>NC_091619.1:5675113-5978143 GCF_027580195.1 Bos mutus | reverse complement strand
ACTTTAATTCAACTTAAAATTTTTCAAAATTTAGAAGGTACAAAAGCAATATGCATTCAGTAGAAATCATACTTTGAATCTGGAATTTTGATTTTTTTTCCCAGCTAGCAACGTGGGATATAATACTCTCTTATGATAAAAAGCAGAGGCGTTACTTTGCCAACAAAGGTTCGTCTAGTCAAGGCTATGATTTTTCCTGTGGTCATGTATGGATGTGAGAGTTGGACTGTGAAGAAGGCTGAGCGCCAAAGAATTGATGCTTTTGAACTGTGGTGTTGGAGAAGACTCTTGAGAGTCCCTTGGACTGCAAGGAGATCCAACCAGTCCATTCTGAAGGAGATCAGCCCTGGGATTTCTTTGGAAGGAATGATGCTAAAGCTGAAACTCCAGTACTTTGGCCACCTCATGCGAAGAGTTGACTCATTGGAAAAGACTCTGATGCTGGGAGGGATTGGGGGCAGGAGGAGAAGGGGACGACAGAGGATGAGATGGCTGGATGGCATCAACTGACTCGATGGACGTGAGTCTGGGTGAACCCCAGGAGTTGGTGATGGACAGGGAGGCCTGGCATGCTGCTATTCATGGGGTTGCAACGAGTCAGACACTACTGAGCAACTGAACTGAACTGAACTGAACTGTGATATTGGGAGGCAACAGCAGCCATAGCTCCCAGTCAGTCACACAATCACGAAGGTAAACAACTGATACACTTACAACCAATCTGTACCCCAACAACCATTCTGTTTCCATTTTCAGTATAGTATTCAATAAATTACGTGAGATACTCGACATTTGACTACATAAAACAGGCTTTGAATTAGATGACTTTACCCAACTGCAGGCTAATGTAAGTGCTTTGAGCACGTTTAAAGTAGGTAACATTAAGCTATGATATTCAGTAGATTAGTTGTATTACATGGACTTAGACTTATATTTTCAACTGAGATGGGACATAGCTGCATTGCAAGCTGAGGAAGATCCATATATGGAAATATGGAAGTAAATTTCAGAAGAAAAAGCTACAAGAGTTTAAAGTGGTTACTTCTACAGAACAGGACTGAGGGGAAGTTGAATAGATGTGGGGCAGAGGATTCGTATTGTTTTATCCTTTAACTATTATTTAATTTTCTAAACCCAAAACAAGTAACAAATTTAGTCTGTGAAGCATCATTTTAGTATTAATAAATTTATCAGATACTTTTTGCGAAAGGGCTTTTGTTGGAGTGAAATCTAGAGAAAGCATGCAAAAATAAAAATTTTTTACTAATTTCTTTAATCCATACTGTTGGTACTATTTGGGTCCAGGGTCCCATTCTACCCTGCCCTTCCCTGTCTTACTCTCTAGCATTTTATCCACATCTAGGTTTCCCTGATAGCTCAGTTGGTAAAGAATCTGTCTGCAACGCGGGAGACCTGGGTTTGATTCCTGGGTTTGATCCCTGGGTTGGGAAGATACCCTGGAGAAGGAAAAGGCTACCCACTCCAGTATTCTGGCCTGGAGAATGCCATGGACTGTATAGTCCATGGGGTCGCAAAGAGTTGGACAGAACTGAGCAACTTTCACTTCACTTCACTTCAGACCTTTAATTGCTCTCAGTAAATTCATGCCCCCAAATCCTAACTCCAGCACAGACCTAGAATCTAGTCTGAACGTTGTCACTAACAAGCTATGTGACTTTGAGGGAGGCATTCCTTTTTGGCCCTCCGTTCTCTGTAAGTGAAGTACTCATGTCAGTAATCTCAGGTCTTTTGTGATGAAAGTTGTACCGAAAGTGACATGTCTGTGTGGGTCTGGGCGTGGTAGGACTCCTCCTGAAATCTTGATCCGGAGTGGGAAGAGGGCTTATGAAATATTTATGCTGGCGTTCTGAGATACATATACATATCCCAGTACTCTCAAACGTCAAGTTCCCACCTTTCACCTAATGGCTAAGCATTTGAAAATGCTGCCCTCTACTGCACGGAAATAACCCTACCAGGAAGGCTAAAGAAAGAAAGAGAATTTTTTCCAGACAAGAATACTGGAGTGGGTTGCCATTTCCTTCTCCAGGGGATCTTCCTGATCCAGGGATCAAACCCAGGTCTCCCGCACAGCAGGCAGACTCTTACCATTTGAGCTACCAGGTAAGCCCCCCAGGAAGGCTGGGAGGTTTCCAGTAACCAAAGCTAGCCAGGACAATGCCCCCAGGGAAGTAGCTTAGTCACAGGAACTAGCCTATAATTCAGTTAGAAAATAAGTGAAAAATCAAGCCATAAAAATTCGCTTAAGCAAATACATTCTGCTCTAGGACTTCAGATATGACCTCATCATTACCCTCAAGTTCTGCTTACGCAGCCCCCTGACACCAAGGCAGGTTGAGGTAGGACAAGCAAAGGGGACCAAAGGCTGCTGCTATATCCGGAGGACTCCAAAGATCTCCAGAAACAAGTCCCTGAGAGGGTTATTGTTGGAGGCCAATTAAATATGGATACAAGGATAGAGGGAGGCAAAAAAAAAAAAAAAAGCTTTTTCCTAATAGCTGTTAGTTGAGAGTATTGAGCCTTTAATTTGATCACCATTTGGATATTTTCATCTCTGACCAAGAACAGGCCAATAAGCAAAGCAGTTCGTCTTACAACTTTGTTCTCTGCAGGGGTCCAAGGCCCAATTGCAGTTTGTGCTTTTTTCTCCTTACTCCCCAGAAGCAAGCTATCAAGATTCCTATTCCATGTTCCAGTGGCTCACTAAATGGGGTTGAATAGAAATTAGTGTCCTGTGGCCTTTTTCTCTACTCAGACAATCCACACAGTGCCAGGTTCAGCCTGCCGAATGCACTGCCCCTCAGTATGCCTTTTATAAGCAGTGGATAGATGTGTGCTGAGAATATCAGAGAGGGAGGGGGAAAGTATGAGAAAAACTTTTCCACTGAAACAACTACACTTATCTAAATATAGCCCAATTCTACTCTCGAATGTTGATTAGTTATTCCCATAACCGCTCTTTGCTATTCCCTGAAACTACACACATACACACACACATACACATTTTCCTATGAAGAGGAATCACAGTGTAGACTCAAGAACATTAACTGGCTCAGGCCTTGTGTTGCATAATCTTGTCGTGATTCCCCTTGTTTCACGTTGACTTGAGCATGGCCCTGGCAGTAGCCATCCGGTCCTGATCATATTGTATCTTGTGCTTGAGATCCTTCCTCCTTTGAAATTGCAGGCCAAATCAGTCTCTTAACCAAGTAGCCTTTCTCGTGAACTGCTAATTGTGAACTTCACTGAGAGAAACTGCTCTCCCTTCACTATTATTTTTTTTCCATTCCTCCTCAACTCAGGCAGCTTAAGAATTGCAACACACAACGATTACATTCCTTTTCTCTTTCAAAATATAGTGAGTGCATATAGCATTTTTTAGAATGTTGTTGGGTTTAGGAGAAGGCATGGCAGGCAGCAGATAGATTAGTAATGGAAAACAGGGATTTTAGAGTCAGATAGACTCCCTACCATTCTACTAAGTTATGGAGTTTTAGGTAGGTTGTTTAAACTTTCTCTTTGATCAATTAATTATTTTTAAATATATTTTAAAACTTGAAAACACATAGGGAGAAAGATATTTACTTTTTCTTCCTGAGGTATAACGTTGAAGAATAAACCAATGTATTAGTTCTAATGACTTTTACATAGATCCCATAGGATTTTCTTGGTAGATGGTCATGTCATCTACAAACACAGGTTTGTTTTGCCCTTTCCAATCTGGGTGCCTTCTATATCTTTTTCTTGCCTTATCATACTGGCTAAAACTTCCATACAACATTGAGGTGGCCATGACTAACACACTGCCTTTTTCCTGATTTGGGATATATAATCTTTCACCATTGCCATATTAAACTCTTGATTCTACATACATGACGTTTAACGCACTTACCCTTTCTATTCCTACCTAGTGCCGTCACACTTTTTATCAGGAAAAGATGTTATATTTTGTGAAATGCATTTTCTTAATCTATGAAAGTGAAAAGTGGTTCAGTCCTGTCAGGCTCTTTGGGATCCCATGGACTGTAGCCCACCGGGCTACACCAAGAATACTGGAGTAGGTTGCTGTTCCCTTCTCCAGGGGATGTTCCCAACCCAGGGATGGAACCAAGGTCTCCCGCATTGCAGGCTTATTTTTTACCATCTGAGACACCAGAGAAGCCCAAGAAAACTGGAGTGGGTAGCCTATCCCTTCTCCAGAGGATCTTTTTAACCTAGGGATCAAACTGAGGTCTCCTGCATCACAGGCAAATTCTTTACCAGCTGTAAAGTGAAAGTCCCTCAGTCGTGTCTGACTCTTTGAGACTCCATGGAATTCTCCAGGCCAGAATACTGGAGTGGGTAGCCTTTCCCTTCTCCAGGGGAGTCTGCTCAACCCAGGGATCAAACCGAGGCCTCCTGCTTTACAGGCGGATGCTTTACCAGCTGAACCACGAGGGAAGACCAAAGAGCATGTTGCCTCCCTGTTGGGGAATTGAACCCAGTCTCCTGCGTGACAGGCGGGGAAACTCACCACTATACTAACAAGGACAGCATTTACCAGCTGAACTACCGTCTATAATTTGTCTTTTTTAGGCCAATATGGTGAATCACATCGATTAATTTTCAAATGTTAAACCAATCACGAATTCCCAAGATAAACCTCAGTTATAATACATTATCCATTTTATATATCATTGGATTCAATTTGCTAAAATATTGTTAAGAATTTTATATCTATGTTCATGGCAGTCAGCCTCTAAGATGGCCCCCAATGATCTCTCCTACCTTTAAACAGCCCCTTCCCATACTGCACAATAAATGACCAGCATAGTATTCTTTAAATGTTGCTATTTCATTCCTGAGATTACCTTTCAGAAGCTGTGGCTTCCATCTTGCTTGCTCTCTCTTGCTTGGATCACTCGTGCTGAGGAAAGCCAGTTTCCATGTTATAACCAGCCCTCCAGGAGAGGCCCCAGAGCAAAGGAACTGAGGACTCTTGCCAATGGCCACATGAATGAGTTTAGCATCAGATTCCCCAGCCTTAGTCAAGACTTCAGATAATTTTGATCTTAGATGATGGACTGATTGCAACCTGTTGCGAGAACCTTACCCAGAACCATCCAGCTAAATTCTAAGTTCCAAATCCTCAGAAAGTCTAAGAAAATATATATGTTTTTGTTAGGCAGCAATAAAAAATAATACAGACATCTTTATATGGAGACAGTTTGACCCACTCCAGTCTTGCTTTTAAACGTTGTTAGGCTGCATAAGAATTGTATTTAGTCCAAGTCCTCTCCAACTCTGAATATCATTATGAATTCATGGGTTTAAAAAAAATACTTGATGTGTTTCCATCCATTACATTCATTATTAGTTTTGGGCAGTGAGACCCTTTGAATTGTCTCCTATGTTCTTCTGACATAACTCATAACATTCTTTTGTATTGATAGCTTCCAAAATAATGCTTGACCAAATAACTGGGCACCATGCATGGCCCAGACAAGTTGACACATAAAATTAACCATAATAGTAATATAATGAAAATAAATAATTACATTGATTGTTAGGAAGAAAGATATTCAGCTTAAGAGACACAGAGTCTAAAAAGTACCTGGTTTTTTAAAATTTGGAATTATCAGTGTAATTATATTTTTTTCATAACAAACAAAATATATTTTCTAGCTCAGTGCCTCTAGCAATAAGTACTACTAGGGCCTATAGTATCTAGAGATCATTTCTTATTAAAAGGAAAAAGACTTCTTGAAGAAAAGGCTTCCTTTGATAGGTTGGACCCTTTTCCCACTGCTAGGCACCACTGGGTGCCTTATTTAAAGAGCCTGCAATCTCATTTGAAGGTGACCTCAGTGGCGTCTGTAGGAATCATACAGATTTAACTTGTATTAGGTGCGTCACAGCTCCTAGGGACATGCAGAGAGAGTGCAGCTGCCACAGCTCCCAGGAATCTGACTCCTGGCCCATCTCTTGACTCTACTCAACAGTTACACTCTCATCCCAGAGAGGATCCAATCTTTCTAGGATGTAATCTCATCCCTCGGATCAAGAGTATAGGCTTGATTCCACAGGTAAACTTAGACTTACAAACCTAAATTTTCGTTACAAGGATTTTTCCGAATTAAAGTCAGGAAAACAAATGTGTCACAATAAATGAGTTAGTAAACATATTTTATAAAACATCTAAAGTGGTATTTTTTAAAAAATTTGTCTAGAGTAGGGCTAGAAATAATTAATTTTGTCCTGAGACATCTTGTGATACCAGAAAGCAAAGAAGCTATCAATACAAAAGAATGTTATGAGTTATGTCAGAAGAACATAGGAGACAATTCAAAGGGTCTCACTGCCCAAAACTAATAATGAATGTAATGGATGGAAACACATCAAGTATTTTTTTTAAACCCATGAATTGATAATGATATTCAGAGTTGGAGAGGACTTCATTGATTACCTTGGGAGTTTTGCTAAGATATAACTCATTCTGGAAACTAGTAAAGGAAAAAGCAGTTACAACTGCTTTTGTTGTAACTAATCAAATAATTGATGACAATGTTTCTTTACAAATAATCTTGCTAATAAATACAAAAGAAATACTAATAAAATTGCCGTTTTTCATCCCTTAATGAAATAATGGCTCTAGGAAACTGTCGTCAATATCTGCTAACACATTAAATAAATGCAGAACCACCTACAAAGTATTTTTCATCAAAAGAAAAGAGGAGAGCCTGAATCTGATCAAACCTCAGATTCAACAACAGTTTTTGGGAAATAAGGAAGACAGAGGAAAATGTTAAAGAGTACCATGAACATGAATTCCAAAATCTACAAAGTGACAATGAAAAAATTACTGGTTTTTTTCCAACAAATATTTTTTAAAAAGGAGGACATGGATAGGTTAAAAACCATTTAAATGTCTTAACAAAGAACCTGATTCAGCAGTTCTAATGAGGTGGATGAAACTGGAGCCTATTATACAGAGCAAAGTAAGTCAGAAAGAAAAACACAAATACAGTAATATTAACGCATATATATGGAATTTAGAAAGATAGTAACAATGAGCCTATATGCAAGACAGCAAAAGAGACACAGATGTAAAGAACAGACTTTTAGACTCTATGGGAGAAGGCTAGGGTAGGATGATTTGAGAGAATAGCATTGAAACATATATATTCATATGTAAAACAGATCGCCAGTCCAGGTTGGATGCATGAGACAGGGTACTCAGGGCTGGTGCACTGGGATGATCCAAAGGGATGGGATGGGGAGGAAGGTGGGAGGGGGTTCAGGAAAGGGGACGCATGTACACCCATGGCTGATTCATGTCAAGGTATGGCAAAAACCACCACAATATTGTAAAGTAATTAGTCTCCAATTAAAATTTAAAAAAAAAAAACAAAACTTGATTCAGATACATCAATATTCAGTTCAGTTCAGTCGCTCAGTTGTGTCGACCCCATGAACTGCAGCACGCCAGGCCTCCCTGTCCATCACTAACTCCCAGAGTTTATCCAAACTCATGTCCACTGAGTTGGTGATGCCATCCAACCATCTCATCTTCTGTCGTCCCATTCTCCTCCTGCCCTCAATCTTTCCTAACATCAGGGTCTTTTCAAATGAGTCAGCTCTTTGCATCAGGTGGCCAAAGTATTGGAGTTTCAGCTTCAACATCAGTCCTACCAATGAACACCCAGGACTGATCTCCTTTAGGATGGACTGGTTGGATCTCCTCGCAGTCCAAGGGACTCTCAAAAGTCTTCTCCAGCACCACAGTTCAAAAGCATCAATTCTTCGGTGTTCAGTTTTCTTCACAGTCCATCTCTCACATCCATACATGACCACTGGAAAAACCATAGCCTCGACTAGACAGACTTTTGTTGACAAAGTAACATCTGTGCTTTTTGATATTAGAAAGATGTATATGTGATAGTTGGGAAAATCTGAACATTGGCTGGATATTAGATAACATCTTAGTCTGTTCAGGCTACTATGACAAAAATACCATTGACTGTGTGACTTATAAACAATAGAAATTTCTTTTTCACATTTCTGAAGGTTGGGAAGTCCAAGATCAAAGTGCTGGCAGATTTGGTGTCTGGTGAGTTCCCATTTACTGGTTCATAGATGAATGGCTATCCTTTTTTCACTGTATCCTCACAGTATGGAAGGGGCAAGGAAAATCTCTGGGGTCTCTTTTATAAAGGCACTAATCCTATTCATGAGGACTACATCTTCATGACCTAATCACCTCCTAAAGGCCTCATTTCCTGATATTATCATATTGAGGGTTAGCTTTCAAAATATGAATCCTGAGAGGATATAAACATCCCACTGATAGCAGATGATATTAAATAATTATTTTTAAGGTATGGGGTTATAGACACACACACATATATATCAAAGTGTTAGTCACTCAGTGGTGTCAGACTCTTTGCGACTCCACAGAATACAGCCCGCCAGGATCCTCTGTCCATGGAATTCTCCAGGCAAGAATACTGGAATGGGTAACCATTCCCTTCTCCAGGGGATCTTCCCAATCCAGGAATTGAACCTGAGTCTCCTGCATTGCAGGCAGACTCTCTGCTGTTGGAGCCACCAGGGAAGCCCATATATAATAGATTGATTATACACACAGACACACACACATATATATATACATATATATAATAGAAATCTCTCTATTAGATATAATCTGAAGTATTACATCCAACATGTAGAATTACTTTTAAAGTAATTCCCTGGAGGCTTGGGAGGTGGGCATTAAATGAAACAGTATAGCCAATGTTAGTTGTTAGAAACTAAGGAACAGGCTGTCATTATTCTGTTCTCTACTACTGGGTATGTTTGAAAATTTTAAAGAAAAATATTAACAAAAAGAGGAGGTCTCTGGATTCAGACTCTGGGTTCACTTTCCAGCTTTGCTTCTTACTAATCATATAATCTTAAACAGTTTACTTAACTTCTAAGCCTCAGTTTCCTTAAGGACTGAACATAAGAGTTCTCATCTCATAGGAAAGTAATAAGGATTACATGAGACAGTGTACATAACATGCTTAACACAATGCCTGGCTCACAGGTAAGCACCATTATAAGGTGCTGGGCATAGTCATCATTACTTAATTACTTTTTATGTTCATGAGATTTAATTTCCTCAAATTAGGAGAAATTTTAAACTATAAAAGGAAGTCTATCAAGTCTCCTTATAATCTTATTCATACCAACTATATTATATATTTTACCATATAATATATATACATGAAGAGTTCTACACATCATTTTGTCAATTAAAAAAAAAAAAAAAAAACTTTGTCCACCAGAACAAAATCTGCAAAGGAACATTTCCTGAGCAGTAGAATCACTGAGATAGAAATAAGAAAGCAATGTGGAAACAATGAGTCATGAAGTTATAATGATAGACTTCCCGTTCTTACACTGTCCTCATTTTGTGCAGAACTTTGAAAACAGTATGTCTATATAAACATCTTTGGTGTCACCACTGACTCACTGAGCTTTTGGCTAGCCTACTAGGCCTATCCTCTTTAAGAGGCCATAACAAAACACTCAATTCATGTATTACATCAGAGGACTCAGATTAAGCCTCTCGCAGAAAGGTTTTAACTCCAAGTGTGTTACCCAGAATTCTTACAGCAAATTTGCTTCATATACCCTTCTGAATTAAAACATTATCATTTTCCAAAGAAGTTCCAAGTAATGCCAAAGCTCAGTTGTTCAGTTGCTAAGTCCTATCTTACTCTGTAACCCCATGGACTGCAGCACTTCAGGCTTCCTTGCCCTGCACTATTTCCCAGAATTTGCTCAAACTCAGGTCCATTTGAGTCAGTGATGCCATCCAACCATCTCATCCTCTGTTGCCCCCTTCTCCTCCTGCCCTCAATCATTCCCAGCATCAGGGTCTTTTACAATGAGTCAATTCTTCACATCAAGTGGCCAAAGTATTGGAGCTTCAGCTTCAGCATCAGTCTTTTCAATGAATATTCAGGGTTGATTTCCTTTAGGAATGACCGATTTGATCTCCTTGCTCTACAAGGGACTCTCAAGAGTATTCTCCAGCACCGCAATTCAAAAGTATCAATTCTTCAGCCCTCAATCTTCTTTATAGTTCAACTCTCACATCCATACATGACTACTGGAAAAACCATAGCTTTGACTACATGGACCTTTGTCCTCAAAGTGATGTCTCTACTTCTTAAAACACTGTCTAGGTTTGTCATAGCTTTTCTTCCAAGGATCAAGTGTCTTTTAATCTCCTGGCTGAAGTCACCATCTGCAGTGATTTTTGAGCCCAAGAAAATCTGTCACTGTTTCCCCATCTATTTGCCATGAAGTGATAGGACTGGATGCCATGATCTTAGTTTTCTGAATGTTGAGTTTTAAGCCAACTTTTTCACTCTCCTCTTTCACTTTCAGCAAGAGGCTCTTTAGCTTCTCTTCACTTCTGCCGTAAGGGTGGTGTCATCTGTATATCTTACTGATATTTCTCCCAGCAAACTTGATTCCAGCTTGTGCTTCATCCAGCCTGGCATTTTACATGATGTACTTTGCATATAAGTTAAATACACAGGGTGACAATATACAACTTTGATGTACTCCTTTCCCAATTCTGAACCAGTCTATTGTTCCATGTCTGGTTCTAACTATTGTTTCTTGTCCTGCATACAGGTTTCTCAGGAGACAGGTAAGGCGGTCTGGTATTCCCATCTCTAAGAATTTCCCAATTTGTGATCCATACAAAGGCTTTAGTGCAGTCAATGCAGCAGATGTTTTCTGGAGTTCCTTGCTTTTTCTATGATCCAATGGATGCTGGCAATTTGATTTGTGGTTTCTGTCTTTTCTAAATCCAACTTGTACATCTGGAAATTCTTTTTTACATATTGTTGAAGCCCAGCTTGAAGGATTTTGAGCATTATCTTGCTGGTAGCATATGAAGACCATGTTGTTTTACATGACAATTCTACACTGTCAACATTCTATTATCTGAAAGTACGGTTACATCCCCCCAAGTTTTCCACAGCCAATTTTACCTCCTAGTTTTCTCACAGCTGTACCTAACTAGTTAATGTGGATACCCGTGGTTTATTTAACCCTTGAGCCTTCATAACTACTAATAATTCATTATCCAAAAATTTATGCAATATAGAAAAAAATGCCCACCCATTATGCCATCACCGTAACACATTATTTTACTTTTCATTCAGCCTGAAACATATTTTTTAACCAAATTATGAAATAACTTTCCCTTGTCCCCTACCATTCCTTGTTTTGGGAAATGCTGTCAATGAGCGATAAAATTTAGGAAGAGCACTATTTCGGGTGGTTCCATTCTAGCAGTGTGAGGTATCTGCAAAATCAAATCCCCTCCAGAGCACTTGCATCTGAGTCCCACCTGCCCATTCTGTCTGTGCTGTTCCAGTGAAAACTTTCTCACTCTTCGCCCCACCCCTTGTCTATTTTTCCAAAGCCAGAACACATTCAAACTTTTCCCATCTCACCCCTGGTTGTTGATTTCTGCACTAAGTACACATCTCCAAGTCAGTGATTCTCACTTCTAGCTGCCCTTTACAATCGTCAAATGCTTTTTATAACCAGTCACCCAAGCCTTCCACCAGACAGAATCATAATCTCTAGGACTGGAGTATGTTTTTTTAAGGCTCTCCAAGTAATTCAGAGACTCCACGGGACTTGGAAACCACTATTCTAACAATTATAATTGTCCTGATCAGGTCTTACAAATTCCATCCTCCATTCTTCTACCAGTATCAGTACATTCCCTTGGCATTTTAAAGAATAAAGCTCACAAAGGATATATCTATTTGGCTTCTGGCTTAATTATTCTAGATCAACTATTCTTGCTCTAGGAACACTGACCTCTCTGTTTCTCTCCCTAATTTATGTTCTTTATGGTACTATCTGTGAACTTTTGATTAGCTGCTCTGAATTCTCTTACAGTAGTTATTCTCTAGGTGTGCAGCAGAATCACCTGGAGGGCTTGCTAGAACACAAATTTCTGGGCCCCATCCACAAACGTGTACTACGGCAGGTCTCAGAATTTGCATTGCAAACAAGTTTCCAGGGGTACTGGAAACGGATGGACCTGATCAGGGGACTACACTGAGAAAATCACTGTCAGATTTTCTTATTAACCCTTAACTTGGGCATAACCTGACAACCTAACAAGGCCAGTGACTCCTTCTTCCCATAATAACAATATCCCTTTAATAATCCATTTCTGAATCATTTGCATTTTAAGGTAATTAAAATTAATAAGTCAGAGTTAACTTACTTGAGTGCTTACTAGGAGCAAAACAGGATTCCAACACTAAAAACCTCACTGATTTTTCATTACACATGTTGAAATGATTGAAGTACCTCTTTTTAGAACACAAATCTCTGATCCCAATTTGAGAAGGAAATAGCTCTATTCTCAAAATGATGAGGTTTGTTGGGGAGTTCTGCC
The DNA here is from genome assembly GCF_027580195.1 of Bos mutus. Taxonomy (NCBI): domain Eukaryota; kingdom Metazoa; phylum Chordata; class Mammalia; order Artiodactyla; family Bovidae; genus Bos; species Bos mutus. The sequence continues at coordinate 5,965,656 of NC_091619.1, read as the reverse complement.
ACACCAAACTCCAGGTCATAATGACCTTTAACTGTTACTGGACTTTTTCATTCTGAGTATTTTAGTACTAGAGTATCTTCCTATTGTGTTAAGTGGGTTAATTTTTATCTCTTTAAGCTGCATTCAAGCTTTGTAAGAAGACCCTATGTTACACTTTCTATCCCCTAGTGGTGCCGGACACGTGACAGGCACTCAACCTTTATTGGCTGACTCATTCATTCATCACTTCCCAACATGCTTTTCCTAAATTGGAGCTCTAAAGAGGGCCATGAATTGTAAAAGCATCAGTCTCAGTCTGAGCAGAAACAGATTTCCAAGCCAACTGAATGACCTGTGTTTTAGTCACTCTCCTGGGTTATGCATGATTCTTCCTTGCCTCTTTTTACCTGAATAATCGAGATCTTACCGTACCATGATGAATCACCAACAGAAAATGCTGGAGATAGTAAGTTAGGGTTAGAAATGAAATCACATGTTACCAGCAACAGCCAAAACTTCCAGGAGTAGAAGGGCTAAAAATTGAAAATGGAATTCCTTTTGCTCCCCTTCCTATGTTCTTCACTAGTAATTCCTTTTTAGACATCAAAACTGAATCGATTTTGAGAAGCAAGAAGGAAATGAAGAAAAAAATCAAGTATTCAAATAACACACTCAGTTGGCCTTAGATGTTCATTTGTGACTATCAGCAAAGTTATTAACACATAGTAAGGGTGATTTTGACCAAATTCAGTGGTTATTCACTCTCACATAAATTCTACAATGCTGTTGCCAAGTGATTCCAATTCATATTTTAATAAACATTTTACCTGGTTCTGTATTTGCTGAATTAGAACAATGACTTGACAAGGACTCATGAAGGTATACCATGCTATTACCTTATGATTTCATGGCTCAGAGGCTCTCAAACTCTTTAGCCTTACATCCAGTGTTGCCCAACCATTGCTCCTCTATAGTGAAACCACTGCCACGACCCCACACTGTCAGAGCTCCCCTGCCCAGCACTATTAGTATACGATCTTAAGATAGGGAGACAGGAAATAGGAGATGACAGTTCAGAAAAAGGAAAAGCAAGCATATACCATTCAGAGGCTAAAGACTCTATAGATCTGTCCTCAAAAATCCAGTTTAGAGCTCTGATGAAGAACTCAAATCCTATATCCTTTTGAGAAATGGAATGGATAACAACAGCAAAATTGAGCTATTATTTTGAAATGAAACAGAAAATATGCGAAACACACTATTTAACCTTTAGCACAAACACTATTAATAGATATAAATATCATACAGTTTAAAGGAAAAACCACTAGACCATTCAGGTATGACCTAAATCAAATCCCTTACGACTATACAGTGGAAGTGACAAATAGATTTAAGGGATTAGCTCTGATAGACTGCCTGAAAAACTATGGATGGAGGTGTGTGACACTGTATAGGAGGAAGTGGTCAAGATCATTTCCAAGAAAAAGAAATGCAAAAAAGTCAAAATGGTTGTCTAAGGAGGCCTTACAAACAGCTATGAAAAGAAGAGAAGTGAACGGCAAAGGAGAAAAGGAAAGATATACCCATTTGAATGCAGAGTTCCAAAGGATGGCAAGGAGAGATAAGAAAGCCTTCCTCAGTGATTAACGCAAAGAAATAGAACAGTAGAATGGGAAAGACTAGAGATCTCTTCAAGAAAATCAGAGATACCAAGGGAACTTTTCATGCAAAGATGAGCTCAATGAAGGACAGAAATGGTATGGACCTAACAGAAGCAGAAGATTTAAGAAGAGGTGACAAGAATACACAGAACTGTACAAAAAAGATCTTCATGACTCAGATAATCACAATGGTACGATCACTCACCTAGAGCCAGACATCCTGGAATGTGAAGTCAAGTGGGCCTTAGGAAGCAGCCCTATGAATAAAGCTAGTAGAGGTGATGGAATTCCAGTTGAGCTATTTCAAATCCTGAAACATGATGCTGTGAAAGTGCCACACAATATGCCAGCAAATTTGGAAAACTCAGCAGTGGCCACAGGACTGGAAAAGGTCAGTTTTCATTCCAATCACAAAGAAAGGCAATGCCAAAGAATGCTCAAACTACCACACAATTGCACTTGTCTCACATGCTAGCAAAGTAATGCTCAAAATTCTCAAAGCCAGGCTTCAACCGTACGTGAACAGTGAACTTCCAGATGTTCAAGCCGGATTTAGAAAAGGCAGAGGAACCAGAGATCAAATTGCCAACATCTGTTGGATCACTGAAAAAGCAAGAGTTCCAGAAAAACTTCTGCTTTATTGACTATGCCAAAGCCTTTGACTGTGTGGATCACAACAAACTGTGGAAAATTCTGAAAGAGATAGGAATACCAGACCACTTGACCTGCCTCCTGAGAAATCTGTATGCAGGTCAAGAAGCAACAGCTAGAACTGGACATGGAACAACAGACTGGTTCCAAATCGGGAAAGGAGTACATCAAGGTTGTATATAGTCACCCTACTTATTCAACTTATATGCAGAATACATCATAAGAAATGCTGGACTGGATGAAGCACAAGCTGGAATTAAGATTACCGGGAAAAATAACAATAACCTCAGATATGCAGATGATACCACCCTTATTGCAGAAAGCCAAGAACTAAAGAGCCTTTTGATGAAAGTGAAAGAGGAGAATGAAAAACTTGGCTTAAAACTCAACATTCAGAAAACTAAGATCATGGCATCTGGTCCCATCACTTCATGGGGAATAGATGGGGAAACAGTAGAAACAGTGTCAGACTTTATTTTGGGGGGCTCCAAAATCACTGCAGATGGTGACTGCAGCCATGAAATTAAAAGACGCTTACTCCTTGGAAGAAAAGTTATGACCAACCTAGACAGCTCATTAAAAAGTAGAGACATTACTTTGCCAACGAAGGTCCATCTAGTCAAAGTTATGGTTTTCCAGTAGTCATGTATGGATGTGAGAGGTGGACTGTGAAGAAAGCTGAGGGCCGAAGAACTGATGCTTTTCAACTGTGGTGTTGCAGAAGACTCTTGAGAGTCCCTTGGACTGCAAGGAGATCCAACCAGTCCATCCTAAAGGAGATAAGTCCTGAATATTCATTGGAAGGACTGATGCCTGAAGCTAGAACTCCAATACTTTGGCCACCTGATGCGAAGAACTGACTCATTTGAAAAGACCCTGATGCTGGGAAAGATTGAAGGCGGGAAGAGAAGGGGACAACAGAAGATGAGATAGTTAGATGGCATCACTGACTTAACGGACATGAGTTTGAACAAGCTCTGGGAGTTGACGGACAGGGAGGCCTGGGGTGCTCAGTCCATGGGGTCGCAAACAGTCGGACACGACTGAGTGACTGAATTGAGCTGAACCAAAGGAAAAAAGGGATCCTTAAACTTTGTACCTCTAGAGAACAGAGGATCATCCATGACATTCTGTCTTGTGATATCTTATCAACAGAAAATGAAATTTATTAATCTCTTCTCTAGACATAATTTAAAAATTTTTTCATTTATCCAGTTATCAATTTTTATGCTTTTGGTCAATACTTAAAGGCTATATAAAATGCATTTATAAAGCTCAATATTTTTATGCAAACTACATTTTAGACATAGAGGACCCTTACTAATATCCAGTGACCTATGGCCTATGTTTAAAGAACCATCTTTCTCTTTTTAATCCTCTGTGCTTAGTCGACAGCTCAGTCATGTCCAACTCTTTGCAACCCCATGGACTGTAGCCCACCAGGCTCCTCTGCACATGGGGATTCTCCTGGCAAGAACACTGGAGTGGGTTGCCATGCCCTCCTCCAGGGGATTGCCATGCCCTCCTCCAGGGGATCTTCCCAACCCAGGGATTGAACCCAGGTCTCCCTCATTGCAGGCAGATGCTAAGCCACCATGGAAGCCCTTTAATCCTCTAGCTGAAAGTAAACAAACATACCAAAAACCTGGATGTTCATGATTAACTTGCTGAGGAAATGCAAAAATTACAATCTTTTAAAATTCCAAGTGTCACCAAATATTTGAGCAAAAGAGAATAAAGCAGTGATATGAAACAAGGTTTTTCAACCTTTACAGTTTGAGCAAGATTAATTCTTGTTTATAGGGGGTTGTCCTGTGCATTGTAAGATGAGTAGGAATATTCCTGATCTCTATTCATTAGAGGCCAGTACTACCACTCCACCCTCTCAGTTATGATAACAAAAAATGTCTAGGACACTGCCAAATATGTCCTGGAGAAGGGCGAAGCCATCTCCTACTATTATAAAGTGATAGGAGGATAAAGTCAAAAGTTAGATAATCAATAAAAAGCTGGAAGACTGTAGTCACAGAAATATTAATTTGGTTTTTCTTGTATTATCTCAAAGTTTCTCCAAAGTTTCATATTTTCCCAATGGAATAATTTCTTCACAGTACAAATGACACTTGAGACAAGAAGAAAAGTTTATTTTACTGTCCAATTGTTTTCTTAAAAAAATTTAATTTTTGATAAAATAAAACAAACTTTTAGTACCATAGAAACCTTTTGACATGTACAATGACATATTATTACTATGTACAAGTTCAAAACAAATGCTTCCAGCTCCAAGTAAAGTGATGTTGAACACCCTGACTATACTTATGTTGTAAGAAATTTCCAAGATGGCCAATGTTTTCCTTAGCTTGGAAAAAAAATACAATTGAAAAATATAAATAAGACCTTCAATCAGCTGTGAATCATAAAAATGCTTTCTGAAGTTCAGTCATCTGGATCTTATGAAGTATGTAGTAGTTACAAGAGTTCAACAAGCAAAATGAAAGCCTGTGTATATTCAAACATGAGTATTCCAGGAGAGGTCCTGTGGGTTCACAGTCAGTCTATCAAAAATAAAAGCTATTCTTATTGTGGTGGAACTTATTTAGTATCTGGCTCATATACCATTCTTCACCAGCTCATGGACTCCATTCTCATCAATGATTAAAGGTGCATGAAATTCTTTATCTGCCACATAACTTTCTAGTCCCTAAAAGAAGGGTCGAAATAAAAACATAGTTAGAAAACCGATCAACACAGGTCACGCAGTGCTGGACTTAGAGGCTGTAATAATGACGTAAAGCATGAATGCTAAAAGCTGGACTGAGATACAAAAATTTAAAAGTCAATAAAAAACTCTATTTAGTTTACTTTTAAACCTGGGTTTAATGGCCTATTATGGAAGCATAAAACAAACAACAAAAAGAGGGGAAAATGTTCTGATTATAACATAATATTTAAAGTTAATAAGATGACAGTCATTCTTCCTATAATCATCACCCAACAGTTAACATTCTAAGCAAGGTGGCTATTTCTGATGCTAGAACTAAGCAAGCTGACAAGGATCTCCAGAAACAAAAACAAAAACAAAACCCTGTACATATTAAAAAGGACCGCTACATCCCCTGGTCTTAAAAGTGAAAGTACTAAGCGTATGAACAAAGTAGACCCACTGAAAAATATTTTTTTTTTAAATTATATTGCACTGAAAAAAGCCAGAAGATTTACCTAAAAAGCAAGGCTTATTTTTAAAAGACCACTGCATTTTGATGTACAGGTAAAATGAACTAAACATTGAACATTCTGTTCATGGCAACTAAGCCACTGATACAAAGCCATACCAGGAATTTTCCAAGAGGTTTCTCATTCTCAGGAGGAGTTCCTCAGGGGACGCCCACTAGAAAATGCTGTATCTTCTCCAAGGACAACTCTGTGCTGTGCTGTGCTTAGTTGCTCAGTCATGTCCAACTCTTTGGGACCCCAAGGACTGTAGCCCACCAGGCTCCTCTGTCCATGGCTTTCTCCACGCAAGAATACTGCAGTGGGTTGCCATGCCCTCCTCCAGGGGATCTTCCCAACCCAGGGATCAAACCCAGGTCTCCTGCATTGTAGGTGGATTCTTTATCAGCTGAGCTACCATGGAAGCCCAAGGACAACTCTACTTCAACATAAAACAATATCACAATCCTACTTTTAAAAGAATAGGGAAAAGAACAAAGCAGACTTACTTCTCCAGCATAGGAGATAAGAGGAGAGATTTCACACTGGATTGGCACATCATTGGCATCCTTCAAGCTAAGAAAAAAATCAGACATGTTGAAGATTTTGCTTCCCATGTTGCTTGCCAGAGTGAAAATACAGATTATAACTTCCCTCTGAGAAGCCTGCAGGTAACAAAATTGTCCTAAACAATTAGAGTAGCTCCTACCCTCATGATCGCTAAATTTCTTGGGGAGTAAGTTAATACAGACTCATTGTAGTTCAAAGGGCACTACCTGGGATACATGCCAGTCATCACCAGTGGCTCGTCACAGTGCTTCACCAACCTTGATACACTTATCCCTTAATGTACACACTATTTTTTATAATTTCCACATTTTAATTCCATAAAGAAAGGACTATTTCTTGAGCACACACTGCATTCCAAGCTCACAGCTAGATAATTTGAATCCTTTGAATTTCATTTTAATCCTTTTCACAACCTCACGTTAGGTGCAAATGTTGACCAGCATTCTAAAGCTACCCTGTCCAATACAATGACCACTAGCCACATACTGTTATTTAAACTTGGATTAATTAAAATTTTAAAAATTAATTCAAAATTCAGTCTCTCATTCATAATAACCGCATTTCAAGTGCTCAGTAGCCATGAACAGCTAGTGACTACCAAACTGGAGAGCACAGATATAGAACATTTCCTTCACTGCGGAAAATTCTAATTGGACTAAAAGGTCAGTTAGATTATCTCCCAGTACAGCCCACATCTCCTAGATTAGCTGAGCTGACTTATTCAATGTTTCAGGGAGCTTCACTGTTACTTTTTACCAAAGTCCCTTCACTGCACCCCAGTGATGGCAAAGCTGAAATCACCACTTGCTTCCTCTAGATCACACTCTAACATTTACATCCACTCGCAATACTGAGTTCCTAAATTACGTAACACAAAAGTCAATTAAGAGTGCTTTTAGTATGTTTAAAGTCACTAACCTCGAGATTTTTCACCATTTTGAGAATTTTACCAGTAAGATACAGAGCACACAAAAAATCTAGCCTTTTGCAGCCTCAAACCATTAGCTCCCCTTTGTTTCACCAAATATGTAAGTCTGAGGGTTTGGTGGGGTCAATAAAATCAGAGACCTTCTGAGGTCAGCCACACCCAATCTTTCTCCAAACAACCATTTAGTGAGCCTTCCAGGCACTCTATACCCTACTCCAACTCACTTGCCTGCTACTTCCCAGTCAAGCCAGGCTAGACACAGGCACTTTAGATTATTGCAAGTCATTCTCAACTATGGTCCCTTTAACTATCCAAATCATACCTACCCTCCAAGACTTAACTCGAGCCCCAACTTTCCTTTGACCACTGCATTGTACAGTGATTGTTCTCATTCATTTATTTATAAAAACAAATAAATAAATTTATTAGATATGTGATAAGTCACATGCTCCTAGGGTAATTACTATTTATACCACACATTTAACACATAAACAACATCACGGTCTGATGATTTACTTACTTTAATGTATGTGCATCTTGACTCTCCCAGGAGGCTGTAAGAAATGACTAATTTCTCTTATGTACGCTCCTTCAGCCCCTGGGATTTCAGTACCTGAAGGTCTGTGTGCAGGCCTGCAAATGCTTGTTGACTGAATGAACAAATGAACTATGAGGGCAGACAGATGGGAGACTAATTCAAGTAAAAGATGAATTAAGAAATGGAGTATTTGTCTCCGCAGCCTGAGATGTAGATGTGTGTCAGATTTTATCAAAAGAGCTCAAGAGGTCTGGTCCAGACCCTCTGGGGACAGCTTGGAGTCACATAAAACCAGATGGGAAAATGAGGGCCCATTCCATTGATAAGATGTATATAGCCCAGTCCCACCTGAACCCCTAAAGGATTTGGTGTGCCAGTAATTAACTGAAGGTGTTTCTGAACCCAAGGAACACGTAAACAACTTGAATATAACTTCCCTTCCATATCACAGATATCCCCCACAAAACTAAGCAAGCTGGGTGCCAGAGAGCAGAAAAGACAGGAGCTACCATTACCAAATGTAAAATCTCAGGCAAATTAGTTGTCCCCTATTCTTTAGTCAAGCATCCTTTTGGTAGCTAACACTGCTGAGCAGGTGTAAGGTGATAAATAAAAATAATGTCATTTTGTCAAAATTTAGCATCCTGCCTTCCCTTCTTTCAGAATACTTCCAAGCTGCTTCTTCCCACTTTTATAAAAAAATACTTCCCTTTCATCTCTCATTTTTAAATAATCTTTTTCTATTCTCTGAGAGTATCCTTTAGTGCTAAGAATTTAGGAAGACCTATTCTTAAGTCCATGATCTCATTTGGGGCCAAACTTTGATTTCAGTTTAACTATTCAAGAAATGACTACAAATGAAGTAAATGAGGGTGAGGGAGTGTGAAATAAAGAACTCAAACAAGAATTAAATAACGTTTAAAACACTTTGTATCTTAGCTGGGATCGCTCCCTGCTGTTTTCAGTTGTATCCTTAAGAAGCTATCTCACTTAACAGACTGAAAGCTGTGTTTCAATGAAAAGGAAATTCAGGATCAAAACTTAATTTTGTCAAATTGTAAAAGCAGCTTGCTTCTACATATTAAACATGATGGATGGGACAGAAAATGACAAAAGGCTCTCTGTCCCAGCTGCCATGGCACAAGGGGCAACAGTCACCTACAGCTGCCCTAAGAACTAGCCAGCTTTGAGTCTACTTCCTTATGTCCAGGGCCGCATCCCGGAAACACCTGCCACTCACAGGGACTTGTCTCTGCAGGGTCAGGATGAGTGGCACAGGCAGGAAAAAACATACCAACAAAACAGACATCCCTGCTACTCTATTTCTGAGATAAATGCCATCTCCAGATCCTTGGCTCTGTACACATGTCCTAAATTATCCTAAAAATTTTAAATTCAAACTAAACCAAATAACTTTCTAAGTGTAATAAGAATATCAAGCTGTCTCTTTGGCTATAAAGATAATGGCTTTTTCAAACTTTGTCAGTACCCAAATAAGAAAGGGTACATGCTACTGCTAGCTAAAAATTATCAACCGTTAAGACAGAAAGGTACTTTCTTTAGGAGCAGGATAATAACTGACTAAAATAAACACAGATACCAAAAATGGAGCGGTTACTATGAAACTAAATCAAAAGAACAGTTTTTCCACATTAAGAGCCATCCAATATGTCAGGAACAGTTAGCCTTTGTACTGAGAGCAGATATCTAATTCAGTAAGACACATCCATAGAATATCATTTTTATCCAGCTGATGCTTATGCTAAAAAGGGTACTTGGGCTCACATTTGTTCTTCCTGTCCTGTGACCTGCTCTAGATTTTATCTTTCACTTGTAAACTTGTCAGTACAGGCTCAAAAACCTATGGTGAGAGTCTTTAGAAAAGCATGCTCCCCTTTCCAGCATGCACTGAGATTCTGAGTTAGTGCCATCCAGACAGAGACCTGCCACCAAGTAAGCAATAACCCCACCACAGCTTCAACCCTTCACCCCCAGACCACCAAAAGGCAGAGAGCACTAAACTACAACGCCAGTTAGTATGGAGGGAAGCACAGCCCCACCACCATGCACTGCAGGCAGGCTGGTATATTTACTTGTGATTGACATCAGCTGTGATGGCCTCTGACTTTCCATGTGTAGCACTGCTATGTAGGAATAAATAAGCATTAATGGGAATGGAAACAAACCAAACAACAAAAATGAAGTGGAACTGCAAAATATACTTGACTGAAAGGCATGTATTCACGGTAAATTATGAACTTGGCAAAGGAGATCTGAGGGGGAAAAACAAACAAACAAAAAAACCCACAACAACAACAAAAAACGTCAATGGTCAAAGATGAAGCATGAGGACCATCTGACATGCCACAGAGCTAGCTTGTTGACAAGACAGAGCCTGAAAGTGGCCTTGGACTGAGACAGTCTACCACTGCTCCTTCTTAATAAAAACAGTTAAACCCAGTAAGTTCCAATACCCAATGTTCAAACATTAACAAGGCATTCTAGCACTTTGTGCATAGTCTTTTTATCCCTTAAGAATTATAAATTTTATGGCAAAACGTTTTTGACAAAAACATAGAAACATCAAATGATTTACAAAGGGGGAATTCTAAGTATCAAGGGAGGTTTTATCATAAAATATAAGACAGCTGAAAAGCACTTTATCTCATATTTGAATAGCTCCAAGGATCTTTTTTTTTTAACTTCTAAAATCCTAAACATTTCAACAGTTTGAGTATCAGTGACTGTAAGTAGCATGCACATCCCTTCCTGGCACCTCCCTCTGCAATCTGAAAGTGCCACAAGGAGAACTGAAGTGTGCGTATGTCTCAGAGGCAGCCTGTGGGTGCCGGGTCTTTTGGAGTGGGGGGTTCGTAGATAACACTTGAGGCCACAGATATATGGGCAGCAATAATCAATCCTCTTTCCCTGTGGCATAGTGGCTGCTGATGGTCTTTAATCCTGTGGCAGAGCAAAAGAACTACCTTCTGACCATTCTTTAGTAGGAGTCATTTCACTGATACGGTAGAGGGGCATCCAAAAAACAAAAGCTTTAGAAGGTTCCTCTTTCAGGGGAAGCAAAGCTACTGCTCTCTCTGTAAGGGGCCAAGCCTTCATTACTTCACATCATCAACTGCCACAACAATACTTAGCTCTTTTAAAAGTTCTAGGAATACATCCGAGATAGAGGAGAAAGAAGCCCAAGAGGACAAGTACAGGAGGCAGCCACACAAAGAAGCAAAGACATCAACCTACCGGGGAATTGCTGGGAGGCGAGAGCCATTTTCATCTATGAAGTGGCCCCCTGCATTGAGGACCCAGCAATGATGGAGGGACATCAAAGCATGCCTTGCAGTAGTAGGGTTGTCCTTCCCATTCTGACTGTCTGCATTCTTCAGCGGGGAAAACTCATCTTCCCGTAATACTTCATATACCACAAACTTCCTAGAGTGAAACCATACAAACACTGCTTTATTATGAAGTAAAACTGCATACACAGCTTCTGACTTTTCTCCGCATAGCTAAGCCTTTGGTCTTCAATTACAGTCTCTCTTAATGCAATTTCAAATGAATGCTGAAAGAAATAATGTTCATCCTTGGATGAAATAAATTTGGAATTATCTTCTCCACACAAAATGAGAAATTATTTCCTTCCCCAACAATATATATATAACACAAACATCAACTCAAGTTAATGTGATCTTTAATCAAGAGAACAGAGAGCAATTATAAGTTAAATACATTCTCACTGAAACATTTACTCATAGGCCAGTAAAGGCCTCCTAACCACAAAATGGGCCAATTCTCTATCTCAACCTTGTTTGTCTCTCAGCCAAAGTAAGAGACTTTAACAATTTTTCAGGACAGCCAGATAATACAATAATTGAAAAATTTTAAAAAGCACTCATGGGCAACTCAAACCATATTCTTGCATTGGTGGTTTCATACTAGAGAATAATAATGAAGCTAAACTATATACTCACAGTCGAAACACCATGCTGACACACCTGCTGTCAACTGTTTTCTGAAAACAGTGTCCTGCCTAGAAGAGCAAAAAGCAACATCTCAAGACATACTTAATCCTACTGATGCTATTCGAAACATACTTTGCAAACTGGAAGATATCAAAGACAAATTTTTCCATCTTTATTCCATTTGGTTTGTCTGGCTTAACTAGCTGTCCCTGGGAATCCACAAACGGAATCTTCTTTTGAGCCACATGGTGCTGCAACTGAGGTTCATAAATACTGTGGAGGAAAAAAAAAGACAGTCACCTTCCAAATTTAAAATGCCAGAGAATCTGATAATCACACTCAGGAGCTAAGGCATCAACAAGTACTAAGGCTTTCAAAGGGAAGGGCATTCATTAAATTTCAGTTCATATTTAAATATTAAATAAACAGATTTCCCTATTCATTTCTTTACAAAATCAAATGATGATCTCTACAATAAAAAAATACACATGCACACAACTCATAACAACATCTCTCCCATAATTTCCATGTCTTATATAAAAATGTTCCACTCTCAGCCCCAATTTTCCCAATTGGGATCCTGTCAAGTGTTAGATGAAAAGATGAGTATTTATAGTTACTACGGGTGAATTAGTAACACAGCTACAAAAAGCACAGCAGGAAATATTGTGGAACTGGAGCTGAAATTGTAAGGTAAAGCTTAGTAACTTTTTAAACAGTAGGCAGTCATCTTGAATGTCCAAAAAGCAATCAAGTAAAGAATCAGATATTGAGGATGTCCTTCATTTAAAAATCTGGTGGGCTAAAACAACTCTTTATTATTAGTTGACACCACTATGCTGATTTCCATGCTTGGTCTCAAGCTCTTTTTCCTTTACTTTCCAATCTACTAGTTCCTAAATGCTAGTCAGAGAACCAGTTAAATTAAATTGCGTGGGCAGCTTTTTAAAAAATACAGATGTCTACATAGACCTTCAGAAATTCTGATTCCGTAGAGATAGGGCAGATATGTGTGTTTTTTGAGGTTTCCAGTTGTGATAGAGAGAGGGGGTGCTGCCTTTCTTACTCATTACTTCACCAGAACTGAGCACAGCTAGAGGGAAGGAGAAGAACAGGCAGAAGTGCTTTGGACTCCAGTTAACGCACAGGGAGAACGGGCTGCTACAAGTTTGCACCTGGTGAGATAGCTTACTAAAAACAACCGCAGTGTCAAGTAAACTTCTATCTGATAAAGGAAATCCTCAGGAAGGAAGATGAATTATGGATTTGAAGTTTCTTCCTACTTCTCAGGTGACTTAGCTTTTGATTAACAATAAATAAAGTTTTTAAAAGCCCCCATCTTGCCCATACTTGACAACATCTCTCAGAAATGGTACAGTGAAGAAATGGTTGGCAATGTTCCCAGCGTTGAACAGCAGTCGTCCATCTGAGCTTCGTTTCTGAGCTGTTGCCAGAGAAATCTCACTATATTCCACCACCTGGTATACGCCATCCACTCTGCAAACCACTCCAACTGGTTCTGTAGGGTTTGTTTTCTCCACCACCTATCCACCAAAGGAAGAAAACCGTAGAGAAAGAAATCTGATCAGGCGCTACGCTGGAGATTTGTCATTTTCCAAGATCGTGTTTACAGTTCTGCTTACTTTATCTTTAAGGTATAAAATCAAGAGGAATCTTTAGATAATCATCTATATATTTGATAGACTACTTTTCAAATAGAAAGAGGTAAATTATCTCCCTCCTACTTATCAACTAACTAAACTGCAGAGAAGAAATTCCATCACACACATAGGGCCCAGAAGAAATCACACTGGACTGTGAATAACTACATCCCCGCATCTAATATATTTTCACTATTGAATTGATCCTCAGTCATACTCAACTACTTTGAGAATAAATGAAACAAAATCTCTCTGAGATTCACAAGACAAAAGAAGTAGGGCATTTTGCCTCTCATTTTATACTGCACAAGTCATTATTTCATTTGAAAACGGTGTTGCTTTCATTTTCATTCATGAATATAGCAAATTCCTTATTTTTCAGGCACTTGGCTAGATGGCAGCAGGGTTAGAGCAGGCAGGTCACAGGGTTCCCACTCCAACTTGAATCAGAAAAGTCCACTCCCATTTATGTCTTGCAGGCTTGGTTTTATTGAAGTAAGAGATTCTATGCTTTTTAAAGTCTGAAAACCAGTGATTTGATAATCTAGCAAAGGCTCTAGGATGGTGAGGGAGCTGAGAGAAAAGTGTTTAGTCAAAATCAGAGGGAAAACATAAGAGTATTTAATTTTTTTAAAAAACCTCACAGGTGATTCTGATACCCGACCACCCTATTTACGTATCACTGACTTAAATTAAGTGTTTAGAATACAATTATAAAGGAACCCTATGTAATGCACTAATAGAAAACTCAAGCCTCAGACGAGATGAATATCCAGCAAAAGAATCAAACAATTAGAAGATTTGAAAATATTTGTTTTGCCTTGTTCTATTAACAATTCAGCATACTCCAGAGTATTTTGAAAAAACTGTCCCCAACTTGAAGTCTATCCAAAGTATACATGAAATTATACCAACGAAATTAAAGCTTTTCTTCAGCAACTGATTTCATAAAATAAATACAGCCAGTCAGTCCCTTGCAGACAACTGGAGTCACTGTTGAGCGCTTCGTTTACACTGCAATTAGAGACACAGGCGCTGAGTGCGGCCCAGTGAGGCTGGGCTACTGCGCACGCAGGCCTGCGGTGCAGTTCCACTGTCTGCCACCCTGAAAGAAGCACGGCATTCAATGAAAAGGATCCTTCTACCACAGAGGTGGATAAAACTGAGAGAAACATACAGCAAAAGGATTTAAACCAATCATGGGCCTATTTCCAATTCCAGTCTATCAAGCCATCACCACCTCCCACTTTACATTCTATACAGTGGGTATCTCAGTAGACAGGGCATCTAGGACAGATTCCGCCTATCCATATTAAAACACACACACACACACATGAGGTTAGTTTTCCAATCACTTCTATATAACCCTACTCCTGACCAGCCATGGAAAATAAAGATAAGCATATTCATACTTTACTTTCCAAGTGTTAATCCGCCAGTGAAAGGTTTGCTTTTATAACAACATGAACCTCCAAATACTGTAAAAGTCTAGATTACAAAAGAAGGCATTTGTAAAGTACATGAAGTTGGAAGTCAGTTATATTCTACAGAAAAGATATGCAGCATAGAATTAAGAGGTCTCTTGACTTCCGACAAGTTAAATCCTGAAAAGCTGAGCTCAAAATAATAACTTTAACCTCAAAGTTACTATAAGTGTTTTACAAAATTAACAATCATTCCTACTCTCTCAGCCATGGACCTTTGTAAACCACTCCACTAAGTCTTTTCTCAAGGCTCTCACTTCATTAAAAATACTTCATTCCCCAAGGCAGGAGACTATTAAATAAGAACTAAAAAGAATTCTCTGCAAAGAATTCTACTACCCTTTATGAATCACTCCCTAATTTAGGTGTTTTTTAAAGTATATTTTAACATCTATGATTTTTTAAATTAAAAGGGTGGAGGACAGATTAAATAAATGGTTTCTAACATCTCAAATTTTTTAAATTACCATTCTCTTAATATCTCAGCTGCATCTGAATATTTATTTATTCATTCCTTGAGAGACCACTAGATTATATGCTAGACACAGAACAGGCAGGAAGACTGAGAACGGATTTGTCCTAGAGGACCCACTGGCAGTAAAGAGAGAATGGTTATATTTACATCCCTGTATGATTAGAATACTCAAAAAAGTTAGCAGACCAATTCAAAGGTTTTTGAGCTGCCAGCAAAAACATAATTAAAGAACTGATTTATTAAAGTGATATAATACTAAAACTAAGAGTTGGGAAACATTTCTAATTCTGCCTCTGCTAATGTGATGATGGACCTAGAGCCTGGAACTTATTAAGTACTTGAACTCATTTCTAGATCAAAGGGGTTGACCAGATGATCTCTGAGGTCCCTCCCAGGTTCAGCATTCTCTAATCATTTAGAATTTAAATTGATTCTGAAGCTGAGTCGGAGAAGGAAATGGCAACCCACTCCAGTACTCTTGCCTGGAAAATTCCATGAACAGAGGAGACTGGCAGGCTACAGACCATGGGGTCACAAAGAGTCAGACATGACTGAGCGACTGAGCACGCACATGCTGAAGCTCAGAGCAGTAAAATTTTAAGCTTCTATCTTAGAAAGAAGAGTGACACCAAGTGGAACAAAGTCAGAAATACAGTTTTGTTTTGCTTTTCAAAGCTGAGTAGCTTTAAAAAGTTAACCTACTATTCCTGTTAGGGGAGGGGAGAGCGGTTCTGAAGGAACTGTGGGCTGCTGTCAGTCACCAGCGGGCGCCCCTAGCAGGGCACAGCTGAGTCAGTTTCTGATCTTCCCCCTTCTGCTCTCCAAAGTGGAGAGAACCCTGAAACCACTCAGAGCTGAGCCCCACCCCAGACCAGGCAGGAGGACTGAAAGCCAAACCTAGAATCTTCCGAGGTGGAGCAAACCTCAGCGAGTACAATTCAACACACTATTACAGTTCAATAGCTGTTTACAGTAGGGCACAGATACTCATAAAGTACTGAAAGGGACAGACATCTTCAATCAGTGAACTAAACCCTTTATTTTGAGAGTTAGGAGAAGTCTTATTAGGTCTCTCAGTTTAATCTCTCAAAACTTATACTGGTAAATTTAAGACTTTAGCTTCTATGACTTTGCATTAGATTTGTAGATTAATTTTGAAATGGTATCTTTATAACAGAAAATCTCCAAACAAAGATACATCTCTTATGGCAGCACTTCTTTTTTTCTGTTTTATTTTTTTTTATTGAAGGATAATTGCTTTACAGAATTTTGCTATTTTCTGTCAAACCTCAACATGAATCAGCCATAGGTATACATATATCCCTCCCTTATGAACCTCCCTCCCATCTCTTGCCCCATCCCACCCCTCTAGATTGATACAGAGCCCTGTCTGACTTTCCTGAGCCATACAGCAAATTCCCGTTGGCCATCTATTTTACATATGGTAATGTAAGTTTCTGTGTTACACTTTCCATACGTCTCACCCTCTCCTCCCCTCTCCCCATGTCCATAAGTCTATTCTCTATGTCTGTTTCTCCACTGCTGCCCTGTAAGTAAATTCTGCAGAACCATTTTTCTAAATTCCGTATATATGCGTTAGAATACAATATTTATCTTTCTTTTTCTGACCTACTTCACTCTGCATAATAAGTTCTAGGTTCATCCACCTCACTAGACTTGACTCAAAGGTGTTCCTTTTTATGGCTGAGTAATACTCCACTGTGTATATGTACCACAGTTTCTTTATCCATTCATCTGTTGATGGACATCTAGGTTGCTTCCATGCTCTAGCTATTGTAAATGGTGCTTCAATGAACAATGGGATGCACGTGTCATTTTCAATTTGGTTTCCTCAGGGTATATGCCTAGGAATGGGATCGCTGGGTCATATGGTGGTTTTATTCATAGTTTTTAAAGAAATCTCCATACCGTCTTCCATAGTAGCTGTATCAATTTACATTCCCACCAACAGGGCAGCACTTCTTTTTAAATTCATATATTTAAAATTTATATGTAACTTAATTTGCTTTTGTCAGAAACCTATACTTGACTTTTGCTTTTGGCAGAAAGGTTCCCCCTTCATGTTGATTATAAAATTATTCCAACAATACTGTAAATCAACTAACTGCAGTAAATAAATAAAATTATTTTTAACTTTCTTCTATGTTTTTTCACTTTGTAATCCACTTGAAATCGATTTTGATATGAGCTCTGAGGGAGACATCTTAGTTTTAAGCCAGTTTCCCATTAATCTCCCTCCAGCGATTTGAAATGCCACCTTTGTATACAGTACATTCTTATATATATGTGAGTTCATTTCTGATTATCTGTTCCATTATTCTGTCATTCTATTCTTGTTTCAGCACTACACTCCTAGTTACTTTTTATTTACAACCCATTTTAATAGCTGATAGATTGTTAATGCTCTTCCTTCCTAATTATCATTTTTTCAACATTTTCCTGGTCGTCTTTACATGTTTCTTCTAAACTTTACAATAATTTTTTCAAATGTCCACGGTATAGTCTCTTTGGGACTTTGATCAGGATTGTGTTATACTTTAATTCAGTGAGACCTGATACCTTTACAGATTTCCAGGAAAGTAATATTTACATTAGCATTTTAAAATCTTCCAAAAGTATTATTAAGGCCCTTCATGTCACAAAGTCAAGTCTCTTATATTATCATCTATGCAACTAAGAAAAAAATGCTAAAAATTACTATGGCAAGGACAGTCTTGTTATATGGCATTACAAACCTCCCTCTATTTCAGTATCAGTATGTTTGTGGTCACTCAAGCAGTTATTTA
The DNA here is from genome assembly GCF_027580195.1 of Bos mutus. Taxonomy (NCBI): domain Eukaryota; kingdom Metazoa; phylum Chordata; class Mammalia; order Artiodactyla; family Bovidae; genus Bos; species Bos mutus. Next base: position 5,947,718 of record NC_091619.1, on the reverse strand, counting down.
ATGTCTGCAACTTCCCTTCCCCCAGTCTGCATATTTCCATCTTTATGCACAAGACTATCATGAGTTACCTTGTCAAGTGCCTTGCTGAAGTCTTCATGTGCTATTTCTACCATATTTCTTTTACTTACTACTCCATTAACTTTGCCATAGGAAGAAACTTGATATTAATGAATCCAACAACTTGATATTATTAAGTCCATCCCAGACCCAGTGATGACCACTCACTTTTCCAGGTACTTACAAATCATCCTCACACATTGTAAACTCTTACTTGTGATAAACTAAGTATACACCATTATTTATAGAATCAAATGCTGCAAATTAAAGAAAAAGTAGGTATGGGACAATTCAGCTACTGTAGATGAATGGTTCTAAAATATCCACATCACCCTAAAAAGTCTAGCTTGACTCCTGGAACATATATACTGACAAGAGAAAGACCACATAAAGCCTCATTATAGTTGAGAAAGGCATTACCTTTGCTCCACAGTCTGCTCCTTTCTGAATGCAAAATCCAATAAACCGTGGGTCTGCCACTTTTACTAATATGTTGTCAACACAATAGACATGAATGCTCCAAATGCCTCTTTGTTCCATATCCTCCACAATATTCTGGGCTGCAAGAGCCCGATAAAGACCACCATTCCCATCTCGGGGGAAAAAAAAAAAAATTGCCTGTTAGTAGCAAATCAAAACTCATTATGAAGGTAAGTCAAATATAGTTCAGTGTTTCTAAACAGGGCAGAAGATCTCTAAAAACCAGTTTTACATAACAAGGCCAACAAAAACTGAGTATCCATAAGTAAGGATTCAGAGGTCAAACAGTTATACTATGTGATTTCAAAGATAATTTGCCGTAAGTATACAGAGAATAACATTATTAATATAAGACTAGGCAATCCTTAAGAACATACTTTTAACTCAGTCCTTTTAACAATCTGGCCCATAATACACAGTGAAACATAAAATTCTTTATCAGGCAATGGTTATTTTATAATATTTCAAGTTTTATTTGCATGATTCAAATTAGCTCTGTATTTACATCCCCAACACTGCCAATTTCATCCACCTCAATAATAAAAATATATGACCATCTATACCAAATGATTTGTTAAGAAAGCAAATTAATATGAAGGTCTATGGTGAATTAAATTAAATACAGGTCAAAGCCTCTTCTTTCTCCATCTATTTTTAGTGCTGTTTTAATATACTTCTTCCATAACAACCTCAGTTACAGCCTAAATGTTGACAAAAAAATTGGACAATTTCACAAAACTAAGCTAAAAATAGTAAACTCTTCCATTAATTAAAAAGAATTAAGTAGAGGTTAAAAAAAAAAAGAGAGAGATGAAATAAAAGTCTACATCTGCAGAGCATCACTGTAAATACTATTTTTTATTTCCTTTCACCCTTTTCTCCAAGAAGTGAGTCACACAGATGAGAATCTGTGAGTTCTGTATTTTCCATTCTCTTACTTAACCTACTACAACTATTTCACTTCGTCATTTGATATCTACAAATGATTGTTTTAATACTGTTTAAGAATGAATGCTACAGATAAACAATAATCTAGCCTCATTTTTTAAACAGCAGATGGTTTCCAATTTTTCACTATGATAAGTAATGAGGCTATGAACAATACTGTACATAAAATACTGAGTAAAGAGAATAAGTACTCTGAATGACGCTCAAATTGCTGTCAAGAGCACAGGAAGTATAAAAGCATATTCATTTCACCCATGGGCATTTCCATTTTTTAAAATCACTGACAAATTTAATTATGTTAAGCAAAATATTAATTTTTGACATCAAAATCACCGTAGTGAAAAAAATCAAAACTTAATGAGCTACACTATGTAAATCAACCATACTCCAAAAACAAAAAAAGTCAATGAACTGTGTTAAGTATATTTCTATTCACCATTAAGTAAGCACAGTTACAAACCTGGAGCCATAGAAACCTTATTCTTCTCTTCCAAAATAATTTTCCCATCAAAACTCATAGCAGGCAGCATTCCCTGCTGGAAAAAGATTACATTCTCTTTCTTTAAACCAAAGTACTTGTGCTTTGTGAAGAATTCCTTTGTAGATTCCATTGTTCTGCCACTGGTCATTATATACCTTGCAAGAGAAAAGCAGATCTTCTAAGCAATAATGCTATGTGAATTAGGGCACAATAAAGTTTATTTCCTAAGACAAAGAAAATTTTTGAGAGCACTGTTTATTGCTTTCATTTCCTTCATCCCTTTCCTGAATAAGGCAGCATTGGTTGCTACCCAACGGGAATTTCCTCTAGCAACTTCATTAATCCTTATGTAGAAAATAAATCTGTGGCCTCTCCTTGGGGGCTGGCCCGCTCCCATGTCTCCGGAGTATACTATCTGCTGCCTGTTTTAATAAAGTTCTGCTGCTTGAGCTGTAAAATAACTCTGTAACACAATATTAAAACACACTTCCTGTAACAGAGAACCTGCAACAGAGGCTCAAGAAAACATTTCAGAACTGTGAAAAGTATAGTCGAAGTCAACATCTCTCCTATTCTAATAAAAGGGATAAAGGCATAAATGCAAGACATTCTAATTACCTCTTACGGTTCTTTTTACTAAAATTTTGAAATGACATCTGGGCTCTGCTCACCCTTTATTTACAATCATAAAAGTATAAGTATACACTCTGTTGTCACAAAAATCCAACCCATGCCAATGTAGTAAAAGAGAAAAAAATTCTATCTAAAATTGTAATTATCGACTACAATAGCTTTTGCCCTTACTTACTGAAATGTAAACTATGTGTGAGTAGGGATTTTTATCTGTTTTGGTTACTGATATATTCCCAGTACCTAAAGGCAGGTACTCACTTAATACCTGTTAAATGAAAAAAATGAAGAAAACTATAAAATTTCCCAGGACAGTCAGTATCTGCCTGATTAACAAATTATCCTGGATATTTGAACTCTGGGCACAAAATCTTTGGGCATCATGATTCAAATGAAAAGGGACTAAACTGTTTCAAGTAAGAAAAATAAACTCTGAGTTGTGAGGAGAAAGAAAGAGAAGAAAATCCAACATGAAAGTTGGGAGACTAAGGCTTGTAAGTAGAATTTTGGCCACTCAAAACACAGATGTCCCTCAAAAGTCCCCAAGGGAACCAAGATGAAAAAAACCCACAAAAAACAGTTTACAACTGGCCAATATCCTTCTTAAGAACTAGAAAAGCTGAGGTAATTATAAAAAGCCTATTTTTAAAGGCATCAGAGAGCCATAAAAGCAACATGGATTAGAACTTAAAATTTAAGATAGTGAGAATCTTTCAGAGGAGACCTTCAGATATGCAGCTGCCTTTTCCTGGGGGTATTTGCTGATCTGGGGCAAAGGCCAGTGGTAAGGAATCTGAGCTTGGACCAGGCAAGACAGAGAAACCAGCAGAGCTTTGTTAGTCGCCTGGGGCTAAAATAACAAGATTAGTTACTTCAGGGATTTCAAACACACAGCTGGTTTCCCCCTCAAAACAGGACAACTTCCAAAGCTGCTCTGAGAAACAGATTCAAGAGCTAAATCAAAACCTTTTAAAAAACAGAGCAGAATTCCCATAATCTCTTGGTGTTCAGAAGATGAACAATGGCTGAGATAGGCCCTGGAGAGCTGGCACAAAAGCAGAGACAGAATCCAAGTTTGGCCCACAGCAGAGAAATCAGTGAGGCTTTCAGGTTTGTTTTGTTTTGTTTTGTTTTGTTTTGGGGGGGGGGGGCAAAAGGGTGGGGTTTCAGGAGGACAAGATAACCCAATACTTAAGGACATGAGTTTCTAGAGTGAGAGAATCCACTGAGTGCCCACAGCAGTGACTGGAAACAGATCCATACATCATCAGGAAATTTCAGTTACTAAAGATAAGAAGAGACTCCAAATGCGTTCAGAGGAAAAAGGGAGAAAAAAAGACTGAGAATCAGAATGGCAACAGATCTCTCAAAAGCAATGCTGGAACAATAGACCGATACCTCCAAATTTCAGAGGGAAACTGATTTTCAATCAAACTCTGTACACAGACAAACTACCAATCAGTATGAAGTTTACAGACTGAGAGAACCCTCTGAGGATCCAAAGGTACTCAGGTGGGAGTTAAAGTTGGAAATAAGTATATATTGCTCATTAAGGCTATAGTGATTATCCACCTAGCTATAATACATATTGATTTTAACATATAAAGTACAGCTCCCAAGAAAATCTGTAGTAACAGGAAACACCTCTGCTTATGAATAAAGTATATATGCATTTTGAATATTATATGCCAATATATGTTCAGACACTCTCCCATAATGAGATATATCTTACCATGGAATGATGCATTTGCTGCCATGATATTTTTCAGCTAACTGCTGAAGCTTCAGGATACGCTCTGCTTGAATCTGAAAAAGTGTCTTATGGGATGGCAAACCAACATCATACATCCCCTTGGGATATGCAACACCGAGTCTTGTCCCCTGCCCACCAGCTAGAAGAAGAACTGCCACTTTGTTCTGAGAAATCTGGAAAAGTCCTAAAAAAGAAAACACTTATATCATTCTATAATTCAACACTTTAGGGTTACACATACAAAGGTAGCTGCAGAGAGTCCCCCTAACTGCATAAGGCATAAGAACAAGGAATTCACAAGTAATCGTGGATGACTACATTGTTAATAAAAACACTTTTATTATTAAAAAATGAAGTTTATATAATCCAACCAAACACCAGATAATTAATAATATACTGTAATGATCCAATAATTGTTATTCTGATAAGGTTGAAGGCAAAGACCAAGAGACGTTGCAAACGTTTTACAAGCACCTGACAACTTATTAGTTGTGGCAGGTCAAGAAAAAGGATAGAAGATCCCCAGACTTCAGGATGAATGATGATGCTATTAAATCACCTCCAGCCTACAAATCAATCAATAATAACTGATTAATCAATTAGCATGTAAATATACTAGAGAGACTACCATCCAGTAAATGGAAAGACAAGAAATCCTGAGTTGGGGAAGCAGTGTAGAACAATGGTTAAGAAGCCAGGCTCTGATGTCAGGACACCGGGTATGAAACCAAACTCAACTGAATGAGCTTAGGGAACATGCCTGCAAAAGGGCATTAGGACACTCTGTGGGATGATGGAAATGTTCTATATTTTGATTGTGGTGGTAGTGTTACGGATGTATAACTTTTTTAAAAACTCACAAAACTAGTGCATTTTATTGCATGTAATTATACTTCAATAAAATTGTTTACAATGCCTTTTTTGTGAATGGGCCATCTACTGCAGCTCAGAAGGATGCGAAACACAGAGTTCTTGTGAAACTGCAAGTGAAACAATAAAACTAAAAATGGTATTAAAAGACAGAGGCTCTCAGTTTGGATTTGAAAAAAACAAAACAAAAATAAAATCTTGCCATATACCATTTCTAGGAACTACCCTCATCTTTCTAAGGTGGACAGTTTCAGCACCAGAACGTAGAATAACCTGCGGGAAGAGGTAACATATAGAGTGGATCTCTGAGAAGCTAGAAAACCTGTAAAAGGTCAAATGTGATAAAGCAATGCTTGATAGGTTTTCTTCTATTTTCTGAATTTCATACTTTTATTAAACTTGTCAGAAATTCTGTGAATGAGGCAGGTCATTATCCATAACTGTAGGTCAAGCCAGAGGGGGCAGTGGTGGCCCTTATCAGTTTTTTTTGTTTGTCTAAATTACCAACTTCATGCTTTATGTGTGTGTGTGGTTTTTTTGGTCTTACATGTTTTTGATATATTGTGTGTGTGTGTCAGTTGCTCAGTCATGTCTGACACTTTGCTACCCCATAGACTGTAGCCCACCAGGCTTCTCAGTCCATGGAATCTTCCAGGCAAGAATGCTGGAGTGGGTAGCCATTCCCTTCTTCCAGGGGATCTTCCCAACAGAGGGATCAAATCCAGGTCTCCTGCACTGCAGACAGATTCTTTACCATCCTGAGCCACCAGGGAAGCCCTAGGCTTTCCTACAGCTAATATACTAGTACACTGTGAACTCAGAGAAATATTCTTAATAAACCTAATATAAAATCAAAACTATCCTGATTCTACAACCTGCCTTCACTAGTAACTAAGCATAGCCACGGATATTATGCAGGAACTTTCTGGCAATTTTTTCAATCAAAAAATTTAAAAGCACATTAGATATTTCCATAGTTTTCACCTTTGATATGAAGCAGAGAGCTTAGCTACCTGAGAACTAATCTTCTCTCTTTCCTCCTTGCTTATTATGAGACTGTCCTTGTTTTCTCCACAGCATTTCACTGTACCTCATTAGAGTTTGAAAATAAAATATCAAGAGTAATGCTAGACTCCAGTAATTATTACAGTAACTATAATCTAAGAGGTAAGTATAATTTTCCCCTTTTTAGACATAATAGGCTCAGATGAGTTAAGGACCTTGCCCAAGGTCACACAGCTAAACAGTGTGAATCAGGATGAGAACCTGACTCCAAGGCCTATGCACCAGCACTGCACTGCCTCCAGCAGTCTCTTATCACACCCAAACAGTTAACGGATATACTATACAGCACCATAACTTCTAGGCGCTGTATAACGGTCATTCCTATTGCCTTCCTGCCCCTCCTTCTCTCTTCCATTGAATTCATGAGAAGTTGCGCTGCCTTTTCTTAAATATCTTACCCATCACCCTACATGGAAAAGCTGCTGAGGTGGCCAAGAGCCCACATTCTGCAAAATTTGTCAAAGACTGAATTTCTAACAGCATTCCAGCTCTGTGTTGCCTTTAAACAGGCCCTACTACCACCATGTAACAAAGACTGGCTGAGATGAAGCAATCTGAAGGGAGCAGGGAACCATATAAAGCAGTTCTGAAAACCATTTTCCATTTGGTTATTTCTTCAGTTACCAAAGAAACCATGGTTTCTAGGAAATAAATTTAACTCTGCCGTCGCTGACCCAAAAAGCATTATCTAAAATTACAGGTCCACAAATCCTTACCTAAACTAGATTTATTTCAGAAGCTTACTTCAGAATGTAGAATTCTTCAAAATTTAGAAAACAGATATAATACATATACAATATGTTCATATTTTAACCCAGCAGATCTGAGACATTTCCTTCTAATCACATTAAGTGAGACCAAAAAAAAAAAAAAGTTTTTCAATAGTATCTCAGGCTTCCCTGGTGGCTCATTAGGTAAAGAATCTGCCTGCAATGCAGGAGACCCAGGTTCCATCCCAGGGTCAGGAAGATCCCCTGGAGACGGAAATGGCTACCTACTCCAGTATTCTTGCCTGGAGAATCCTGTGGACAGAGGAGCCTGGTGGGCTACAGTCCATGGGGTCGCAAAGAATCAGACACACCTGAATGACTAACACTATTACTACTACTACTGTCTCAACCCTCATATACCACCAAAGGTGTTGGAATCAAAAATATTTCTAAATGTGTTCCCCAAAAGTCCCAGATAAATATTCTGGACACAAAGATCTTTGTTCTTTTTGTACTATTTTCTTTATAGAGCACATGTGTTTTAAGTTGTTGTACTATTAACGTGGCTTCCCTGGTGGCTCAGTGGTAAAGAATCTGCCTGCCAAGGTAGGAGATACAGGTTTGATCCCTGGGTCAGGAAGATGCCCTGGAGAAGGAAATGGTAACCCACTCCAGTATTCTTGCCTGGAGAATCCATATAGACAGAGCAGCCTGCAGAGCTACAGTCCATGGTGTCACAAAAGAAACGGACCTGACTTAGCAACTAAACAACAAACTGTTAATGTGCTTCTAGTCATCCTTCCTGACTTTTCACTTTTACCTTCAGTCCAAAGTTACATTATTCCTCTCAGCTGCCTTACCCATAAAAGGTAAGAGCCACACTTCCAGAGTCACTTCCCCGTCTCAGCTCTAGCTCGCCTGATGGCCACCCAACGTCAATCAGCACTTTCCCCAGGTTCTAACAAGTTATCAAAATTATCACTGCATAACCTTTTCTCTTCCTTGAATCAGTTCCCTAAACCACTGCTTCATTCCAGATTTCCAAATGGTTCTGTTTTAAAGCTTTGCAAACCAACAGCTGGTAGTGGCCTCTTCCTTCATTCAAATAAATGGCATGTGTTTGTTTCCTAAGCCCTCCAATGCCACACTTTCTCCAATTCTTTTCTCTGATTTTTTCATCTATTTATTTTTTTAATTAAGTAATTTTTTATTGAAGGATAGTTGCTTTACATCTCCAATTCTTTCTCCATACTTTCTCTAATTCTTCTTTCTACCTGAGGACCTGATAACCCATATAATCACTATGTCTTAAAAATAGCATTGACACCATGCTTGCCAGGTGTATATTTACAGGCAGATCTACATTTACAACTCATCTCCAGCTAGCCACAACTATTCTAATGAATTATAACACAATTCATAAATATTTGTGATAAAAAGGTGTCTGCATTAACTTCTTCCTGTTTATACATCTGACTCATGAGCAGACAGAGAAAAACAAGAGGAAAGAAAGCAGTCCCAAGAGTATTAAAGCCAGCTGCAATTCCAGAACTAAATGCAGCTATAGCTGTTGTTAACAATATCAAATCCTGCGGAGCTGAAGTATTCATCTACTTGATCCATGTTACTGCAATAAAACTGCATTGTTTATCAAAAGTGTGTAGTGCATAAATTAGTATCTGCTTTATGACAGACCAAATATTTCTTGAAATTAAGTAGGCCAATAAAATTCTGTAAGCCTCGTAGTTACATGGCAATACAAATGATTTCAAACTGTATGTGTCACGACGTTAATTCTATACAGGCAGCACTGTACCTATCTGAAAAATGTTGACTGTTTTTATAAACAGCCTTAAAACGTACTTAACCCATGTGACAATTAGGAAATTATGAATGTTTATTTCAAAACTTCCACAAAAATATGGGAAAACACTTGAAAGTACAGTACTATATCATCCTTCCCATCTTTTCATTATACAACACGAGAGTTAATTACCTTCCCACAGAGGTCAGGACCTAACACATATCAAATCACAGGTTTAAAAAGAAAAGAGGAAAGAAATCAAGCCAGAGTGAGCAATTTCCAGGACACGGGTAGAGCTCTCTCCTCAGGCATGTGGGCCCAACAGAGTCTGAACAGTTTTCCTAGTAACACTTAGAGCAAACAGAGAGGAGTTTACAGCAGCCTCTCCCAGGTCAACTGCTTCCTGGATAACTTCCTGCTTGGACTAGTTCCTCTCAGACATACTCTTTGATTTGGGCATGTGCCTGAAACAAAGAGGCTAGCACAGGTGCTTCTGAAACAGAGCATCATCAGAATTTTCTGTCTAAACTGCCGGCACTACTGGACAAGCGGTGGGGTAAATAGGCTAATCAACTGGTGCAAACAAAGGAAGACGACACAAGAGAGAGGAGGTGTTCTAAGAGTTTCATTTTTAATCACATTTCACGGGTTAAACAATTATTTTATAGATTAACTATTTCCCCAAAATATTAAGAATGAAAAGTAGACCAAGGGAAATCTCTATTTGAACTGGTTTTAGATACTGGGGGATTATTATACATTTCATTAGGTATAATGATGGCATTGTAATTAGGGGAAGAAAATGTCCTTGTACTTAAGAGATGCATACTAAATTTTATGAGGATAAAAATAACATAATGTTTGCAATTTGCCTTAAAATACTATAGCGGAGAAAAATAAGAAGGATATATGAAGCAGAATTTTGAAAATTATTTAATTAAGGTGATATATATGTGGAATTTCATTATACTATTTTTTGTCCCCAAATATCTGTTTCCAAATAAGCTTGAAATTTCTTCATAATAACAAATTCTTAAGCAGGCTACATGACTATACATAAACTATGAACCTAATGTATGTGTGTGTATATAAGAAAATACTATAAAATATTACTAGTAAGTATCTCTGGATTGTGAGACAGCAGAGATTTATCTTTTTTCTCTTGTAATTCTTAGTATTTTCCAACCTCTCCAAAATATGTGTGACTTTTAAAATAAAACAAATCTATTAGAAATATCAGAGCACTAGATTTCAAAAATGTAGAGGAAATGATGTTATTAATACATTTTTCTAAACAACCCATTTACTTTTCTACCACAATGCTATATAAATTAATTTTTTAAATGTCTCATAGGCAAAAAAAAAGGCTAACACTGACTACTAATTTATTATAACATAAAATTAGAAGATTGCTTTGTGTTCAGTTTAAGCATGGGTTGCTTTTATAAAGAATGGAATTTTTTAAGCAAATATATTTTTCCAGAGTAAGTATCCTTTCTAAAATAATATTCTCATGGAAGCTTCTAAATTACTTCTTTCAAGATCTGAGTTTATAAGATAGAGATTTTTCAGACTCCTCAACCTTTCATTTTCTGTGCTTCAAGAATTAAATTAAAACAAGAACTCTCTTCAGTAAGGACCGCAGTGGTCACTTACGTACTCATCCTTCAGCAAAATTTTCCAGCCTAGGTGTTAAAATGTCTGATGTCAGTAGTCACCAGACACTCTGAAATTACTGTAGAATGCTTTTACTCTCCCTCTCCTGGGGCACTGGGATGGGGCAGGGGCAGCAAGGGTGCGGGGTTTGGGGCCCAGTTTCTTTGATACAATTATCAATAATCTCCTATTGTCTGAAATAAAGCATCCTAATCTTTGCAATGGAACTCTCTTTCCTTAGATAATTTACTGAAGAAACTTCATTTTGTTACACACTTTGCACACATACGGTAGTTTCTAAGCGAAAAGGATGTAACGTCTGTTCCAAAGTCTCCTTCTCCACCCCTACTGCTGAAGCCACGATTAACTATTGCTCCCTTAACGGTAAGCCAAAAGGAAGTTTGCTTTGTACTTTCTTATACTAGACTTGCTTGTAACCGTTCCGGATTTTAATTTAAATGAAAGGTCACTGGGCTTGTTCCATAGATTCCAACATAAGAAGAATTAAATTATACATAGATTCCAAGTATAAGAAGTCTTCATTGCTGCTCATGGTCCCCATTATACAAGGTCAAAGTTTTATCTTTTCAAAGAGTTAATTCTAAGACTTTAACCCCATAAAACCACAAGGAGAAATATAGGCAGCTGGCATACCAGAGGGTAAGAAAGGCCTTGTGTGGCTTTTGGTCTGAAGTAGAAGCCTTTCTGAAACCCAGGGAGGGAGAGAAGGATTAATGAATCCAAAGTTAGTGAGCGTCAGAGTGTCACCACAGTCCTCCATTCAGAAGGATCTGCCTGCAAGTCCCTCTCACATCTTAGTGGCAGAGCCCTGTTCTAAGTGAGAAGTTACATTAGACACTAACAAACATTTTAAAATCTGAAAGGACCCTCCCTGAAGATCATCCAATTATTTCAATGTTTTTAATTTCCAAGCCCTTTTAAATAAAATCTCAGGTATCAAGCTTTATTTATGTATCAAAATAAGTCAAAGTAGAACTGCTCCTGGACTGGGGACATGAAGGGGTTAGAGACCTACTGTTTAGCATCTGTTCCTGCCCTTCCCACATGAAACAGTCTCACCAGCAGTCAAAACCCTAGACTGCTTTAGAATACAGTTTGAGAAAGAATAAATCTGTAAGCCCAGAGAAAGACATGAAGATAATGGTACAGAAGAAGCTTGATAATGGTAGTTATGTTTCTTTTCTGGGAAGATGCAGAGAGTGCCAAAGGGCAAAAGACAAAATAAAAATAGCCACAGTATACTGTGAATACAGGCTATAAATCATATCCATAAAAGTAAATATGTATATTACTAACTACTAGGTGGCAATGGGGGAAAATAAAAGCACAGATATGATAAGATTATCAGCAACTTCTCTACAGTTATTTCTGTTACTTTGATATTATTAATATTTTTGCCATACAGTAATGTATTTTTAAAAAGGAAAGAAAAGTATTACTCCAGCCTGTTCTTTCTACAGCTGAGGAAATAAGGTCCAGATATGCCAAGAAGCATGGACAAATACTCAAGGGCTGGGCTGCAACATTTAGTCACTTGTACTTACAGAGTAGTAGATTACAAGGCAAATTGGAAGTGGTCAAACAAAAAAAAAACCACAGTTCTTAACCCCACCAAAAGGAAAACTGAATTTTAGTTATTTTACCATTTTCAAAAGCATTCATTAGTACTCGTTATGGGGACAGATTTTATGATACTCTTTAGAGGAAAAAGCACTGGAGTAATTCAGGAAACATTTATCAATCAAGTTATAACTGCAAAATACTGTTCTAAATACTATGGATATACATAGAAACGAGGACATGGGCTGCTCTTTAAACGTTTACATTATGACAATGAAGGCAGACATAAACAACCCTTATAGGAAAGAATGAAAGAAAAGCGTGCACAAATAACTCCAGCCTGGGACACTGAAAAAGGGGATGGACCAAACACTATTTGTGATGATCCATGGAGAATGAGCCACCGCACTACACAGCTCCAGGAGACGGGCAGCCTCACAAGGAGATCCAGCCACATAGAGAAGGTGCAAAGGCCAGACGCAGCTAAGGACAAGCACGAGCAAAGGCAGGAAAGGCATAACAGAATGTTCAGAGAAAGATGAATTACGGGCTCCACCTGAAATGTGTGGGGCAGTAGAATCAGAGAGAAACATAAAAGACAAGACTAGATACACAAGCCAGGGCTGGGTTAGGGAAGGTTTTTGGAGTAAACCAGCATGAACTGAAACATTTAGCTTGTGCTCCAGGAAGGGAAATCTAATAGTAGTACAGATAATGAGAAAGGAAAGAGACTGGAGTTAATTTTGGACTTGAAGGAGAAAACCATGAACTAGGCACATGAGTCTGGGTAAACTCCAGGAGTTGGTAAGGGACAGGCAGGCCAGGCATGCTGTGGTTCATGGGGTCACAAAGAGTCGGACACGACCGAGTGACTGAATTGAGGCGCCAGAAATGAAAAGAGAATGGAGGGACTGGCAACAGGAGCCACAGTGTCCTGGCCACACAATCTGTCACTTCTGGATTCGTCACCTGGTTTAAGGTCTTAGGGAAGTCAAAATATTAGTGATGTGACTCAAGTTACTTTAGTGGGTTTAAATCCATTAAATGGTATATCTCATAAAAAACCTTACAGCTCATCTTTCCCGGCTCAGTACCTTCACTTTCCCAGGCCTGCAGCTGATCTTGATCCCTGGTGGCACTGCCCAGCACCTCTCGAGGAACAGGTTCCATCCGTGCATCCACTTTCTCTGGCTGGGAGGAATGGTTAAATCCTTCAATGGCCTTTTGGAAAAATAAGTTCAGCTCCTGGAAGTTCATGGCCTGGAGCTCCGCATAAAGTTCTACCTGTTGGGCCTCCTCCAGCTCATTCCAGAAATCCAGCAGGTGTTCCTGCCCAGCTTTGGACAACCTGAGTTTGAGGTCATTAACATTCATAATGCTCTAATAGCCAAGTTTTGTGACAACAGAGGTGTAATTTCTGCACCTGTAAACCTGAAAGAGAAAAGGAATCAACAGCAGGTCAAAGTCCAACACTGAAACCTAAGGAAATTTTTCCTGCTAAAAATGAGTACATTAAAAAAAAACCTTGAGAGTTCCCTTGTGGTTAAGACTCAGTGCTTTCACTGCTGGGGCTCAGGTTCAATCCCTACTTGGGGAAGTAAGATCCCGCAAGCAGCACAACACAGCCAAAAAAATTTTTTTAGTAAAATTAAAATAAATAATAATTAAACACTTGATGTTAAGGAAATTTTGCTTTTCCGTCATGATCACACTCATAAGAGACCAAACTTGTAAAACAATGTTAATTATTCTTATATATCAGGCACTGCACCAAGTACTTTGCTTACGTGGTCCCATTTTATTTTCAACAACTCTATTCCAAGGGTGGTGCAGTAGTAAAGGATCCACCTGGTGATGCAGAAGACGCAAGAGACACAGGTTCAATCCCTGTGTCAGGAAGATCCCCTGCAGAAGAAAATGGCAACCCACTCCAGGATTCTTGCCTGGAAAATCCCACGGACAGAGGAGCCTGGCAGGCTACAATCCATGGGGCCACAAAAAGTCAGACACCACTAAAGCAACTAAGCACACCTCAGCACAACACACACGGCCCTTTATCTTTGCCTGTTATACAGCGATTTATTCTTGGCTATCCCGGCGCACTGGCCAACTTGAAAACTGAACATAAATATTTTCTGGGATAGAAAACAAGAAATAAAACAAAGAAAGGCATAACTTAAATTTTATGCTAACCTAATGAAGTGTTTTACCCTGTACTGGAATTGGAACTGTCAGCCCATTCCAGTATTCTTGTCTGGAAAACAGCATGGACAGAGAAGCGTGGCAGGCTAAAGTCCATGGGGTCGCAAAAGAGTCGGACGCGACTGAGCAACTGAGCACACACACACATGACAGAAATACTACTATTATCATTACTTTACAGGTGAGAAGACCAAGGCACAGAGAAGCAAAGCACCCAGCTGACTCGTGCAGCTGGGGTGTGAATATAGGTAGTCTGATTCCAGGGCTCTAGCTGCCTCTTTACACTCCTCTGACCACTAACTACTACTGAAAGAATACCTAACTGCTTAATATTTTCAACCTTTCTCCTTTTATCTCTAAGAACAGAAACAGAGAATTCAGAATACAACAATATCAAGGAGACAGAAACACCTACAGTCATAAAAAAATACAATTTTATCTCAAAAGCAACTTCTGCAAAGAAGGAATAAAATAAGTCCATCTTTTCTAAGAATTGAACCCTAAAGGACAAGCAATATACACAAAACAATCAAGGGATAAGACAATGCTTTTTAAGAGTATTCCATGATAATCCAGCAAAATGTTAAATTTCATACAATAAAAAGAGAATGAGGAAATATTTCGTTTACTTACCTAATACAGATAAATGCAAGAGAAGACAGACATTATCCAGAAAGCGTTCACAAAGGAAGCATGATCTAGCTGTGCCTCAAGGGTTGAGCATAGATTATATAGATAAGATTAGGAAATAAGTGGGCTTCCCAAGTGGCTCAGTGGTAAAAATCCACCTGCCAAGCAGGAGACATGGGTTCAAATCCTAGGCTGAGAAGATTCCCTAGAGAAGGAAATGGCAACCCACTCCAGTATTCTGCATAGGAAATCCCATAGGTAGAAGAGCCTGGCGGGCTACAGTACCCAGGGTCCAAAAAAGCTGGACATGACTTAGTGACTAAAAACAACAACAAGGAAATAAGCAGAGCCTGGTGTCCACGAGAAGTACACATGAACAGGACAGAGAGCGGCAAGCAAGTTCAAGTTTTGTGTAGAATGATGGGAAATGATTTAAGGTAGGGCTGACGTGTGAAGGGCCCTGCAAACTAAGCAAAGGAATTTAGATCTAACCGAAGTAACAGGAAGCCAACAGAGATTATTAACAGGGCCGGGCCACCATGCTTCAGAGACATGAGAGAAAAGAGCATCACACAAAAGAGACTGTATGGAGAGACAACTAGAAGCAGGAAAACAAATTAAAACACATCTGCAGGTATGAAAAACCAAAGAGGAACCAGATTTGTTGCGGAGGAAATAAAAGTGAGAAGGATAATTTGAGACATACTGTAAAGAATCATCACTGCATTATAATTACTTAACTTAGATGTAAAGGACGGAGGGAAAGTAGTTACCAAAGAAAAAGCCAACTATCTTCTCCTCTAAGAATAGTAAAAGGTAGTTCAGAGCAAAATTCTGCCGCTCAGTTAAATTGCTTATTTACACTGTTCCCTTCTGCCGGTGAAGTGGGATCAATAATCCTCACTACCTGATGAAGACTATGAAGCATCAAACACCATTTACGAACTCAGGTCAAGAAAACCTACATCTGGGTGTCCCCTGAAGGGGCAATAACAACAAACACTAAGATATACAGAAACACAGTTCTAACGGCTTTATAGACAGCTGTTCACTTAACCCTCAAAACAACCCTTAGGTCCTGTTATTGCGATTACTTTACAGAGGAAGAAACCGAGCCACAGAGATAACTTGCCGACAGTCCAAAACCAGGAGAGTGATAGTTAGGACTCAAATCCTGACAGCCTGACTCCTAACTGCATGCTCTTAACCATCATGCTGTATTGCCTCACAGGAGAAAAAAAGACTCTGTTATCTTTGTGTAGATGTCTACGCGTGTATGTGTGTGTGTGTAAAACAGAGATGGCAAGAAAAAGAAGTAATTTGGACTTTCTTTATTCAGAAATATAGACACATTTGATGTTCTTATACCTGACTCACTGTGCAAAACAGTTCATATGCCATCATGGAAGAGGAAGGAAATGTGCAGCACAGCAGGAGAGGAACTTCACAGGAGGAACCAGATATAAGCACCTCCATGCCACAAAAAGCATAGCAATTCCTCCATTGATTCTGATAAGAGGTGTGTGCATGTGTGTAATGGTAAGCAGCAGCGAATAAGAGACTAGATTAGGATTTTTATTTTGACAACCAAAGTCTGAAAAAGGTGAAGATCTATAAACTATGACAAAATTTCCGATATGCCCATACCAACGCACCGGTATCAATAACAATGACATTATTTGTAGTAGTCCACCATTACCAAATATACCTTTGGTGGTGGTGGTTTGGTGGTGGTTTAGTCACCAAGTTGTGTCCGACTCTTGCACCCCATGGACTGTAGCCCACCAGGCTCCTCTGTCCATGGGATTCTCCAGGCAAGCATACTGGAGTGTTTTGCCATTTCCTTCTCCAGGGGATCTTCTCAACCTAGAAATCGAACCTGGGTCTCCTGCAGTGCAGGCAGATGATTTACCAACTGAGCTATGAGGGAAGTAAATATACCTTTATTGGAATTTAAACCCTAGCATAAAAGATATCTGGTCTTCCCAGGTGGCTCAGGGGTGAAAAATCTGCCTGCCAATGTAGGAGGCACAGGTTCAATCCCTGGGTTGGGAAGAATCCCCGGAGGTGGAAATGGCAACCCACTCCAGTATTCTTGCCTGGAAAATTCCATGGACAGAAGAGCCTGGTGGGCTACAGTCCATGGGGTCCCAAAGAGTCTGACCGACTGAACACATGCAGGCAGGAATAAAAGATATCTAGCACTTCACGCTCCTTTTCTGCTTTCCTTCCTACTCCTTTCTCTGCTGCTATATTATGCCTCCCAAATTGGTAAGTAAACCTCTCAAACCTTTAGAAAAACATAGGGGCCATAACCATCGAATCCTATAAATACTCCACAGCATGGCATATTAAATCTTTGTTAGCCTTAGCTAAGGGAGCCAGCCCAGCAACAGTGAAGGAATAGAAACTGCCTTCATTTTTCTAATTTCACCACAAAGACCTTAAACTAAAGGCACTACGTAATAACATATATATAGTATCATAATCACTATTACCTGGTTTCAGATATCGTAAGCCACGTACAAATAAATATAGCATAGGGTCAGGCCAAACTTAATAAAATCTTCAGGAAACCATATGTTCAGCACATGTGTGCTCTAAACCCTCCAATCCCATCTTTCTGCTTGGCCAAGCCAGGGGAAAGCCAGAAATTTCAACCCTCTCCCATTACCAGTATTAAAACAAAAGCGGCAAGTAGGTTTTGTTCCACTCAAGTAGGTTTTGTTCCACTCTCAGGTCCTCCACAGGTAACTCGAATCCTTACTGTACTGTCAACGCTTTCGGAGTCTTTCCCTCATATATTCAAGACACCCCAACTCGCTCCCATGGGACAGTTACAACGACTTCTCCCCACTGTAGGATCCCACCCCAAGCTTGGCCTGATTCAAGGCCCCCGTCCAGGTCCAGGTGAGGCTCCACACCCAACCGCACGACAAGCCCCCTATTCCAGACCCTGCCCTTCTGGGGCCCCCTCACGCCAGCGCTCCCGGCCAGGTAGCCGGGGCTGAGAAGCGCCACGGGGCACAGAAGGCGGTGTGGGTGTGAGGCGGGATCTTCCGCGTGTGCCCAGACGCCGGCTCTGTGCACGTACGTGCACCGCGTGTCCACGTCGCGCGCGAGGCCTCGGAAGCGTGTGCGTGGCGGCACCGGCCCCCCACCGCCCCAGCTCCCGAATCCCGCCGTCTACTCCAGGATGGCGGGAGAAGGAGACAGCGATTGGGCTGGGCGCCCCTCACCGTTCTCGGCGCGACCGCAGCTCCGCCCGGCTCTGGCTCCTTCGGCGCGGCCACTCATCTGCGTCCAGCGCCAGCTCCTAATATATACCTTCATCCGGGGGGCCGGGGCGGCGGGGCGGGCCGGGAGCTGGGGCCAGGGGGAGCGCCGGCCCCGGCCACCCCGCCCCTCAGTCTTCGCGACGAGTGGCTGCCGCGCGGGGAGGAGCCGCAACCCTTCTCCGCGACACGTCAGCTCCCTGAGCGCTGGCGACACAGAGGACGCGGGGAGGAGCGCCGGGAGAGGAGAGGCGGGGCCTCCGCGTCACTCATCCTCCGGCCCAATGGGGACGGCGCGGGGTCCTGTCAGCAAACGGCCCCGCCCCCCAGGGCCCTGAGGCCAGGAGGGGCGTCCTTTGCGTCCGATGGAGGGGGCGAGGCCGGAGGCCCGCGAAGGTATACTGCTCAGGTTCTAAGCGCCATGACTTCACCGCGTTGTCCCTCGAGGGCCCTTCCCGTGGCTCCTAGTCAGCCCAGTGGCCCCGCGGCCCGGGGCGTTTCCCCTCTTTCCCGAAATGGACCGCAGAGTTAGTCGGGGAGCTGTGTCATCGGGTGGCTGATTTCCGACCGCCCACACGGAGGATTGCGACAGCGCGTTGGCCAACGCAATCGAAAGCGCGGAACACCAGGGGCGGGCCTGGCGTGTCCTCTGACCTGGGGCTGCTGTTTCGTCTTGAGTTGGCCAGATAGGCCTGAGGGTTGGCCAGATACGCAGGGCCCTGACCGTCTTTTCTGTTTTATCGTGGTTTACGTCCCAAGCACGTGAAGCAGGCCCATTTACTTTTGCATAAATAAGCACACAGACACAAATAGAAAATGCAAGCGAATGTATTAGGTAGCCCGAGGAAATGAAAAGCGCGCCATTGAAACCGAGCCCACACATCAGCTTTGTGTGACTGGTCTTAACCTCCCTGGGCCTCCGTATATGACAGGAAAATGGTCTTTCGGCTGGCTGACCTCCAAGGCCCTCCAAGGCAGGGCAACTGTTTATAATTGGGTGCGTACCATATATCTTTGTGTGGATATGCCCTGCAGATAATATGCTTGGCATATAAAAGCTGTGTTTAGTGTAGCACAGCTTTTGCAAGAAGTCCAATATGTTGAAATATCAAAACATCTAGATTTAACGAAACACCTGACAGACATTCAGCTACTTAGGTGCCTTTCTTCTGCCTTCCTGAGTGAAAATGCCTTTTAATTTTATCAATTTCAAAATTATCCACTGCATTAAGTAACAGAAAAATCTACACCAGATAAGTACTGCTGGTAGTAATACATTCAGGAGGTTGAATATTCTATAGTTCATCATCCCATGTCATCCATTTGTTTGAAAGATTTATAGTATAGTAGTTATGAACATGACATCTACAGACAGAATTCCAACTTCTTTGTTGCTTGGAATCTTTGGCAAGTTGATTAACTCTTACTCATCAGTTTTCTTATCTATAAAATATGGACAATAATAAAAATGCCCCTTAAGGTTGTTGTGAGAACTAAATCAGTCAATACAGTAACAGAATGTAGAACAGAGTAAACACTAAATAAATTGTAATTGTTTCTATATGAGTGAGCATGCTGTCAGGCCCTGGAAACCTTGGTATACTTCTCATCATTTGGAAAACCTTCCATTGTTTGGATCCCTGGTACTATAAAGAACATTTCTCTTAAACCTTTCATAACTAAGAACAAAATTGCTCCCATTAATGTTTATAATAGTTCATTTGAAACACTTGAGTTGGGACTAGTTCTACCTTTTTTTTTTTTAAATAAATGAACTCTTTACTAATGACTTTTCTCTTTATTTATTCATTCATCTAAAATTAATAGAATGCCTATAATACTCCAGACACTATTATAGTCTTGTTTAAAGATATTTTTCTTTTAAAAAATATTTATTTTTATTTATTTGTTTGGCTGCCCTCGGTTCTGGTTGGGCATGCAGAATCTTTCATTGCAGCATGCAGCATCTTTTTGAAAAATTTTGGCTTTGCTGGGTCTTCGTTGTGGTGCAAGGGCTCTTCATTGGTTCATGAGGGCTTCTCTTGTTGCAGAACAGAGGCTCTAGAGCTTGAGGGCTCACTACTTGAGGCATGCAGGTTTCTCTCTAGTTGTCCTGCAGCACGTAGGATCTGAGTTCCCCAACCAGGTATCGAACCCACATCCCCTGCATTGGAAGGTGGATCCTTAACCACTGGATCACCAAAGAAGCCCTTTAAAGTGTTTATCTTTTAATTTTTACCATACTCATGTGAGCTAATTACAAATATGGAAAGGGAGTGAGGCTAGAATAACCTCTTAAGATTGGAATTGAAGTTAGCATGAACTCATGATTATTCATCCAAATACAGAAATTGGCATAGATACATGTGCATATGTGGTAGAACTGTATATTTGGGGAGGGGGGTGAACTATCAGTTAGTGAATTTGGGTAACAGGTATATGAAACTTTATACTGCTCAACAATTTCTCCATAAGGCTGAAATTACATACAAATTTTAAAGTTCAAAAAATTAGAATACAACTAATGCTGGGTCGTCATTGTCAGTCCAAAAGAAAATCTTTATCCCCTGGCACACTCAACCCTGAAGAAAGGACCGAGGGTGAGAGACTCCATCACAAGCCCTCCTCCACCGGGTTGGAAAGCCACATCACTTGGGAAGCTATAAATGCCACCCAGTGCTGTTTTGGGTGGCAGTTGTGCTCCCCTGGGACAAGAATAATGCTAGGAAAGTGTTTTTCTCTAATTCTCAACCTTCCAGTTGAAAACAGTGAGGCTTAGATGAGGGGTGTGGGAACATGTTGTGCAGAGTGGGAAATGGCCTAGAACCCCTTTTATTTGCCTGGCCCTGAGGTTGAACTATTCTCTTAAGAACAAACTGACACATTTTTTTCAGCATTCAATCAAGAACAAACAGGTGCTTATTCAGAATATGTTTATTAGGTAGTTCTGTGCGGGTCCTTGTGATGGAAACCATGGGGAATCAAAAGCTAGGGTGGCTGGGTCTCCAGGGAATATATAGTGCAAAAGTAAGCATGGGGGAGAGATTCCTTTTCCAGGACAGGGGCCGTAAGTGCCACGGGGAATGCACACATGAAGGATTTCAGAGCTCAGAGGAGGGAGAGAATAAAAAAATGAAGACATTTCTTAAAAGGACATGCATTCAGTAGAGTTTTAGAGAGAGCTAGGAGGTGAGACAGAGAAGGCAATGGCAACCCACTCCAGTACTCTTGCCTGGAAAATTCCATGGACGGAGGAGCCTGGTAGGCTGCAGTCCATGGGGTCTCGAAGAGTCGGACACGACTGAGAGACTTCCCTTTCATATTTCACTTTCCTGCATTGGAGAAGGAAATGGCAACCCATTCCAGTGTTCTTTCCTGGAGAATCCCAGGGATGGCGGAGGCTGGTGGGCTGCCATCTATGGGGTCAGACAGAGTCGGACACAACTGAAGCGACTTAGCAGCAGCAGCAGCAGCAGGAGGTGAGAAGCCTCACTCTCTACAAAGGCTACCCCTAGGTTTTCAGCCTAGGCTGAAGATGAAATGGTTATTTGTGTTCATACTGGCAACACCTGATGCCTCCTCAGCAGAAGAAACCAAGGGATTTGTACTCAGAGAAGTTAGCAGGCAAGAGATCTACATAGAAAATGGTACTAAGCAAACTGTGAAATCAGAAGAGGGGTGTTTTAAATGGCCTATTATCACACACATTCAAAAATTCAGAAGTCAAAAGAAGGTCTTATGTTTTGTCTTTCAGGGACAATGGGATTTTGGTGACTATGGAGTGCTTTTTTTCTAAATTTACTAAAGTGAAAATTGACATTTAAGAGAATATATATTTTTAATTTTAGAAAAGCAGATATGTTACTTAATAACTAAAGAGGCTATTTGCCTGCTTGTTTTCCCCTGCAATCGTGTCAGATATGTGCCAGCCTGTCCATACTTCCTTTTGTTGTACAGTGAGTGAGGACCCACGCAGACTTTTCAGACAGTAGGCTGGTATTAGCAAGCATACACCAGAGTCCTCCCTTCACTGTCCTGAACGTGATGGCCTCAGCAAGGCTGTTGAACAACTAAAAGGACCAAGGTTACTTCCCAGCAGTTGATCAGCACTAGGAGCCTCTGGCTTAGCTCAAGGCTCAATTTGAAGACAAGCCTGAGCATATCGTTAGATCACTATTTCCAAGAGGTAAACAAATGAGCAGTGGAGGAGTTAGGGCTCTAACTTTCCTGTTGACAGTTTCCTAGGACTTGAACACTTCATTCTCACTTGGAATCATCCTGACTTAGCTCATCACTCCTCCCACTCTCTAAATTTTCTGTAGTTCAGGGTGTGTTTTGAAATATTATGAAATAACAAATACACCCTGTTAAACTTTTTTTTTTTACTCAAAGTACAGCCCCCCTAAACTGACTATAATCTAGGAATAAATAATAGAAAGAAATGAACCTGGATAGAGTAGATGAGAGTGTTGGTATGTAATACTTACAGAGATACACAGCCTCAGGACTCCAAATTGAGTAGGCTGTTATGGTGTGGGAGAATGGAGTTTAAATTCCCTTCCAGTGCTGTTAGCCAGAGATTGTCTGGTCCATCTCCCTTAATTCATAGAAAAGGAAACAATGAGACCTCCCTGGCAGTCCACTGGAAGACTCCATGCTTCCACCACAATGGGCACAGGTTCAATCCCTGGTCAGGGAACTAAGACCCTGCGTGCCATGCGGCACAGCTAAAAAAATGAATGAGTTAATTAATTAATAAATCCCCCCTAGAGTTAAGAACCAGAACCAGTATTAGAAGCCTATCACTGTATAATAGGGGTTTGCTGGATTTAATGAATGGAAAAATTATCCAATTACTAAAAACATCAATCACCATAATAAATGTTTGGAGTATCTCTTCAAGCCAAATGGCTCTCTGCCATTCTGAGTGGTCAATTTAATGCCCACTCTTGGAAGGCCACTTGACTGGGATATTTCTAATGCACAGTGGGGCTGTCCCCAGGGGAAATTCCACAGAAACTTAGCCTAAAATGGCATCTGGCCAGCACCAAAACCAGAACTGTAACATATTTTGTTCTAAACCTGTCTCACCACCTATCTGGTCATTGTTTTTTTATGCCTCTCAACTCAGTGTAAATGACAAACACAAGGGACAGTATTATTCTTTTTGGAGGTATCTCCTAGTCACCTGTTTTTTCCTTATGAACCTACTATAGCTGAAGTTTACCTTATATCTTCCAGGTAATATCTTTAAGGAAAAGATAAAAATGGCATGTCACCTCCAGGAAACCTCAGGCACAGTAGAAGTTCCTCACATTTTTTTGTTCCAGGCTTCACATCTCCACCTGTGTTACTTAATATTAATAGAAAAAAAGACCTAAAATCATAAAACTCTCTGATAGTATCAACTGGCATGGCATCAAAATTGAACTACAAAATGCAGTGTCAAAACTTATTTCATTCTCAAAGCTGCTGGGTGACTATTTCTTGTATCTCTCAATAGCATTCATTTATTCATTCACTTTGTTTTTGGTCACTTAGCATAAGAGGTAAGAATACGGACTCTGAAGCCAATGAGCATGAGTTTGAGTTCTACTTAGTTACTTAATTAAATGACCTTGAACTGAGTTAGTTGATGGCTCTGTCCCTTACCCCCCAATCTGTAAAATGGGGATAATGTTAACACCTACCTACCAGGGTTGCTGTGGGGATTAATATTTTTAAAGTGCTTAGAGCAGTTTCTGACTCAGAATAAGAGCTCAGTAAGTTTTGTTTAAAAAATAATATTTACTCAGTGTGGAGTATCGGGACGAGAATGCTGCAGCGGGCAGACTCTAAAGTAACTCTATGACCCCCACCTCCCGGATGTGGAATCCCCTCCCCTTCAGGGTGGGCGGAACCTGTGACTCACTTCTAACAGAATATGGAAAAGGTGATGAAATGATCATTCCCATGAATACACTATGCTATAGGCCACAGTGTAGGGATGTCACACCAATTATGAGGCTGTATTACTTAAGGCGTTTTGCTAGCAGACGTACTTTCACTTTCCTACTGGCCTTGAAGAAGCAAACTATGTTGACAGCTACCTACAGAGAGAGCCACATGGCAGGGAGCTTCACACATGTTCTTGGAGGTGGGAGTGGCCTCCAGCCAGCAAAGATACAAACAAACAAAAATCCAGAAATGTGCAGTCCTACGGCCATAAGGAAATAAATTCTGCTAAAAATTGACAGCTTGGAAGTGGACTCTACTCCAATTGAGCATCCAGAATGCAGCCCATCTGACACCTTAATCGCAGTCCAGTGAGGTCTTGAAGCATAAAGATAACCCCTGGCCAACATCTTGATCACAGCCTTTTGAGAGACCCTGAACCAAATGCCCCAAGGAGCTGAACAAGTTGGAGAAAAACACACAACCATTCTGACTGGAGTCACTTTAAATTCATAGTGAAAGTCATTCAGTAATGTCCGACTCTCTGCGACCCCATAGACTATAGACTGCCAGGCTTCTCTGTCCATGGAATTCTCCAGGCAAGAATACGGGAGTTGGTGGCCATTTCCTAATCCAGGGGATCTTCGTGACCCAGGGAACAAGCCTACGTGTCCTATACTGCAGCAGATTCTTTACCGCTAAGCCACTGGGGAAGCCCAACTATGCAAACACCATACACTATACTTCTTTAGTCTTTGCAATTCTTCCAGATAACTGTTTCACTTTGCACTTCTTCTTGATAACCATTAATTCTGAAGAAGCTGAAGTTGAATGGTTCTATGAAGACCTACAATAACTTCTAGAACTAAGACCAAAAAAAGAATGTCCTTTTCACCATAGGGACTGGAATGCAAAAGTAGAACATCAAGAGATACCTGGAGTAACAGGCAAATTTGGTCTTGGAGTAGAAAATGAAGCAACACACTAGTCATAGCAAACACCCTCTTCCAACACAAGAGACAGCTCTACACATGGACATCACCAGATGGTCAATACCAAAATCAGATTGATTATATTCTTTGCAGCCAAAAATGGACATGCTCTCTACAGTCAGCAAAAACAAGACCAGGAGCACACTATGGCTTAGATTGTGAACTCCTTATTGCAAAATTCAGATGTAAATTGAAGAATGTAGGGAAAATCACTAGACCATTCAGGTATGACCTAAATCAAATCCCTTACGATTATACAGTGGAAGTGACAAATAGATTCAAGGTATTAGACCTGAGAAACAGAGTGCCTAAAGAACTATGGACAGAGGTTCATGACATTGTACAGGAGGCAGTGACCAAGACCATCGCCAAGAAAAAGAAATGAAAAAGGAAAAATGGTTGTCTGAGGAGCCCTTACAAATAGCTGAGAAAAGAAGAGAAGCTAAAGGCAAAGGAAAAAAGGAAAGATATACCCATCTGAATGCAAAGTTCCAAAGAATAGCAAGGAGACATAAGAAAGCCTTCCTCAGTGATCAATGCAAAAATATAGAGAAAAATAATAGAATGGGAAAGACTAGCGATCTCTTCAAGAAAATTAGAGATACCTAGGGAACATTTCATGCAAAGATGGGCACAATAAAGGACAGAAATGGTATGGACCTAAGAGAAGCAGATGAAATAAAGAAGTGAGTAAAAGTCATGTCTGACTCTTCGCAACACCATGGATTGTAGCCCACCAGGCTCCTCTGTCCATGAAATTTTCCAGGTAAGAATACTGGAATGGTTTGCTATTCCATTCTTCAGGGGAGCATCCTGACCCAGGTATTGAACCCAGGTCTCCTGCATTGCAGGCAGAATTTTTACTGTCTGAGCCACCAGGGGAGCCCATATTAAGAAGAGGTGGCAAGAACACACAGAAGAACTATACAAAAAAGATCTTCATGACCCAGATAATTACAATGGTGTGATCATTCACCTAGAGCCAGACATCCTGGAGTGCAAAGTAAAACAGGCCTTAAGAAGAATCACTACAAACAAAGCTAGTGAAGATGATGGAATTCCAGTTGAGCTATTTCAAATCCTAAAAGATAATGCTGTGAAAGTGCTGCACTCAATATGCAAGCAAATTTGGAAAACTCAGCAGTGGCCACAGCACTAGAAAAAAGGTCAGTTTTCATTCCAATCCCAAAGATAGGCAATGTCAAAGAATGTTCAAACTACCACACAACTGCACTCACCTCACACACTAGCAAAGTAATGCTCAAAATTCTCCAAGCGAGGCTTCAATAGTACATGAACCAAGAACTTTCAGATGTAAAAGCTGGATTCAGAAAAGGCAGAGGAACCAGAGATCAAATTGCCAACATCCACTGCATCATAGAAACAGCAATGAAAAACATCTACTTCTGCTTTATTGACTATGTCAAAGCCTTTGACTGTGTGGATCATGACAAAATGTGGAAAATTCTTAAAGAGATGGGAATACCAGACCACCTTACCTGCCTCCTGAGAAATCTGTATTCAGGTCAAAAAGCAACAGTTAGAACCGAACATGGAAAACAGACTGGTTCAAAATTGAGAAAGGAGTACGGTAAGGCTGTATATTGTCAGCCTCTTCTTTAACTCATATGCCGAGTACATCATGCAAAATGCTGGGCTGGATGAAGCACAACCTGGAATCAAGATTGCTGGGAGAAATATCAATAACTTCAGATATTCAGATGACACCATCCTTATGGCAGAAAGTGAAGAGGAACTAAAGAGCCTCTTGATGAAAATGAAAGAGGACAGTGACAAAGGTGGCTTAAAACTCAACATTCAAGAAACAAAGATCATGGCATCTGGTCCCATCACTTCATGGCAAATAGATGGGGAAACAATGGAAACAGTGACAGAGTTTATTTTCTTTGGCTCCAAAACCACTTCAGATGGTGACTGTAGCCATGAAATTAAAAGACACTTGGTCCTTAGAAGAAAAGCTATGACCAATCTATACAGTGTATTAAAAAGCAGAGGCATTACTTTGCCAACAAAGGTCCATTTAGTCAAAGCTATAGTTTTCCCAGTAGTCATGTACGGATGTGAGAGTTGGACTATAAAGAAACCTGACTGCTGAAGAATTGATGTTTTTAAACTGTGGTGTTGAAGAAGGCTCTTGAGAGTCTCTTGGTCTTCAAAGAGATCAAATCAGTCAATCCTACAGGAAATCAGTCCTGAATATTCATGGGAAGGACTGATGTTGAAGCTGAAGCTCCAATTCTTTGGCCACCTAATGTGAAGAACTGACTCATTGGAAGAGACCCTGATGATGGGAAAGACTGAAGGCAGGAGGAGAAGGAGGTGACAGAGGATGAGATGGTTGGATGGCATCACTGACTCGATGGACATGAGCTTGAGCAAGCTCTGGGAGTTGGTGACTGACAGGGAAGCCTGGTCTGCTGCAGTCCATTGGGTTGCAAAGAGTCAGACACTGACTGAACTATTTCACGTCTTTTTTTTTTTTTCTCAAAGCAAAAAAAGTCTGTATAACCTTCTCCTCCTTGCTCATTCTCAGCACATAACCTTGCTTCTCTCTTCATTGAGAAAACAGAAACAATCAGAAAAGAGCTCCACAAGCTCCCATCTAGCATATCTGTACCCATATTTTTATCTTATTTCCAAGTGCGTAAATAAACTATCATGATCCAATCCCTCTACCCATGAGCTGGGTCCCATCCCCTTATACCTTCTTAAAGATATCATGAATCCCTCATAGATATCTCAGAACTGGCATACTTTTCACTTTCTCTAGTCCCAGATTCAATCTACAGTAAATCCCATGGGCTCCATCATCAAAATGTATCCAGAATCCTACTAGTTTTCACTATCACTTGTTTCCATCCTTGTCTAATCCAGTATCATCTCTTACTTGAATTATATAGAGCCATAGCCCCCAATAGATCTCCTTGCTACCACCCTTGCGCCTATACAGGCCACTCTCAATAATAGCAGCCAGAATGACCTCTGGAATTACATCACTCTTCTGCATGAAACCCTCTAACAGCTTTTTATCTCACTGGGAATAAAAGGCAAAATCATCAAAAGACCCACAAAGTTCAACAAGGTCTCAGCTACCCAACCCTGGCCCCTGCGTACAATCCTTCTCTAATTTCCCCCCTTCCCCCATTTATGTTCTCCATATTCTGCCCTAGTTCACCAGACTCCAGCCACACTGCAGCTTAGAATTTGTCCTGAGGTCATTGGGAAGCCCCTGACATGTTTTATAAGCCATCTTTCTATCTTCTTTGCCTATAGCATAGGGCAAATGATAGACATTAATATCACAGACTGCATATTATGAAGTTGTTGTAATGGGCCTTACTGCTCCCAGCAAGGAAATAAAGGATCCCTTTGTGGGGCTTGAGATTCATTTTTTATTTTCCTTTTTGTTCAAAAGAAAGATTAAAAGCAGAAAATTTAAAGACTGAAACTTTCAGTGTTTTTAAAAGTTTTTTCTTAAATTTTTTGTATTATATGAGTATCATAAATATTAAAATTTGGAACGTACAAAAGAGATATGGAAGGAAGGAGGGAGAAAGGAAGCAAGGAGAGAGGGAAGGAGAAGGAGAAAAGAGGGAGAAAGAAAAAGTGATAGAAAGGAAGAAAAGCAAGAAAGGAAGGGAGGGAGGAAGGAAGGGAAAGAAAAGACAGAGATAGAAAGAGAAAAGGGGAAAAAAAATCATCCCAAGAGCCTGGCACACAGAACAAGTCCTATTACTAATTATGTTAAAGTGTTTTTTAAGCCACCACCCCAGTTATTCTCCCGGGGAAGTGAGAGGAACAGTGCCTTCTCCTCTAAAGTCCTGACTTCATTTAGGATGCCACACCCTGCCCTAGTTGAGCTCACTTCTCATGCGCAAGTTTGGAAAAGACTTACTGGGGTTTAAGAGTCCGACCTTTTTATCTTTCAATTTGTTAATGTAGTGTATCACACTGATTGATTTGTGAATATTGAAGAATCCTTGCATCCCTGGGATAAAGCCCACTTGGTCATGATGTATGATCTTTTTAATATATTGTTGGATTCTGTTTGCTAGAATTTTGCTAAGGATTTTTGCATCTATGTTCATAAGTGATATTGGCCTGTAGCCTTCTTTTTTGTGGCATCGTTGTCTGGTTTTGGTATTACAGTGATGGTGACCTCATAGAATAGGTTTGGGAGTTTACCTTCCTCTGCGATTTTCTGGAAGACTTTGGGTACGATAGGTGTTTGCTCTTCTCTAAATTTTTGTTAGAATTCAGCTGTGAAGCCATCTGGTCCGAGGCTTTTGTTTGCTGGAAGATTTCTGATTACGGTTTCAATTTCCATGCTTGTGATGGGTCTGTTAAGAATTTCTGTCTTCCTGGTTCAGTTTTGGAAAGTTACACTTTTCTAAGAATTTTTCCATTTCTTCCAAGTTGTCCATTTTATTGGCATATAGTTGCTGATAGTAGTCTCTTATGATCCTTTGTATTTCTGTGTTGTCTATTGTGATTTCTCTATTTTCATTTCTAATTTTGTTGATTTGATTCTTCTCCCTTTTTTTTCTTCATAAGTCTGGCTAATTGTTTGTCTATTTTATCTTCTCAAAGAACCAGCTTTTAGTTTTGTTGATTTTTGCTAGTCTTTGTTTCTTTTTCATTTATTTCTGCTCTAATTTTTATTATTTCTTTCCTTCTACTAACCCTGGGGTTCTTCATTTCCTCTTTTTCTAATTGCTTTAGGTGTAGAGGTAGGTTATTTATTTGATTTTTCTCTTGTTTCTTGAGGTAAGCGTGTATTGCTATGAACCTTCTCACTGCTTTTATTGAATCCCATAGGTTTTGTGTTGTTGTGTTTTCCTTTTCATTTGCTTCTATGCATATTTTGATTTCTTCCATGATTTGTTGGCTATTCAGAAACGTGTTGTTTAGCCTCCAAATGTTTGTATTTTTAATAGTCCCCCCGTAGTTGATATCTAATCTTACTGCATTGTGATCAGAAAAGATGTAGACAACAGTTAGGCCTAACTGGTCCATTGTATCATTTAAAGCTTGTGCTTCCTTGTTAATTTTCTATTTGGTTGATCTAACCACAGGTGTGAGTGGGGTATTAAAGTCTCCCACTATTATTGTGTTACTGTTAATTTCCCCTTTCATACTCGTTAGCTTTTCCTGTATGTATTGAGGTGCTCCTATGTTGGGTGCATATATATTTATAATTGTTATATCTTCTTCTTGGATTGATCCTTTCAGTATTATGTAGTGTCCTTATTTGTCTCTTTTTACAGTCTTTTTTTCAAAGTCTATTTTATCTGATATGATTATCTCAATAGATGCAGAGAGCGCTTTTGACAAAATTCAACACCCATTTATAATAAAAACTCTCTAGAAAGCAGGCATAGAAGAAACATACCTCATATGTTTCTTATGGCTTTTATTATGAGTCAACATAATAAAAGCCATATATGATAAACCCACAGCAAACATTATCCTCAAAGGTGAAAAATTGAAAGCATTTCCCCTAAAGTCAGGAACAAGACAAGGGTGCCCACTCTCACCACTACTATTCAACATAGTTTTGGAAGTTTCAGCCACAGCAATCAGAGGAAAAAAAGAAATAAAAGGAATCCAGACTGGAAAAGAAGTAAAACTCTCACTATTTGCAGATGACATGATCCTCTACATAGAAAACCTTAAAGACACCACTAGAAAATTACTAGAGCTAATCAATGAATATAGTAAAGTTGCAGGATATAAAATTAATACAGAAATACAGAAATTCCTTGCATTCCTATACACTAACAATGACAAAACAGAAAGAAATTAAAGAAACAATCCCATTCACCATTGTGATGAAAAGGATAAAATACTTAAGAATAACTCTACCTAAAGAAACAAAAGACCTATATATAGAAAACTATAAAACACTGATGAAAGAAATCAAAGACGACACAAATAGATGGAGAAAAATACCATGTTCATGGATCGGAAAAATCATCATAGTGAAAATGAATATACTATCCAAAGCAATCTATAGATTCCATGTAATCCCTATCAAGCTACCAAGGTATTTTTCAGAGAACTAGAACAAATAATTTCACAGTTTGTATGGAAATACAAAAAACCTCAAATAGCCAAAGCAATCTTGAGAAAGAAGAATGGAACTGGAGGAATCAACCTACCTGACTTCAGACTATACTACAAAGCTACTGTCTTCAAGACAGTATGGTACTGGCACAAAGACAGAAATATAGATCAATGGAACAAAACAGAAAGCCCAGAGATAAATCTACGCACCTATGGACACCTTATCTTTGACAAAGGAGGCAAGAATATACAATGGAGAAAAGACAATCTCTTTAACAAGTAGTGCTGGGATAACTGGTCAATCACCTGTAAAAGAATGAAAGTAAAACACTTTCTAACACCATACACAAAAATAAACTCAAAATGGATTAAAGATATAAATGTAAGACCAGAAACTATAAAACTCCTAGAGGAAAACAGGCAGAACACTCTCTGACATAAATCACAGCAAGAACTTTTATGACCCACTTCCTAGAGTAATGGAAATAAAAGCAAAAATAAACAAATGGGACCTAATTAAACTTAAAAGCTTTTGCACAATGAAGGAAATTATAAGCCAGGTGAAAAGACAGCCTTCATAATGGGAGAAAATAATAGCAAATGAAGCAATGGACAAATAATTAATCTCAAAAATATAAAAGCAGCTCATGCAGCTAAATACCAGAAAAATAAATGACCCAATAGAAAAATGGGCTAAAGAACTAAACAGACATTTCTCCAAAGAAGACATACAGATGGCTAACAAACACATAAAAAGATGCCCAACATCACTCATTATCAGAGAAATGCAAATCAAAACCACAATGAGGTACCATCTCACGCCAGTCAGAATGGCTGTTATCAAAAAGTCTACAAACAATAAATGCTGGAAAGGGTGTGGAGAAAAGGGAACCCTCTTACACTGTTGGTAGGAATGCAAACTAGTACAGCCACTATGGAGAACAGTGTGGAGATTCCTTAAAAAACTGGAAATAGAACTGCCACACTACCCAGCAATCCAACTGCTGGGCATACACGCCAAGGAAACCAGAATTGAAAGAGACACGTGTACCCCAATGTTCATCACAGCACTGTTTACAATAGCTAGGACATGGAAGCACCCTAGATGTCCATTGGCAGACAAACGGATAAGAAAGTTGTGGTACATATACACAATAGAATATTACTCAGCTATTGAAAAGGACACATCTAAATCAGTTCTAAAGAAGTGGATGAGACCAGTCTATTGTCCAGAGTGAAGTAAATCAGGGAAAAAAAACACCAGTACAGTATATTAATGCATATATATGAAATTTAGAAAGATGGTAACGATGACCCTATATGCAAGACAGTAAAAGAGACACAGATATAAAGAACGGATTTTTGGACTCTGTAGGAGAAGGCAAGGGTAGGATGACTTGAGAGAACAGCACAGAAACATGTATATTACCATATGTGAAACATGATCAGTCCAAGTTTGATGCAAAGAAACAGAGACAACCCAGAGGGATGGGACGGGGAGGGAGGCAGGAGGGGGGTTCAGGATGGGGGACACATGTGCACCCATGGCTGATTCATGTCAATGTATGGCAAAGCCATCACACTATTGTAAAGTAATTAGCCTACAATTAGAATAAATTAATTAATTTTTTAAGGAAAAAAATAGAGTCCATGACCTTTGTGACATTTCACTCCAGTAACTCCTGACTAGGTTTTGTCTTGGCCATAAGCCCGGTTTTAAAAAAGATTCTGGGTTTTTTCCTCTTGACAGAAAAAGATAAATTTAGTAGTACTATATTTTCAGCAGTTATAATGAATGAGTGATTAAAATATAAACGGGCCACCCAAGAACAGAATACCCTTGACTGAAATGAACATACAAACTCTCATCTTCTCACCAAAATACTATTAAATTACATCAGGGTAGAATTCTACTGATCTCTGTTTTTTGAAAGTTGATTTTTTTCCTTTTATTTGTCACTGGACTATCCTACACGGGCTATACTATCCTATATGTACTATACCATCCTATGGGCTTCCCAGGTGGCACTCGTCTTAAAGAACCTGCCTACAAATACAGGAGACATAAGAGTTGAGAGTTCAACCCACGGGTCAGGAAGATCCCCTGGAGGAGGACATGGCAACCCACTCCAGTATTCTTGCCTGGAGAACCCCATGGACAGGGGAGCCTGGCAGGGTCCATAGGGTCACAAAGAGTCAGGCACAACTGACTGACTTTCATTTTTTTCATACTATACTACTAGTATTAGGTTTTATTAGGTTCTATTGTAAATATATAATAAAAACTTATATTTTGTTCAAAGATCATCATTTTTGTTTAAATGACTGTTTAAAGATTGATATTTATTGTTAGCCATAAAAGATGCAGCTTTAGGTCACAATTTAGTACACAGAAATAGTTATTTTATAAAAAGTAATTTAGAAGTTTAAAAATGTAAATGAAACTTTCCAAATGGCAGTTGGTGACTCATTGATTATAGCATCTGATTATATAGTCAGCTTGGATTATTTTTAGAATAAGGGAAGTACACACTTAATTAACAAACAATATGAAATCTTTCCAAATATGTACAAAAATTTAAGAACATTTTCTAATAATTATTTTGGTCATTTTTTAATTGCCTATTCTCTTCACAATTGATCCAATAAAAGTCCATATCCATGAACTATGCAGAGCTGGACACGACTGAGGGACTTTCACTTTACTAGAAATGTTAAGTGGCTTTTGCAAGATTTCATACCAGTGGGAGATTTTTAATTTGAACACATATGTGTCTGACTAAAAATTTCATGTTCTTAATCACTATTTCAATAAATCCATATATCTCCAACCTTTTAATTTCCAAAATAGTAAATAATGTTCTCACTATTCACCATCCATTTAGATAAATGTTGCATGAAGTGAAGTGAAGTGAAAGTCGTTCAGTTGTGTCCAACTCTTTGTGAACCCATGGTCTATACAGTCCATGGAATTCTCCAGGCCAGAATACTGGAGTGGGTAGCCTTTCCCTTCTCTGGGGATCTTCCCAACCCAGGGATCAAACTCAGGTCTCCCACATTGTGGGTGGATTCTTTACCAGCTGAGCCACCAGGGAAGCCCAAATATTGCATGGTGATGTCTAAAAAAGACAATGGTGATTAATTAAGTACCTGTATACCTCTAATCAGTAGTGTAGTGATGTCTTATGGTTTTAATTTGCATTTCTCTGATGACATATAATGGAGAGCATTTTTCATGTTTATTCACCAACCATGTATATATCTTCTTTGGTGAGGTGATAAGGTCTTTGGTGTATTTTTTAAGAACTGAGTTGGTATATTATTCTTTTATCTTTTTATTTTCAGCCAGCTGTATCATTAATTCTGAAATTTATCTCATAGACAACATATAATTGTATCTTGACCTTTGTCCAGTCTGACAACCTCTGCCACTTAATCAGTGTTTAGTCCATTCACATTTAATGGAATTATTAATATGGTTGGATTTATACTTGGCATTTTGCTATTTGTTTTCTTTATGTCTCATGTCTTTTTTGACTGCTGCTCTTCCTTTCTTGCTCTCCCTATGTTAAATACTTTTTGTGCAGCATTTTAATTTCTCTGCTGGTTTGACTATAATTGTTTGCTGTTATATTCCTATGGTTACTTTAAGAAATACAGTATGCTTTCTAAGTTTTCACAATCTACTTTTGGTTAATAGTAACAATCCTGGCAACGTGTAGCAACTTTGCTCCAATATAGCCTCATTTTCTCATATATATTACATATTGATATGTTATAAATCCAAAAGTGTTAAAATTATTCTTTTGTACAGGAGATGGTGACAAAAACCACCCTCAAGAAAAAGAAACACAACAAGGCAAAATGGTTGTCTGAGGAGGCCTTACAAATAGCTGAGAAAAGAAGTAAAAGGCAAGGAAGAAAAGGAAAGATATATCCATCTCAAGTCAGAGTTCCAAGAAATAGCAAGGAGAGATAAGAAAGCCTACTTAAGTGAACAATGCAAAGAAATAGAGGAAAACAATAGAATGGGAAAGACTAGCGATCTTTTCAAGAAAATTAGAGATACCAAAGGAACATTTCATGCAAAGATGGGCACAATAAAGGACAGAAATGGTATGGACCTAACAGAACCAGACGATATTAAGGAGAGATGGCAAGAATATAGAGAAGAACTGTACAAAAGAGATCTTAATGACTGGGGTAACCACAGTGGTGTGATCACCCACCTAGAATCAGACATCCTGGACTGTGAAGTCAAGTGGGCCTTAGGAAAATGTTACTATGAACAAAGTTAGTGGAGGTGATGGAATTCCAGCTGAGATATTTCAAATTCTAAAAAATGATGCTGTTAAACTGCTACACTCAATATGTCAGCAAATTTGGAAAACTCAGCAGTGGCCACAGGACTGGAAAAGGTTAGTTTTCATTCCAATCCCAAAGAAGGGCAATGCAAAAAAAAAGTTCAAACTACCAATCAAGCTCATTTTACATGCTAGCAAGGTAATGCTTTAAATCTTTCAAGCTAGTCTGCAACAGTATGTGAACCAAGAATTTTCAGATGTAAAAGCTGGATTTAGAAAAGGCAGAGAAACCAGAGGTCAAATTGGCAACATCTGCTGGATCACAGAAAATGCAAGAGACTTCCAAAAATCATCTACTTCTGCTTCATTGACTACGCTAAACCCTTTGACTATGTGGATCACAACAAACTGTGGAAAATTCTTAAAGAGATGGGAATACCAGAACACCTTACCTGTCTCCTGAGAAACCTGTATACAGATCCAGAAGCAGTAAATAGAATTGGACATGGAGTGACAGACTGGTTCAAATTTGGGAAAGGAGTACATCAAGACTGTATATTGTCACCCTGCTTATTTAACTTACATGCAGAGTACATCATGTGATGGATGGATCAGTGAAAACGATCCATCCATCCAGTGACAATGTAAACAGTGAGACTTTATTTTCTTGGGCTCCAACTCACTGCAGATGGTGACTGCAGCCATGAAGTTAAAAGATGCTTGGTCCTTGGAAGAAAAGCTATGACAAACATGCTGCTAAGCCGCTTCAGTCGTGTCCGACTCTGTGCGACCCCAGAGACGGCAGCCCACCAGGCTCCTCTGTCCCTGGGATTCTCCAGGCAAGAGCACTGGAGTGAGTTGCCATTTCCTTCTCCAATGCGTGAAACTGAAAAGTGAAAGTGAAGTCACTCAGTCGTGTCCGACCCTCAGCAACCCCATGGACTGCAGCCTTCCAGTCTCCTCCATCCATGGGATTTTCCAGGCAAGAGTACTGGAGTGGGGTGCCATTGCCTTCTCCAATGACAAACCTAGACAACATTAAAAAATCAGAGACATGACTTTGCCAACAAAGGTCCATCTAGTCAAGGCTATGGTTTTTCCAGTAGTCATGTATGGATCTGAAAGTTGAACTATAAAGAAAGCTGAGCACCAAAGAATTGATGCTTTTGAACTGTGGTGTTGGAGAAGACTCTTGAGAGTCCCTTGGACTGCAAGGAGATCCAACCAGTCAATCCTAAACGAAATCAATCCTGAATATTCATTGGAACGACTGATGCTAAAGCTGAAGCTCCAATACTTTGGCTACCTGATGCAAAGAACTGACTCATTTGAAAAGACCCTGATGCTGGGAAAGATCGAAGGCAGGAGGAGAAAGGGACAACAGAGGATGACATGGTTGGATGGCATCACCAACTCGATGGACATGAGTCTGAGCACACTCCGGGAATTGGTGATGGACAGGGAGGCCAGGAGTGCTGTAGTCCACGGGGTCGCAAAGAGTTGGACACAACTGAGCGACAGAACTGAACTGAACTGAACATCATGCGAAATGCCACCTGGATGAAGCACAAGCTTGAATTAAAATTGCTGGAAGAAATATCAATAACCTCAGATATGCAGATGATACCACTTTAATGACAAAGTGAACTAAAGAGCTCTTGATGAAGGTGAGAGAGGAGAGTGAAAAAGCTCTTAAAACTCAACATTCATAAAACAAAGATCACGGCATCTGGTCCCATCAGTTCAATTCAGTTCAGTCGCTCGCTCAGTCGTGTCCGACTCTTTGTGACCCCATGAATTGCAGTACACCAGGCCTCCCTGTCCATCACCGACTTCCGGAGTTCACTCAAACTCATGTCCATAGAGTCGGTGATGCCATCCAGCCATCTCATCCTCTGTCATCCCCTTCTCCTCCTGCCCCCAATCCCTCCCAGCATCAGAGTCTTTTCCAATGAGTCAACTCTTCGCATGAGGTGGCCAAAGTACTGGACTTTCAG
This sequence comes from Bos mutus, assembly GCF_027580195.1. Taxonomy (NCBI): domain Eukaryota; kingdom Metazoa; phylum Chordata; class Mammalia; order Artiodactyla; family Bovidae; genus Bos; species Bos mutus. The sequence continues at coordinate 5,910,262 of NC_091619.1, read as the reverse complement.
CTTTAGCATCATTCCTTCCAAAGAAATCCCAGGGTTGATCTCCTTCAGAATGGACTGGTTGGATCTCCTTGCAGTCCAAGGGACTCTCAAGAGTCTTCTCCAACACCACAGTTCAAAAGCATCAATTCTTCGGCGCTCAGCTTTCTTCACAGTCCAACTCTCACACCCGTACATGACCATTGGAAAAACCATAGCCTTGACTAGGCGGACCTTTATTGACAAAGTAATGTCTCTGCTTTTCAATATGCTATCTAGGTTGGTCATAACTTTTCTCTCAAGGAGTAAGCGTCTTTTAATTTCATGGCTGCAGTCACCATCTTAGTCTTTAATAAAAAAGTTAAGAGAAGAAAATATTAAAGTCTATTTTTAAGTCATATTTACACACATATTTACCATTTCTGATACTCTTCATTTCTTTGCATGTATTCAAATTGCCTTCTGGCATCACAATGTCCTTTCAGCCTGTAGTATATCTTTTAGCATTTCTTAGAGGCAAGCCTACTAGGAATAAATTTCCTAACATTTTTTAAAATCTGGGAATATTTGTAATTTGCCTTCATTTTCCTTTGCCCTCATTTTGAAGGATAGTTTTCTAGAACATGAGATTCACTCATTTCTTTCTCATAAAATCTGCTGTTTTTACTGACAATGCCAGTGAATATGGATTTCTCACTTTCCAGCCCCTTCTTGCAGTGAAGCTGCTGGTTTTTACAGCCAGCCCCACCTTGGTAGTACTATCAAGCGTGGGCTTGGGGAAGAGGAAACATTCCGAGGCAAGATTACCACAGACTCCCACTGCTTGTTCAGAAGTTCAGCAGTTTCTCACAAGTAAATACTTCCTGATTTGTTGTCTTTGGTCTTTTCCCAGACTCCTGAAACGATTATTTTTTGAAAATTTTGTCTAGTTTTACACTTGTTTCTTAAGAACATTTTCTGCTAGAAATACTGCTCTCTGGTTCTATATAGATTAGATATTCTCATAGAATTAACTCATAGAATAGCCATTGACTTAAGAATACTTTATAATTTGGGCTGCTCAGGGTAGTAGAGGTGATTTTCTGTACTATCATAGAAATTTATTGCTTTAGAATATCACATTATAACTTTTTTCTGCTGGAAGTACAGTTAGTTCCTTTTCATCAGAGATAAGAGACTTACATTCACTGAGCATATATACCAGGCCAATGGCATGATACATTCTCTAATGCTCTAGTTCTTTTCAAAATAATGATTGTGGGCTTTTTGTAATTGTAAATGTAACATACCCTTGTTTTTGAAAAATTGAACAGAAAAGAGTCCTCTCCCCAGAAATATTTTGTAATGATACCACCTAGAGAAAGACATATTTAATATCATCCCCTCTCCCCTTCTCTCCTTTCAATCTCTATGTGTGTTTGTGTGTCTGTATTAACATTAGCTTCAGGAGGTGCAAATAAATCTCCTATTGCTCTGAAGATCATAGCCCTCTTCCAAGGTTCTAAAATTTGTAAAAAGTCTTTTTTCTCATACCAGCTACTGGGGTAGAAGAGAAAGCTATAGCCCTCTGAATCTGAAGAGTGCCTAAGACATACATTTTGGTTATACAAAGATCAACAAAGATTCTGTTCTTTAAGGAGAAAACAGATGTTTAGCTCAAAAAAAAAAAAAAAAAAACCTATGTTGCTCTTGATATGCAAAACTTTTCTTCCTTGTGGGTGCATATTTCATCCTTTAAGAATTTTTAAAATATAACATGGACTGAGACCGATTTGCTCTCAAAAGCTATCATTGACAGTAGGATGGACGACCATCACGAGAAAACTTGGACTAGCAAAGAAAAGAATCTTAATTTGAGTCAGCGCCACCCTCCCTTTTTATAGGAAACAAAAAGTATTTATAGCCAGGCCTGCTAAGTCGCTTCAGTGGTGTCCAACTCTGTGTGACCCCATAGACGGCAGCCCACCAGGCTCCCACATCCCTGAGATTCTCCAGGTAAGAACACTGGAGTGGGTTGCCATTTCCTTCTCCAGTGCATGAAAGTGAAAAGTGAAAGTGAAGTCGCTCAGTCGTGTCCGACTCTTAGCGACCCCATGGACTACAGCCCACCAGGCTCCTCCATCCATGGGATTTTCCAGGCAAGAGTACTGGAGTGGGGTGCCATTGCCTTCTCCGATAGCCAGGCCTAGGAAAAAGCAAATCTTCAATAACTAAGGGGATGTTGGTTGAAAGGAGCAGCCAAATCAAGTCATCTTTAATGTTTTATCATGTTTCTTAAAGGGAAAAAATAAATGCTCTTGGTTAGTTTGAGCCTTACTCATTCATTCAGTTCAGTTCAGTTCAGTCGCTCAGTAGTGTCCGACTCTTTGCGACCCCATGAATCGCAGCACGCAAGGCCTCCCTGTCCATCAGCAACTCCCGAGTTCACTCAAGCTTGCATCCATCTAGTCTTTAGGTGAAGTCAATAGGAAATCATTGGTTACTCTCATTGATAGGGAAACAATTGGAACTGGAGCATCCTCTTCACGCTCAGTCCAGAAAGAACAGCTGGTTCCTCTTATCCCAGGAGCTGACACAGTCTGAGTGGGAAGGAGTCATCATCACCATTTAACCAAAGCTGGGAGCATTTCCCTGAAATGCTGAGGAAGAGTCAGAGAAGAAAAAGTTCCTTCTTTGTTGAGGTCCTTTAATGGACCGGAACCTGGTGATCTGGAGTCAAGGATAAGACAGTAAAAGAGAGGGAGAAACAGGCTGATGATATTCCTTGGTTTACACAGAAAACCAATAAAGCTCTTGGCACAGAGCTTGCACTGCTTCATGTAGGCACTGGGCGCCCTCTCGAGGGAGTGAAGGCACAGTGCGCCTTCTAGAGAAGGTCTTAGAAGCCTGGGCAAGAAAGAGAGCTCAGTGGGCTTCTGTGCTCCAAAGAATTAGCCCGGGGGGGTGGGGAGAGAGAGACAGAGAGAGAGAGAGAAAGAAAGACAGACACGGGGACCTACGCTCTGATGGAGGAAAGGTGTTTTATTCAACATAGTGTGGGTATATATACTGTCTTACAAGGTAGCTATTTTCAGCAAAGATAAAAATCAAAAGTCCAGACTTACAAATTATCATAAGGCAATCCATATCAAAGAGAGATGTTTGTAAATAACCACTTTTACCGTATGGTTCATAGAAAGGAAGAGGGTCGTAAATAGTTACTTATCACCGTATGGAAAAACTAACGAAGGAAATGCATGCATTCCTTAGCCCCGGGAGCAGTTTGCCAACTCCTCTTAATTCCTGAATATTCAGGAATTAATAAGGGACAGAGGATTCATGACAGATCCAAAACAGGACACAGGAAGCCTCCTGTTAAATGCTTCCTGACACTTCTTCAGTAGGTGGGACTAGAATTCCCCAAGAGAATAGTAGCTGTGGGTGATTCAATTGAGGGAGTTTGATGGCAGAGGATGAGAGAGAACAGAGAACTGAGGGAAGAAGGGGTGTGGAAGAAGACTGATCAGTCAGTGGGCATTCTGAAAACCCATTTGGTAGCCATGATGAGGATCTGCTCTTGACTCAGTTCTAAGGAAGCTGTTAGTCTAAGATACACGTTGTCACTGCACCAGAGTTCCTAACTATCTCAGTGGACCCAATATGTACAGCACCTGTACTGTAGGTTTTTAGCTTCCTGAGAGCAACGTATTTTTGATATCCAAACAAAATAATCCCAATTTCTTGTGTTTGGCTTCCCCACTGCAGAAAATCAGGTGACCACTCAACTTTCTCTGTAGCTAAGGAGCCCAGTCCTGGCTATTCAAAGCAGTTTGGCTCCTTATTTCCACACACTAGTCTGTGAGTACTACCTTTACGCAGCCCAAATGCCCATAAGTTGCTCCCCCAAAGAAAAGCTGAATTCTCCCTGGAGCTATGAATTGCAACTTGTAAAATCATAATAGTTTTGCAATCTGTGATGGTCACCTCAAAACTCTGTTAAAATGATCAGGGATTCCCTGGTTTCTTGTTCAGAGCATATATATAGTATCTTAATTATTCCATCTAATTTTTTTTTTAACATGGTAACTGTTTTATTACAAATAATATCTTTGGGTGGGAGAAATGCAACTTCATATATCATAGAAGGGTTCTGTTATCCTGCAGGCTTGGCTGCTAACTCAGCATGGTCAGGCAGACCTGCCCTCTTCTGTAGATGGGCTATGAGCATTTGCTGGGCTGTTTTAACAAAGATCAGTTATCATACTTACCTTGATTAAGAACTTTGTTTTTCCATAAACAAAGTTTCAAGTCTCTATGTTGCTGAGGAACTTTAGAAGGGCTGAACGGCAGTGTGGTGCAAGAATAATGAAAGGCCTGTGAAGTCGGGCAACCAGAAGGCTGAGACATGTTGTGGTCAGAGTCCATTTACATTCTCTGAGGTCACTCATTACTAGTGTGTGTGATTTTTGTTTTCTCTCAAAAAACTAGAAAATTAGTGTCCCAGATCATGTTTCTCAAAGAAATATCATAAGCAATGAATAAAGTATGGATTTTATCCAAGCACTGTAGTCTGCCTACACAGAGTGTAGGGATGTGAAGCATAGCTACAAAACTGTTCAGCCAACTGTGAAAAGCATAACTAAGGAGGGACTTAAGGCTGGAAATTCTGGCTACACTGGGGATAGACTGAATTAGGTCACAAAACTTTACTCTTGACACATAAACCAACAGCTTAAGAAAAAAATTAGCCCATGCAGGGTTGCACCTACATTAACAGAAAAATATCTTTTGTAAATTATCAGGCAACCTACTACGTTTTTCATCCTGAAATAATAATCCTCTTTCAGCTAATCACACAGCTATAAGCAAAGTGAAATGCTCAAGATCTTTGGAAGGAAAAGAGAATACTAAAATCCAAAACAAAAATCTTGCTCCAATCTTCATTTTGACCCGCCTGATAGCAAGACTGTATTAATGAGGTTAACTTGATAATAATTTTATATGAAATAAAAATTTGATGGTTGCAGTATTTATTTTTTGCCCACAACATCAAAGAGTAAAGAATATATAGTTTATATTTACTTATTTCCTAGGAAGGCTTAAGAACTTACAATAATAATAACAGTGATAACAGGGAAGAATGAAAAAGCCTTAATAATTATACTCTGGATCCATCATAGTTGACATATTTTCCAACAGTTTCAAGTAGAAATGAGTTTTCCAACTCCAAACTTGTTAGAAATAAAAAAGGATGGATTTACAAAAAAAAAAAAAAAAAAAACCTTCTATTTGGGATGTTTCTTACATCAAATGTGGTCAGGATTAACTGTGTACTAAACCAACAGGGTTGGAAAAATGGAGATAATACTGAAAGGAGAAAGCTGTGAAACCCTGATACGATTTGAGTAATTAGGATGATGATGAAAACAAAGCAAAAGGAAAGAAGAAACTCTTACTAGGGCATTGCATGTAAATTAGTTCATTTAGTCATCATAACAATTTTATGATGTAATTACAACCATTATCTGTTACAATGAGTTAACCAAGGCTTGGAGAGTTTAAGGACCTGCTTGTGTGCATGTCTGACTCTTTGGGACCCTATGGACTGTAGCCTGCCAGGCTCCTCTGTCATGGGTTTCTCTAGGCAAGTACACTGGAGTGGGTTGCCACTTCTTTTCCAGGGGATCTTCCTGACCCAGGGATCCAACTTGGGTCTTCCGCATTGCAGGCAGATTCTTTACCATCTGAGCTACCAGGGAAGCCCTAAGCAGCTGCTTAAGTCATAGTATTAATGTGTGATGGTCTCTCCAAGTCTAAAACTGTGATGGTGAATCATACAGTCCCTTATCACTGAAACTTACCAGTCTGTCTTCATTTCCAAGACACTTCCTTTGTGTGGTCTTTAAATGTCTAATTCCATCTCTGTGTGTCTTTGTCTCTCTCTCTCTCTCTCATACACTCACATGTATGGCATCAGATTATCTCTTTTATTGTAGTAATTTGGCCTTTGTAAGCAGACAAGTAGCCCTGATGTTCTATCCAAAAAGATACTGGGGAAAATATAGCATTGAAAAGAGCAGATACTAAAAAGAAAAAGAACCTTCTGTTCCTTTAACCCTTGGCCATTATGTCCAACTGCTAATACCAACCAGTGTTGCACCATCAATAGGCCTTGCCAGATAGATCTTCCCTATTCCTAAAGGTTAGCCAATTAGTTGATTTTCCTTTGGATTGGAAGAAAAAAAATGATTATGTGCATAAATAGGTATATGAATAAGTTTATGGAAGCCATTTTGAGTGACAGAATTCCAATCTGCCCAAACCTTGAAAATGACACCAACTCACTACTTCGAAGCAGCCTAGGTCAGAGGCTACAACTCCATGTTACCTATCATCAGAGCACCAACCTCCAAGTTCTCTTGGCTACAATCTAAACGTCAGATGCTGAGGTCCTTGATGACTATGCAGCAATGACAAGAAGAGACGATAAGCTGGGAACCATCTCTGAATCAAAGTGCTGGCCCCACTGCAGCTGTTCCATGTAGAAGGAACACATTTACAGTTTTACCCTTGCCATCATTCCATGTTCTTACCTGCTCATTTTTACAGGACCGTGAGTGAACCGAAGGGTAAATTTGGGAACAGGAAGGGGGGCATTCATAACTCATCTTTCCTTTGGCTCTGTACAAAGCACAGGTTTTCTGCAAATGTCAGCCATTTGGTAAGCTTAGTAGCAAATCCTCTGCACTTTCTGGGAGAGGCTGTCCCTGGATGCTAAGTCTAATTCAATCATATGGTATTAGAAGCTTGTTATAGTCATGCACCTGAACTGCATAAAGGTCAAGGAATGAATTTTAAATGACACTTAAGGTGTAGGATGGGCAGGACTTAACTGACTGCATATTGACAATGAGGGAGAAACTGGGTGGCTCCTGTTCCCGACATAGGTAACTGGGTGGATAGGCTATTACCAGGAAAGAGGACAATCAAGGCAGGTTCCCCACCCCCCCCACACACACAGCATGCAGGATTTTAGTTCCCTGACCAGGGATCAGACCCACGCCCCCTGCATGGAGTCCCAACCACGGGACCACCAGGGAAGTCCATTTTTGATTTTTTTCCAAGTTAAGTTTTGAGATACCTCCTCGGCTAATGAGCAACTGTTCCTTTTACAAAGGCTGCTCCCTGCCAAAGGAAGAGTCACAACAGTCTGCACAGTGGAGGCCAGCCATCTGGTCGTATCTTGTTGGTCTAGAATGGACACTTAAAAATACTGTGCCAAATAGATCATCTTTCTGATGGCTTGGGATCAGATCTATAGAAGGACAAAGTTTTCAAATCGTGGCTGGAATTTTAATTGTGCTGTGGGCAACCATATCCAGAGAGAAAACAGCAGTAGTAGTAGCAGGAAGAAGAGGAAGAGAGACACGACCAAGGCAGGCACACCCCCAAACTAGCAGAGAGTAAGAAAATAACCTGAGAGAGTATTGGCAGCGTCCCATTTTTGGTCCTTGTGTCTAAGACCTGGCTATATTGCTACCCATGTATTTCATAACCTCAGCTGTGTCCTTACATTTTTTGTCTCTTCTCTATTCAATTCAGCTCTATTTTATGCATCATGTAGGGATAAAGATCACATACTGGGTTTTGGACATACAAAATCTGAAGTATCCAAGTGCAAACATCTGTAGGATATTTGATATATTAGTCTGGTGTGCAATAAAGGAGGGAAATGGCTGGGATGAAATACGTATTTAATAAATACATGTTTGGCATATAGGTTGAGGTTGAGTGAGAATGGCTATGGTCACTTAGATCATAGGAAAGGAGCTAAATACAATCATCTTAAAAGAGGATTAAAGCGCTATTAAAGTGCTGCACTCAATATGCCAGAAAATTTGGAAAACTCAGCAGTGGCCACAAGACTGGAAAAGGTCAGTTTTTATCCCAACGAAAGGCAATGCCAAAGAATATTCAAACTACCAGACAATAGTGCTCATTTAACACACTAGCAAGGTAATGCTCAAAATCCTTCAAGCTAGACGGAGGAGCCTGGTGGGCTGAAGTCCATGGCGTCGCTAGAGTCGGACACGACTGAGCGACTTCACTTTCACTTTTCACTTTCATGCATTGGAGAAGGAAATGGCAACCCACTCCAGTGTTCTTGCCTGGAGAATCCCAGAGATGGGGAAGCCCGGTGGGCTGCCGTCTCTGGGGTCGCACAGAGTCGGACACGACTGAAGCGACTTAGCAGCAACAGCAGCAGGTTGCAACAGTACATGAATCAAGAACTTTCAGATGTATGAACTGGATTTAGAAAAGGCAGAGGAATCAGAGATCAAATTGCCAACATCCACTGGATCACAGAAAAAGCAAGGGAATTCCAAAGAAACATCTGCTTCATTGACTATGCTAAAGCCTTTGACTGTGTAGATCACAACAAATTGAAAAATTCTTAAAAGAGATGGGCAGAGAAATCTTCTTTAAACAGGTTGAATAAATTGACTAGAAAAATTTAAAAAAAGAGAGAGAGAGAGATGGAACACCAGACTACCTTACCTGTCTCCTGAGAAACCTGTATGCAGATCAAGAAGCAACAGTTAGAACTAGACATGGAACAACAGACTGGTTCAAAAATGGGAAAGGAGTATGTCAAGGCTGTATACTGTCACCCTGCTTGTAACTTATCATGATGCGAAATGCTGGGTGGGAAGGTTCACAAGCTGGAATCAAGGTTGCCAGGAGAACTATCAACCTCAGGTATGCAGATGATACCACTCTAATGGCAGAAAGTGAAGAGAAACTAAAGAGCCTCTTGATGAAAGAGGAGAGTGAAAAAGTTGGCTTAAAATCCAACATTCAAAAAACAAAGATCATGGCATCCATGATCTTCAAAAAACGAAGATCATGGCATCCAGTCACATCACTTCATGGTAAACAGATGGGGAAAAAGTGGAAATAGTGACAGATTTTATTTTCTGTGGATGTTGACTACAGCCAGAAAATTAAAAACTCTTGCTTTCTGAAGAAAAGCTATGACATACCTAGACAGTATATTGAAAAAGAGAGACATCACTTTGCTGACAAAGTTCTGTATCGTCAAAGCTATGTTTTTTCCAGTAGTCATGTATGGATGTGAGAGTTGGACCATAAAGGCTGAGCACCGAAGAAATTGATGCTTTTGAGCTGTGGTGCTGGAGAAGACTCTTGAGAGTCTCTTGGACAGCAAGGAGATCAAATCAGTCAATCCTAAACGAAATCAACCCTGAATATTCACTGGAAGGACTGATGCTGAAGCTGAAGCTCCAATACTTTGGCCACCTGATGCAAGACCCAACTCATTGGAAAAGACCCTGATGCTGGAAAAGATTGAGGGCGAGAGGTGAAAGCGGCAACAGAAGATGAGATGGTGGATGGTATCACCAACTCAATGGACAGGAGTCTGAGCAAACTCCGGGAGACAAGTGAAGGACAGGGAAGCCTGGCGTGCTGCAGTCCATGGGGTCACAAAGAGCTGGACACGACTGAGCGACTGAACAACAGGAACTGAACACAAGACACCGATTCTGGAGGAAAGTCAAAGACCTGCGATTTCTGAGGTCGTGAAAAACATCCTTTGGTTTCTGTGGTTAAAAACAGAATCTTCCCTAACTTTTCAAATTATTAAGTATGATTAAAGTCTAGAAACATAATTAATCTAATAATATTGTAAATGATGAGTAATGGCATACAGTGTTAGAAAGAAACTTCTACATGCAAAATTGACATAGTAGCATTTATTTCAGACGAGCAAGAATGTTCATGCGATTTTCCATCTTCTTTCAGGAAAACCCAGCTACTAGTGGACAACTTTGATCCCCTGTCACCTAATTCACAGAATACAGAAAGTCAGGATGCAGTACAACTGATTTCACTAAAGAGTTTGGGAAGGATTTCTCCAGTTAGCTACAAATGATGACCAGAATGCCTCATGGAGTCAAAACTTTACCACACCTAGTAAATTAGCAGGGCCTCTGGGATATTGTCTGGTATGATTCCCAAACATGTGTTAAGCATTATTTGTCATGGAACTTTGTGCAATAAAAGTTTATCTTTTTTATTAAAGATCACTAAGACATCTGTCAATTAAGATGGTTCCTTGGATCTTACTTGTTCCCTCCTTTTCCTTTTAAAGTCATATATTCCATTAAAATATTTTTTTAAAGTTTAGTCCCTGAAGCATATGCCATTTTCAGCATGCCAATTCTTCTGCCCCAAAAATGACAAGAAAGAAACATATTTTAATTCTTCCAGGTTTTCTTTGACCATGGAATTTGTCATCAGAAATAGAATGTAAAAAAATCTACTTGCTTGTATATTAAATTTAAGAGGTGGAGGGCTTCCCTTGTGGCTCAGTGGTAAAGAATCTGCCTGCCAATGCAGGAGACACAGAGTTGATCCCTGTTCTGGGAAGATCCCGGAATTCCCTAGTAGCTCAGCTGGTAAAGAATCCACCTGCAATGCAGGAAACCCGTTTGATTCCTGGGTCAGGAAGATCTACTGGAGAAGGGATAAGCTACCCACTCAAGTATTCTTGGGCTTCCCAAGTGGCTCAGCTGGTAAAGAATCTGCCCACAATGCAGGAGACCTGGGTTCGATCCTTGGGTTGGGAAGATCCCCTAGAGAAGGGACTGTCTACCCACTCCAGTATTCTGGCCTGGAAAATTCCACAGACTATATAGCCAATGGCTGACAAAGAGTCAGACAGGATTGAGCAACTTTCACTTTCTGGGAAGATCCCACAGGCCACAGAACAACTAATCTAATAAGCCCATGTGCCACAACTACTGAGCCTGTGCTCCAGAGCCAAGGAGCACCAATTAAACAATCTATGTGCCACAGCTACTGAAGTCTGCATGCCCTACAGTCTGTGCTCCACGAGAAGCCACTGCAATGAGAAGCCTGCATACCACAGCTAGAGAGCAGCCCCTGCTCACTGTAACCAGAGAAAAGCCCACAGAACAATAAAATCCCAGCACAGCCAAAAACAAATGAATAAAATTTTTCAAAAATTAAAAGGCATAGTCTTGAAAATAGTTAATTTTCTGTAGGATATTTACTATTTTGTCAGACATAGTCTTACTATAGTTCTACTTCCCCTGTGGACTGAGAAATCCACAAGATAAAATATACAGTACAGGCAATACAGTTTCCCCTAAAAACACACATTTTTAAATTTTTTAATTTTTTGGCCATGCTACATACCTTATGGGATCTTGATTTCCTGACTAGGGACTTAACCCATACCATGGCAGTGAAAGCAGTGAGTCCTAACCACCGGACCACCAAGGAATTGCTGGAAAACACATTTTAAATGAAGCGTTAGCATTTATTACAAGAAAAGGGACAGATTTAAATATAAATCTAAGCTAGTGTTTTGCAAACTATTCTGCAGGACACTAACATCCCACAAATTCTCAATAGGCATTTTTAAACATAGAAGAATTTTGATTGGGTCTTGCTGCTGCTAAGTCGCGTCAGTCGTGTCCGACTCTGTGCGAACCCATAGACGGCAGTCCAACAGGCTCCTCTGTCCCTGGGATTCTCCAGAAAAGAACACTGGAGTGGGTTGCCATTTCCTTCTCCAATCATGAAGTGAAAAGTGAAAGTGAGGTCGCTCAGTCGTGTCCAACTCTTAGCGACCCCATGGACTGCAGCCCACCAGGTTCCTCCATCCATGGGATTTTCCAGCCAAGAGTACTGGAGTGGGGTGCCATTGCCTTCTCCGTGATTGGGTCTTAGGGAGGAGAAAAAAAAAGGTTATAAAAGATATTGAGACAGTTGAAACAAACTGAATATAGACTGTGTATTGAATATTGCTGTATCAATGCTAAATTCCAAGTGTGTGATAAAGCTTTCATGGTTGTCGAAAGGTTGGGCAGACTTAGCTTCCACTGCAGGTCCAGATGCATGACGACAGTGGTCCCTGTGCCAACCTTAGCACTTCTCCACCAATAGATCTGCACTTGTATGCACGGTACCTGTCCCCAAATATAGGAAAAAGCATGGAATGTGTAAAAAGATGGGTAGTTTAGTATAGACAAAGCATAAACAGAGAGAGGGAGGAAATGCAGCACGATTTGTAGAAGCCAGATTGTGAAAAATCTTATGTGCCAATCCAAGGGAATTAGATATTATTTTGAAGGCAAATAGGCAGAAAAAGAGATAGGAAATAATGTGAAGAATTTTTGAAGTACAGAGTAGCATGATCAGGTTTATTTCTAAGAATTAAAACTGTCAACACTGCAAAGTAGAGGCTGGAGAGCATGAGACTGAAGATGAGGATCTTGTTAGAAGATAAAGTAAGGAGATCAAGGACTAATATAAGTAGCATCAGAGAAAATGGAAAAGGGAAGATGGACCAGAGAGGAATTGTTGAGCTGCCTAGAAGGCAATCCAGCATAGTGGTGTTAAGAGCACTATTTTAGAGCCAGGCATTCATTTACCTACTGTATAACCATCAGCAGTAAATCATCTAAATGAGCATTCCACCCCACCCCCCCACAATGAAGTGAATACCAGTTATCTTCTTCACTGGCTTGTGATTAAGGATTAAATGTGGGGTAAAAAATGATAATGTACAAAAAAGTGTCAGCACAGTGCCAGGCACAAAAGAAGTTCTGTTAGTTAATATTATTACTGCAGTAATCAGGGAGAAGAAGGGATTGACAATGATTCCCAATTAGCTAGAATTTGGTCTGGCTTTTCAATCATACAGCCCACACCCTTTGTTCAGACCAGTGCTTCTCAAAGTATGGTCTCCAGAGTACCAGCAGCCGTATAACCCAACAACTTGGTAGAAATGCAAATTCTCAAACCCAGCGAAAACTACAGTTATAAACTCTAGAGCTTAGGGTCCAGCACTCTACATTTTAACAAGCCCTCCCTGGTGACTCTGTTATACACGGAGTGTGAGAATTACTCATTTAAATACTCCTTTTCTCTAGTCTGAGCTCTTAAAACAGTCTCTTAGGGTATCCTTCTCGGCAGTCTCTTTCCCTTGAATTCATCACACAGAACAGCCAGGTTTTTTTCCTAAAAAACATGCCACACCAGGATATGATTACCATCTGTAAGTCACAGTAAATGTTGGGCAAGTTTATTTATCCTATTTGGGCTTTAGTTTTCATAAACGTAAAAGGGAACGTTAAACATGACATAATCTAAAATAGTACCATCATCTAGGAGATGCTCCACACTGATGGTTGAACCTACGATCTCACTCTGTTGTCAGAAATTAAGTCACTTGATTAAAGCCATCCAACTTGATAAAAGATTCAAGATTAGAACACAAGTTTCTCAATTATGAATTCTGGTTCTTTTCATGAGATAAGGCTGTTTCTACATCATCAAAAACATTTATTCCAAAATAAAAAATTACATTTTGGTATTGTCAGTTTATGCACTATTTTCAAAAGTGAAAAATTATATTCTTTAGAAATGAATGAAAGAAGCTACATGAAAAGTTTTCAATGGTAGCTCTCAGTAAAAATTAAATCATAAAATAAGTATACTTACCTGTTATCTAAACTTGAATATTTATACTAAAGACAGAAATAGTTGAAATATAAAAAGCAATTCATTTGTTTTTAAGCTTTATTTTATCACCCTTATCAAACAAACACACATCAAAAAGCATATCAACAGTGCATCTTATGGTAAGTCAGTTTACAACAAAACTGAACAAGGCAATCGTGTTTACAGATAAAGTTTTCAGCAAAAAAACTATATGCAATTCAGTTAATTGAAATGCTGTGTCCATACATTTTTAGCATATAGGAAAGTGGAAAATAAAAGTTCTTTGCTACTCAGCAAGAAAAAACATGTTTAAAAGACTTGAATAGAAATCAGAAATATAGAGATTTGAGAAAAGAATTTCTTGGTACTGATACACATCTACATTTATAGTCCCACTCAGTTATTTTTTTTTTTAATCACAAAAAAATAAGACATCACCGAGAACAGAGAACCATAGTGCCAAGAAATGCCAAGAAATACCACTGAAACAACTGGTAGAAATGTTACAGACAGCTGTTGTGTACTGTAATATTCTTGTAGTTCTGAGGTGAAGGTAAACCAACAGGAGAGAATACTCCTTATAACTGGCTTTGGTTTAAGTGATCGTTCACATTTTTCTAACCATACCTTCTAAGCAAGAACACAGCTATTACATGTTATTGAGGGAAAACAGTAGTAGGTTTTAATATTCACAACCAACCACTCCAGTGCCGATACAGGAAGCCATAAATTCTCAAAATCTATTGATCGTAACTGGATTTCAAAGAGTGAACAAAAGAACAAAGATGGAGTCCTTTGGGGGGAAAAATCTGTTCTACCCCAGATTTGACACTGTTTGGAGGATATAAAGGAATGTTAAATTATTTAAGATTTTTTTTCAAAAAAAAAAAAAAAAAAGAATGAAGGAGTTAAATTCTGCTGGAAAGAGATATGACAGCTTTACACTCTGCAAAGTAAATATTCCACAGAGATGCATCTTAACTTTTTCTTTATTGTACTTAACACTACTTACTTCCATAAGGTGCTACAACACTGCAGCTAGTGCATACTAATGCCACCCACTGTACCCCATGTGCAAAGGGAAACAGAGAAGGCTAGTCCCCAGTTGCTTTCTGATCCTTGATTTGCATAAGTGCTGATGTATACCAAATACACAAAAGATAGAGTCCCATTTAAATATTTAGTTTTAAAAATTTGACCAAACTGAATATGGATATTTAATCTGGTCTCATTCACTCTTAAAATAATTTTTTGGGCAAACAATGATGAGGAATGTATAGAAAAGGCAATGTTTCTATGTTACAGGTACCAAAGTTGGATTTTTAAAAATAAATATCATTTTTAGGTCATAAACTATATGAACAATTAATAACACCTTAAAAAGGAAGCCATTTTCTTCCCCTCATCTCTTTGTTTATATTACTTTTCTCTTCTTTACTCTTAAATCTGGGAGATTTTTGACAACCCATGCTAATAAAATAGCTATAGATAATTCAAAAAACTGAAAAGATTTTGAGTCCATAAATGCATGATTTTGGATGTGTGATACAGAACACCTCACTACATTTTCTTTTACACACTCACTATCCTGACATCATGAATACTATTAAGGAGAGAGCTTAGAAAGGGAAGGGAATTCCCACTGGGACAGAACCGACTACATATAATTCTCTTGCTGACAATCAAGAGTTTATGATAAGAAATAGCTCTGATGTTATTACCTAAGAGTTTTGCAAATAGGAATAAAAATTCTGACAACTCCAGTTTGGGGTTTTTTCCTTCAGAGTGTGACTTATGTTCATCATACAAAGTAGTATAACAAAATAAGCTCTTTTACTTCACAACAAGGATCAACAGTCACATGGATCAATAGTCACATAAGGCAAGACGATACAGAATGCTCTGTTCTCTCTGATCACAAAGCTAATCATAAAACATACATGACTTTCAAAAAAGCCCTCGGTTTCCTTTAGGATGCCGAATAACTTGCAATCATTTGATAAATTTCCCATGAATTCTGGCACTGATAGTGCCACAAACATAACTGCCATGATTATGACAACTCTCTGAAAAGCACAAATAAAGCAAATAAAACATTAATCCTTCTACATAGTAAACAGTAATGGACAACAAAAGTGCTGAGTTGTAGGAAAATGAAAACAAACTTCACATCAGGAGAACAAAGGTTATGTAAACCATGTATCTCATATCCTGAAGATCACCTTCATGACCACCCATAAACAATTTCCTAAATGCTCTCTGGTTTACAGGTACTTCTTTTACAGCCCATTTCTCCTATAAAAGCCCAAAATTGCAGCAAAAAGGTAAAACTGTATGCCTTCTTAAATGTCCATAAGTGCTTGTCAATCACATGTCACTGTGTTAATCTACTGGTCACTCACTGTGTGAATTAAAACATTTTTCACTGTGTTATCCAGTGAAAAACACTGGATAACAAACATGACATATCCTGTGGTGTCACAGAAGACGCTAACCTAAAACAAAACAAAATCTCTAAAATTTTGGGTACTTCAAAAACTAAAACCATACTCCTCTATCACTAAGAAAATGTAACTTATCCAAATATACCACAAGAGGCTCAGATGAATTCCATTTCACAGAGATTCAACATTCTTTTATTCATTGAGAAAGCTAGAAAGGGATCCTAACCTGAAAAGGCTAACATTTCAAAAGTAAAGGTGATTTATTGAGCACCTTAAGAAATGGAAATTCTTTTGAGCTGTGACCAAAGTTTGGTCTGTATTGTGACCACAATTAACAAGAAATTAATTTTATCAGAGAGCTAGAGTAGTAAGATTTGAAGAAGGAACGTAGTATTAAAAATGGAACTACATCCAAGGAAGGATTAGATTCTGCTAGACAACTGTGACTTTCCATTATACGTAATACTGGGGGAAAAAACCCAAATATGAACAGTTTTACACATACAAAAAAAAAAAAGGCAAACCAAGGATGTGTTGGAGTTTTATACTACATGACTCAAACTAAAAGCTATTCCAAGGAAAAGGCAAAGGAGCAGTAACTACTATCATCTGGGAAGGTTTCACCCAAATGAGTTTTAATATTTTCCAGGAAACACAAGGCACTTGCTTAAATCTTTGAGTGTCTACACATCCACCAGACTAAAAGTCATGATGTGAGTCCATCTGTACCCTAACCTGAATAAAGCCACCTAGCACGTACCCTTGCATGAAAGGCCAGGTAAAACATGTGGTTACTGAGTGTCTCCCCCACCCCCACCCAGTAACTATGTCAGTATAATTACCATCAGCTACTATGGTGCTGATTTTCATTAAATTATAAAAAATAAAATGTCACGCTGCCAAGTATAACTAATAGCAGAAATTATGTAAGCTAGGCCTAATTTTATATGGTTAGGATAAAAGCCTAAGAAAATGATGCCAAAATGTCAGTTACCTGCATTTGAGAAATAACTCAAATGAGTCATAACACAGCATCTGAGTATTGTAACTCTGGCTACAATTTATTCCAGAAAGGTAACTGACTCCCTTACCAGCATGAAGCCCAGTGAACTAAGACAGAAACAAACTTTAGCCTATAGTTTCTCTTCTACTTCCTTTACACGGCAGCACTCTTTCTGGCAACATTCCTTATAATAAATTTGCAAGTACAAGTAACATGATTCTAGAAGAGAAGTTAAATAATAATTCAGATTTTTTTTAAAGGCTAATTTAACATAGCTCAGCACTCTTTTATTTAGCAGCCAGAGTACCTTTAAAAAGAAGGCAATACCTGTTTCAATGAAAACAGGGAGAAGGATGAGAAAAACTGTATTTATGGTTTTGTTCTAAAAGCAGCCATAGCAGTGGCTCGAGGCATAGCAGAGAAACTTTTTTCCTAAAGATGTGCTATCTGATGGCCACAAAACAAGGAAGACATCCAGTAATAATAAATGCGATCGATCTCTTATTGCAAGAGGCTCATTTTGTTATTATGCCTTTAAAATGCAGCAAATAGTTTCTTTTGGCTAGTGCTATCTTTTACTGAGGCATCCAACCCCATTTATTCTTCTCTAAATACAGCATTAAAGTTTCGAAAGTGGCCAACTAGCCACCTCCTCCAAATATGTTTCCAAAGAACCAAAGATTTCCTACAGAATAATCAATTTACATGCCTTTTCTGGGACAAAAATGTACCAGGACAACATCATGGGACAATAAAGAAGAAACTTGAAGGCAAGAGGGAAGGAAGGAAGTACAGATATTAATTTAGGGAAAGAAAAATTACCTGAGATAAAATTTTCCCAAACTGGTAGGGGTTAAGTGAACATGAACCTTTGTTATGTTTACCCTACCTCTCCAAAAGAAATTTTTTTAAAACTTCAAGAAATCAAAATCTCTGTGTACGTATTTCATCCTAAAGGATGATGAAAACTGTATCTTTTAATATTTGGTTCAGGTTTTAAAAAGTTAGCAAGATTAAACTTCTTATAATATTAGAAGAGGGAGGAAAAATCTGCAAATGTCATCTTTGGTAGTAACGGGCTAAGAGCTATAAAATAACAATTTAAATCAAAAGAGGCATCTTTTTTCAATTTTGTGGCTCAAATATAAAACATTTAATTCAATGCATGATTACTTAGGCTCATCAGTTATTTCCTCAGCACACTTAAAATCTAGTTAGCATCTTCTGTAATAGAATTCTACAGTGTTAAACACTACATATACTCATGATGAATACATCAACAATAAGACGATCAAAGAATGCTGTGAAATTCAGCATCAAGATGTTAGCAGCACACTGCATCATTAAGCTTAGAAGCCTACCTGCAGTTTATTTGTAAGGACTTTTCTTTTTGGTGCGGTGGGGAAGGGAAATGAGAAAGGTGTACGTGCTAACCAGAATACTTGCCCTGAAAAGAGCTCATATGCACTGTGCTCATCAGTCTGTACGGAAGGACCTGGTGCTTTTAATCACCACAGAAGCTGCACCCACACAAACATTTATGTTTTAGGAAAGCTCAGGTCTCCATAATACTCTCTCCAATTTTCACCTGAAACCAAACCAGCTAATAAACCTCTGAAAGGGCCAAAATGAAAAACAATAGCTCTTCCTCCTCAGGGCACATATTAGAAGCTACTTATACAATTTTCCCTCGGGCACCAGGCCACAAGGTCTTTTGGCAAGTCATTATTTATCCTCCTTATACCAAATTTGGCTTCATAATAAATATTAAAGAGAGTTCTGAAGAATTAGGTAACTATGATTAACTAAAATATCAAATAGTAACTGTGTGAACAGGGTAAAATAATTCATCCTCTAAGACGTCAATTCTTAACTGGGCTCTCAATAACCTGCATGGCACCCACAGGGAAAACCATATGAGGAGCCTTCCAGCAGGGCAAGATAGAAAAGTGTTTTCCTTAGGAAAATAAATAAATAAATAAAATTTTCATTTAGTTATGAAAACAAAAAATTCATAACCTGTATATAACTTTTTTTGTATAATCAGTGCTTTATAAAGATTTCCTAAGATTTAAATCTCTGAAGACAATCTACTGTAAAGTGAGAGGAATCCATAATTAGAATTCCTAAGAGCATGTAATCAACCTGTACCCATGAACTCATGAATACTAGTAGCCTCTACCTGGGGTCACGTTAGATTGCTATAAATCTTTTTAAGAATTCTTCATGAGTTTTTCTTTCTTTCTACTTCCACCTTATTATAGCTACACCTTTCTTAACTTCCTTGCAGTCAAAAGTCAGACCACCTGACCAGCTAGGATGCTTTCCTCTAACTTCTCTTCAGCTAAGGATAGACAAAGAATGGAGGAAGAGGAAAAGAGGGTGTGGGACGGAGATGAGAGAAAAAGGAAGAATAAAGAATCCTTGATTATGCACCCTTCACCTATTGTTTTTTCTTTTCCCTTCACTGAACAACTAATTCTTTCTTTTTAATCAATATAAATTTTCCATCATAGTAGGCAGAACTCTATCTTGAGAAATCTTAACAATGATCCTAGAAGAGTCAGTACAAAACAGATGAGCTAATACAGGGTCGAAATCAGACCCTGAAAGATGGGGCAATCTATGTATACCAAAACTCTTACAAGAGTTTTCTTACTTTAAGAGAGGTTCAATGTAATCCAGTCTAGACTTGTGTGTTCTGGGCCTCTCAGGAATGGACTATTTTCTCATTTCATTGTTTCAGACACACCAACTCCCAAAAAACCTGTATCCTAAATCTTATAGACATTAAACAGGTAGGGAAGAAATGGGCATAGACTGTATTAACCCACAAGATTCACACTATAAAGAATGCTACTCAAATATTCTCTAACCTTTCATACCTGCACACTCACTCGAGCATACATACTAGACATAAAAATTGTGCAAGATCAAGCATCAGCTTTCTATTTTAAAAGCCTTAATTAAAAAAAAAATATATAGATAGGCTCACCGCAGTTTCTTTAAAGGAATATTCAGTACTACAGTACTCCTTTAAAAAAAATCATAACTCAGTGTTAAGAACACAGTAGGGAACTGCTGCTTGACAATTACTTAGAATTACCGAGAACATCCAGTGCCAACTACGGATATCAATAAGGAAGAACCACCTAACAACATAAAGGAATAATCTGTAGGTGATGTCACCAATGCTAACAAATTTGTTAATATTCCTATGACAGGATAGTATTCATCCCTGCTTCATGATCACATGAAAAAGTATCTTTTTAAGTTACATACTGAAGAGCAGCACTTGCCCTACTGCACAAATAAAAGATGCCCACATGGATGCTCTAAAACCCCTCAATGAATAGCTAAAAGGGCTTGTCCTAAGCAGTGCCTAATGTCTGCAACCCAGTCACTGCTTGAGCAATGGCTGCACATTAGCAGGATTGAATAAAGATACAAAGTATTCCCTTAAAATAGTAAGGGGGGTACTCCTGCATTCAGATGTAGAATAACCCAGGAGATGGAAGAGGAGAAACAGGAAACAGTCCTCAGGTTACTGATTAAAGCAAAGTTTGATACAGATATCCCCTCTTGTAGGCACTCAGTGGGTAAAATGTAGCCACAACAAACTTTCCATCAAACATCCTTCCAGTCAGTAATTTCTGAGCAGCTTTGGAATCACCAGCATTGGCATACTCAACAAAGACCTGTAAGAGAATAGAGAAAACAAAGTAACTTCATTTTCATCAAAACTGTTTCAGAACAGTGCTTCTCCAACTTCCTGTGTGTGTGTGTGTGTGTGTGTGTGTGTTGTGTGTCTCCCAACTTCCTGTGTGTGTGTGTGTGTGTTGTGTGTCTCCCAACTTCCTCTGTGTGTGTGTGTGTGTGTGTTGTGTGTCTCATAACTGTAGTAAGGAAGAAATTTAAAACTAGGTAATTTCCTTTCCTGCTGCTGCTGCTAAGTCGCTTCAGTCGTGTCTGACTCTGTGTGACCCCAGAGACGGCAGCCCACCAACACTGGAGTGGGTTGCCATTTCCTTCTCCAGTGCATGAAAGTGAAAAGAGAAAGTGAAGTCGCTCAGGCGTGTCCGACTCTTAGCGACCCCATGGACTGCAGCCTACCAGGCTCCTCCGTCCATGGGATTTTCCAGGCAAGAGTACTGGAGTGGGGGGCCACTACCTCCTCCGAGGTAGCTGAAATACCTTCCTTTATTAGTCTAATTTAATTTATTGTGACAATCTAAAGCAACAGTTACAAGCAAGTGCAATGACTTGCTCAGTTACTGTGTTAAGTATGTGAACCAGGAAAGAACTGCCTCTCCCACCTCAGTTGGATGCCTCCTTTGTTACGTCAATATTCTTCAAACTGAGATGCGAGCATCCTAGGACGCTCAGAGACTTTCAAAGTGGAGGCAAGAACAGACAGACATCAATCTCCAGATTCTTAACTTTCATTTGTACATTTTCCTAAAATTGGATCTACCTGTAAGTTCAGGCAGGTTTTCCCTTTTCATTTCCCCTCTCTTAGGAGCCCTTTTCCTAGCTGAAAAATCAAAGTATTTCCCAATCGCATAAAAACTTCCAGTATATAAAAAGAAACAACTTTAAATCCAATACTTTTTCTTTTTTTTAATGAACTCTGCCTGCATTGGTAAACAAAGTTTCATGCCTTGCCTATGACTGGTCACGCAAATATTTCTGTTAAGGATGAAGTGTGACAAGGAGACCTAGGACATTCTGGCTTATGATGGGATTTTCCGAATTCATTAATATTGTAAAATGGACATGTAGAACTGATTCTGCCTCTTCTGTTCTATGCATTACTCTTAAAGACAAAGTTTGAGACCATCCAGTGCTAAAAATTGATGCTCATTTTACTCATCTTAGATACAGTTGATATTTTATATCTCCTTTTCTTCCAAAAACCAATGTGTTTAGCTATAGTTTCTAGCAATAAATACTTCTTCATTAAATATAAAAGGAAGATTAGATGATGTCCAATGAGAATATGAAGCTCTTCCTGATTTTTTAAACTGATTAGTAATTACTCCAAAATCTACTGACCAAAGTTCAATAAATGAGTAGACATGCACTTATAGAAGAAATACAATGCTTCCTATCTTACTCCTTGCTTCATAGATAACCTACAGTTTTACACATTCTATCACTGTAAACTAAATAAAGAGGAAACACATTTTATAACTTATTTTGTAATTAATTACAGTAGAGTTCTATCATTTTAATCTTGACTACTGTTTATAATTGTAAGAATTTTTCTATTTTCCAGTATCTTTTGAATATTCCTTAAAAAATTAACATGATTGAACTGAAAAATTCATGCTGACTTTACCAACTAGGCAACATCTTCAATAACTGAAAGAAGTTAAATCTGTGATTTTAAGAATTTATCAAAAGTTACATTCACTCTCCACTTAGAAGCTTATTTCTTTTGTTGATAAAGAAGCTTATTTTTTCTGCTCAGTCGTGTCAGTTCAGTTCAGTTGCTCAGTCGTGTCGAACTCTGTGACCCCATTGACTGCAGCACGCCAGGCTTCCCTGTCCAGGATCACCAACTCCCAGAGCTTACTCAAACTCCTGTCCATCAAGTCAATGATGCCGTCCAACCATCTCACCCTCTGTTGCCCCCTTCTCCTCCTGCCTTCAATCTTTCCCAGCATCAGGGTCTTTTCCAATGAGTCAGTTCTTCACATCAGGCGGCCAAAATATTGGGAATATCACTTTCAGCACCAGTCCTTCCAAGGAATATTCAGGACTGATTTCCTTTAGGGTGGACTGGTTGGATCTCCTTGCAGTCCAAGGGACTCTTAAGAGTCTTCTCCAACACCACAGTTCAAAAGCATCAATTCTTCAGCACTGATAAAGCCAGTGTCTCTTTGCTTATGAAAGTAAAAGTGAAAGTTGCTCAGCCATGCTGGACTCTGTGACCCCATGGAATGTGTAGGGGTGAATTTTCTGGTCCAGAATACTGGAGTGGGTAGTCATTCCCTTCTCCGGGGGATCTTACCAACCGAGGGATGGAACCCAGGTCCCCTGCACTGCAGGCGGGTTCTGTACCAGCTGAGCCTCCAGGGAAGCCCAAAGCTACACTGACGGCAGAGACGGTCTGGCCCAGTGACCTTCGGGTACAGGCCCAGCCGCTTCAGCTGCACCACGCTGCTGTTACTCTTTTCAGTCAAACTTATTTTTTTCATCACCCGGGTTCAATCCCTAGGTCAGCAAGATCTCCTGGAGAAAGAAATGGCAACCCACTCCAATATTCTTGCCTGGGAAATTCCACGGACAGAGGAGCCTGGTAGGCTACAAGATGGACACTTTTGCCCTGAAAAGATTCTTCCTGTTTCTCTATTTTGCCACTCAGATTGAGTCCGATCATGTTAATTCTTAATTCAAAATCTTCCAATACCTTTCCTTCTCGTTCCTTGATCTGTCCTATACTCCCATACTTCCTTGATCTAATCTCCCATTATACTCCATTCTTCTCATTTTGCATAGCCACACTGCCCTTCTCAAACCTACCGGGAATACTCAGGGCCTTGAAATTTGCTGTTCTCTTTGCTAGAATTCTCTTCCTTACCTCCTTCAAATTTTGTCTCAAGTGTAATCCATTATGTTCTTCCTCACCTGCTTATTTAAGACTGCCATCCACCCCTCCACAGCACTCTTTATATCTCTACTCCAATCTCCTTTTCTCCATAGCGCTTATCATTATACATTCTTTTGTCTGCTTCATTCACTGTTGTATCCTACCTGTTATGCTCAATAAATACTGGCTGAATAAATAAACAGCAAGGATGCAGCTATTAGTATGCTCCTGACACTGAATGAGGTAAATGCTGTTATAACTAGACTGGCAATAATAACTTTTCATTAAGACGAGAGTGAAATTTCTTTCACTTTTTTTCAGTTGCCAAGAATTTTCCTAATATTTAACCATGAAAGACAAAATCCACAACCAGAGGTGATTTCACCAGGGGACATTTGGCACTGTCTAGAGACATTTCCGGTGTCACAACTGAGAAGGAGTGTGGAAAGAGGCTAATCCAGTAAGCAGAGGCCAAGGACGATGTTACACATCCTGTAACATACATGACAGCTCCCCAAACAAAGAATTACCGAGCTCAAATGTCAGTGATGTTAAGATTAAGAAACAGAATCAAACAATATTCTATTTTCGGGGGGGGGGGGAACCTACAGATAAAAGAAAGACTTAATTTAGGATCACAGAGTTTTCTTCAAAAACTGTGATCATACTTTTAGCCTATACATTCTATAGATTAAAAAACTAAGGTTCCTCATAAAACAAGCCAAGTTGAAACTTGAACTCAGCTTTCAGGATTCTCAGTCCAGTACATTTTCCTTGTTTAAATTATCACTGATAATTCTATTACAATCAGAACCTAACCTAAATGGTTCTCCTACTGTACTTAATTAGAAAAAACTGGGCCAAATATTTCTGTAGCTGACCCTGACCTAAATTAGCATATGATTCAGCTGGCTGTATACAATGGCTTAAAAAGTAGATTAACAACTTAAAAAAATTTTTTTTAACTGATAAAAAGTACATGCATATTATAGAACTTTTGGAAAAAAAAAGAAGTACAAAAAAGTAAAAACCGTGATAATGCAAATTCTTAATTCCTAGCAACATTTTGTATGTATCTTTCTTTAAAATTAAAACATTTTGTACAGGATTTTAATAACCACTGAATCATTTTCAAATTATGAAAAATATTCACTTACTTGTCCTCTGCCAGGATTTTCTTTTGGAACAAGCAGAGATACCACTGGTCCATATTTTTGACATTCTTCTTTTACATCTTCTACAACATCTGGTTATTAATAAATACAGAAGTAATCACTTTGATGTAATTTGCGAGCATTCATTATTTTCAGATTTTAAATTCAAGAATACACAACTAGGTAATGAAATCATTTTCTGTAATTTTTAAAATTATGCTTAAGTTAAGAATAATATAAATGTAATGCATTTAATGATTTTTTTATATTTTAAATCTGTTTTAGTTAATACATTCAAATAATTTGAAATCCAAAAGAAAAGTCTTCTTGCAACTTTCCAAAATGTCATTCTGTTCCCCTCCCTGAAGACAATAAGCGTTATTAGCTTCTTCTGTAACCTTCCATAAACTTTATAAGCTTACACAAGCAAACATAATCATATATGCTTTAAATAAAAAGTTCCAATCTTTTTTAAAACTACATTTTTAGACCTTTCGATATCATTACACAAAATTTTCTCATTTATTTTTATGGTGATTTAATATTTCATTCTATAAATTATCTAATGTGTCCTACTGATGAATAATTAAACTATTCTGAAACTGCTTGCCATTATAAACAATACTGTAACAGATAAACTTGTATATACATCTCATTTCACTTGTGTACTTCTAAATTAACTTTTTGGAAATGGAACTGCTAGGTCAAAATTCATATGAATTTGTAATTGCTAGAGTTACCAATTGGCTTTTCATATAGGTTCCAGTGACATATGAGAATATGTTTTCCTATACCTTACCCACATCTTCACTGTCAATGTGACAAGTGACAAAGATATCAGAGTACAGTATTAATATTTCAACAAATGAGAATGAAATATGTGTGTGAGATATATTGTACATTCTTTCATATAAATTGTGTCCTTTATCCACTATCTATTGGCTTGCGTTACAGGGGTTCTTTCTGTGGTAAGAACTGTAAATATTTTGTCTACGGCGGTTCACGTCACGGTAAAATTTGCTGAATCAGTATGTTGAGTTCTGTGCACACTAGTGCACACTGTGCCTTCTCCACTCCAAGAATATGTGTATTTTAATCTCCTATGATTTTTTAGCTAATTTTTTTTCCTTTACTCTCTCCTGCCTGCCTGCCCTTTTTCCTTCCCTCCCCACCCTCTTCCTACTTCCTTGTTTTAATACTCTAATATATACAAAACTTGCAATTCATTTTGGTCTCAGTGGAAGGTTCAAATCTAACTTCTTCCCCGCTGCCATCAAGATTACAAAACAGCTGTCCTCACATGATTTCCAGCAAGGCAAGCTTACCCAAAACTAGTGTAATCTGAAGCTGACCTTGCTAATCAGAACTGACAAAGGTATTTAATGCTACTAAAAAGTCTGTTGCACTTTAGTTCATGTACGACTCTTAAATATTAAGACTTAATAGCATGAACTTCAAGGAGATCCAACCAGTCCATTCTGAAGGAGATCAGCCCTGGGATTTCTTTGGAAGGAATGATGCTGAAGCTGAAACTCCAGTACTTTGGCCACCTCATGCGAAGAGTTGACTCACTGGCAAAGACTCTGATGCTGGGAGGGATTGGGGGCAGGAGGAGAAGGGGACGACAGAGGATGAGATGGCTGGATGGCATCACTGACTCGATGGACGTGAGTCTGAGTGAACTCTGGGAGTTGGTAATGGACAGGGAGGCCTGGCGTGCTGCGATTCATGGGGTCGCAAAGAGTCGGACACGACTGAGTGACTGAACTGAACTGAAGCATTTAAATGTTTAAATGCCATTAAATGTTTAAATTAACATGTCAGCATTTAAATGCTTAATGTATTTAGAAGTAGCAAAAAAGGTGTTACACAGCAAGATACACAGGAAAGAACAGACACAGTCTACCCTAAGGTTTACTCAAGAAAGTTCACACTTGAATTTTACAGCAATCAAAATGATCAGGAGACACTTAAATACAGTAGGTAGACACTTAAAAGACTTAATAATTTGAAATAGATGTCAAGAGATTATTTAGAACTACTGTAAATGACCTAATTAAAACAATGCTGTTGTTGTTTAACTGCTAAGCTGTATCCAACTCTTTTGCAACCCCATGGACTGCAGCCCGCCAGGCTCCTCTGTCCATGGGACTTCCCAGGCAAGAATACTGGAGTGGGTTGCCATTTCCTTCTCCAGGGAATCTTTCAAGCGTAGGAACTGAACCCAAACTGCGCATGGGTGGTTCAGCGGTAGAATTCTCACCTGTCATGAGGGAGGCCCAGGTTCATTTCCTGGCCCATGCAGCCGCAGTGACCCCTTTTTGGGCTTCCCTTGTGGCTCAGCTAGTAAAGAATCTGCCTGCAATGCAGGAGACCTGGGCTTGATCCCTGGGGTGGGAAGATCCCCTGGAGAAGGGAAAGGCTACCCACTCCAGTATTCTTGCCTGGAAAATCCCATGGATGGAGGAGCCTGGTAGGCTACAGTCCCTAGGGTCACAAAGAGTCAGACACGACTGAGTGACTTCACTTTACTTCACCCACTCCAGTATTCCGACCTGGAGAATTCCATGGACTATACAGTCCATGGGGTTGCAAAGAGTCAGACATGACTGAGTGACTTTCACTTCACTCCTGCATTACAGGGGGATTCTTTACAACTGAGCTACCTGGGAATTCCAAAACAATAATGAGGGTAAGAATATTATTTCAAATAAAAAGACATCCTAAAAAGTATAGATTGGAGATTCCTACAACTGTCACAGATTCAAAGAAATTAGGTTTGTTTCATTTGTTAGGTAACTATATTAAGCTGAGGGACATAAAATGATTTACCCTTACAAGAAACAGTGTGGTAAAACTAGCTCCATCAGTAATGGTTTAATTTTCCACAAAGAAAATGTTCAGTGCTAAGCAACTGCTATTTCTGAACTTCCCGAGTCGGGGAAGTGGTAAGAACGCACCCGCCAATGCAGGAGACACAGAAGACCTAGGAGACCTGGCTTCAATCTTTGGGTCGGGAAGATCCCCTGGAAGAGGAGATGGCTACCCACTCCAGTATTCTTGCCTGGAGAATCCCATGGACAGAGGAGCCTGGAGGGCTGCAGTCCACAGAGTTGCAAAGAGTCAGACTGAAGCGACTTAGCATACGCACAATTGATATTTCTAAGTTTGGTCCTGCTTTTTAGTCCATTCACCACTCTGCTTCCAGAATGCTCTTATTAAACCCAAGTTTGACTATAACACTCTCCTAGTTTAAATTTTAACAGCTCTTTATTGCATTTTACAATGGACAAATATTTATTGAATACTCATCAGAAGCCAGGAACTATTCTACCCCTGATACAAAGTTCTTTTGTGTAATTTACATTCCAGTGTTACTATCTCTGGGATTAAAGTCCAAATTCTCAAACGTATCAAACAAGTCTATTAGATACCTGTATTCTGGCTACCTTTTTAGCTTTAACTGACTGTTAAATATCCTAAGATACAGCCATTCCAAACAATTTACTGTTTTCTGAATATGCCACATTTTCTCTCATCTCTGTGTCTCTGAGCTACTTTTAGCTCAACCCCTCAACTTTTAGTCAAGCAACTTCAATTACTAACAGAACTCAGATATTATACGTCTGTAGAGATGTCTATTCATGCATCACTCAGACTGAGTTAAATAGCCCTCCTCTCTGCTCAGTACTTTACCATAACCTTCAGATTTATATAAGTAATCATTTATATACTTGTAGTTGTTTATAGAACTGTCTCCCCTATTACACTAAAGACAGGAAATAAATCCACAGTGGCAAGTGCATACTCAGTAAATATGTTTTGAGTCAATGAATTGTTAAAAGCAAAATAAATAAATAAGAGCTAAAAAGAAGTGAAAGCGTAGCGCAGATTAGCACAGACAGAAAGAAAGAAGTTGCTGGGAAAGATAATCTTCTTTCTTTATTTAGTAAAGGTTTATCAGATGTAAAAGAGTTGAAAGAGCCTTAGGAACTGTTCCAGTCTGCTGGGACTGCTGTAACAAAATGCCACACACTGAGTGGCTTCAACAACAGTCATTTGTTTCTCACAGTTCTGAAGGCTGGAATTCAAACATCAAGGTGCAGGCAGATTTGCTGCCTGGGTGTGGACAGCTGCCTTCCTGCTGGATACTCACATGGGCAAAGACAGAAAGAGGAGAAAGAGAAAGACTGCTCTCCTGTCTATTCTGTTTTAAAGGCTGCTAGTAACCCACTACAGTATTCTTGCCTGGAGAATCCCATGGACAGAGGAGCCTGGGCGGCTACAGTCCAAGGGGTCACAGAGTCAGACACGACTGAGCAACTTCACTCACTCACTCAGTTCCATTAGAAGGGCCCCAGCTTCATGACCTAATCTAACCCTATTACCTCCTAAAGTCTCCAAGTCTATCACACTGGGGCTTAGAGCTTTCTCATAGGAAACTGGTGGGGGACACATTAAATATACAGCAGGAGTCAAAAGTAAGTGTACTTTAGAGATCATATAGTTCAATATCCTCACTATATAAACTAGCAAAATATGAGAATGCTATGAAACGGTATGTCTATTCTACACAGGAAAGACACATTAAAATAAAATTTAGGAAGCCCTGACCTTCATATTCTTCTTCATTCTCAAGATAATCATCGTCCAGCACATTCAGCAGTCTTAGCACTGGCGTAGGAAGCATCACCAAATCTTCAATATGAGGGGCTGTTAAATTCATTACAACATGATTAAATGCAAACTCCCCCAATAAACTGATGAATATTAGACAAAGGAGCTTGGGAATATAAATTAGTTCTGATATCTTATTTGATTATAAAATAACCAAGAAAAAATAAAGATGTATACAACTTACCAAAAGGAATGCTAAAGAATGGGCTGCACAATGCCATTTCAGCAGGAATTCTTCTGCTTGGATCATCATGAAGCATGCTAAAACACAAAAATAGGTATCTTTACATCAAATCTTTTGAAAATATAACCAATAAAGAAAATAAAAACGTCTAAATATTCACCACAACATTAATTATATTAGCATGACTTTCTGAATCATTCAACTACAAAAATATTAATGCCATTTATGAGTAAACAGTTCAGTAAATTATTATACATACCTAAGACATACTACTATATTTTAATGTAAAATGTTTTTGATTAATAAACACAACATAGGAAAATGATCCACATTCTGTAACACTAACTGAAAAAAAGCTAGACATAGATTTACGGTAATTGAATTAAAAAAAAAAAGAGGTGAGATGACTTTTGTCTTATTAAAGCCTCCTAATAATAAAGCATCTTGATAGCAAAATAAAAACAATCTATGGACAACATCTCTAACAAAAGTAAGTAACCTCACTAGACAACAAAATCCGAGTGGCTAGGGATAAACCATCAACAGCAGTAAGACTTGTACCATATGGGCATCTATGAAGACGGAACTTCTTGCGTTGTTTGTTTCTTTCTCTGAGAAACAACAATTAATCTGATGACCCAGAGAAAAAATAATCCCCCAAAACAGGTATTCACTAGAAAGCACAAAAAACCAATTTGAGAAAAGCAGTTTAAACTCAACTAGGGGTTGCACATTACAAATGAATACAAGGGGTCCTCTGTAAGATTTGAGGGGGCTGAAGTAATCTAGACACTGCTGCTGCTGCTGCTAAGTTGCTTCAGTCGTGTCCGACTCTGTGCGACCCCATAGACGTCAGCCCACCAGGCTCTCCCGCCCCTGGGATTCTCCAGGCAAGAACACGGGAGTGGGTTGCCATTTCCTTCTCCAATGCATGAAAGTGAAAAGTGAAAGTGAAGTCGCTCAGTCGTGTCCGACCCTTAGCGACCCCATGGACTGCAGCCCACCAGGCTCCTCCATCCATGGGATTTTCCAGGCAAGAGTACTGGAGTGGGGTGCCATTGCCTTCTCCGAGTTAGAAAAGCTACACCTTCCTAAATTTAGGAAAATGAATTTCGCATAAAAATGAGCCACATACAAAGTATTATAACCAAGTTACTAGACAAGGAAAGAAGACTGCAAAATAACCTGCCCTCAGACAACAAATGCATGCAGGAAAGACATGACCACAACACACAGGAACACCATAACCAACCATCTGAAAATGAGGCCAAGGCATTTTTTACAGATATACAAGATATTAAAGAGTAACATAAATCAAAATTAGAAAATATCAAAAATCAGGTAACTAAAAGAATTAGGAATAAAAGGAAAAAAATCATTACATAAACTAAGCTTAAGCTAGAAGTAACATAACGATGAATAAAAACAAAAGATGATGTCCAGAAAGGAGGAAAAATTGTTAAATCAAAAAGAAATGATAAAACAAATAAAAAACTATTCAAGAGAGTGATAACACTGAATAGTCAGAGAAAATCTATTAATAATGCATATAGAATGGGAGTGTTTGAAGGGAAAAAAAAGCAAAGTAATGGAACAAACACTAAGAATTGTAACTTAAGAATACTTTCATACAACAAACAAAAAGATCTAAAACTACATATTTCCTGAGAATTCAGACCCAAAGCAATCAAAATCTATTATTCTGGTAAAATCACTAGACTTTTAACAAAAACATGAAATCCTCGCAGCATTTACACCAAAAGACCAAATTACTTAAAAACAAAGTGTCATCAGCACTCTGCTTTCAACAGCAACACTATTTGCTACAAGAAAATGGACTACAGTTGACCCCTGAACAACTTCAGGTTAGGAGTACACCCTTTCCCCAGCTGAAAATCCATTTAACTTAGAGCTGGCCCTCCATATCCAGTTTCTCTGTATCCACAGTTCTGCACCGCAGATTCAACCAACTGCACATGATGTAGTAACAAAATCTGTGTATAAATGGACTCATGTAGTTCAAACCCATGCTATTCAAGGATCAACTGTAATATGTTTAAAATGTTCAAGAAAAATGTCTGCCAAGGATTTTTATACTCAGATAAACAGAGGCTTAGAGGGTAAAGCGTCCGCTGCAATGCGGGAGACCCAGGTTCAATTCAATTCTTGAGTCAGGAAGATCCCCTAGAGAAGGAAATGGCACCCCACTCCAGTACTCTTGCCTGGAAAATCCCATGGACAGAGGAGCCTGGGAGGCTGCAGTCCATGGGGTCGCAGAGAGTCGGACACGACTGAGCGACTTCAGTAAACAGACTTTCAAGTGTAATAACACAGTTTAACTATTATTAACAAGCACGAACTCAGAGAATATTAATCCTACAATCAAAAGAACAAGCTTAAGTACACTAAAATGATTAGAATACAAGGACCAGTGATGAACATTAAATATCTAGTTACACACAGAACTAAGACTAAATCAGAGTGTTTGAAAAATAAAGAGCGCATAGCATGTAATAGCCATATAATCTGACAACACGGTTATAACTATTTTTCAAATGGGAGAATAGGAAGAGCATATGCAAAACCAACTGTTTTCAGTAATCTTACTATAGCACTATTATTGAGACTGTTTTAGTGTAATGTGGAATAAAGCAAATGAGTAACAACGAAATATTCTAATCTGGCATTCTCTTTGTCCTTAAGAACCAGAATTCTTGACATAAAAGCAAAGAGGTATACAACAGAAGTAAAAACGCTGTGGTACTGAACTTAAATGAGAAATGTCAGTGCGAACTCCACCCACTTAACAGGCCTAGAATCAATCACCCCCCCAACAGCGATGTGTATTCTTAATACCCAGACTATGGTTTTGAGAGCTTGTTTGGGCTTCCCTGGTGGCTGAGCTGGTAAAGAATCCACCTGCAATGTGGGAGACCTGAGTTCGATCCCTGGGTTGGGACGACCCCCTGGAGAAGGGAATGGCTACCCACTCCAATATTCTGGCCTGGAGAATTCCATGGACTGTACAGTCCATGGGGTCGCAAAGACTCAGACACGATTGAGTGCCTTTTACTTGGAGGTTCTAGCAGACAGCACAGCTACTCATATACCCTTGACCAAAGACTGGTTCTCTTCTATCGGGGATGGTCATCCACTTCGACCCAGCGAACAGCTTCGGGGGGGCCGCACATGGAGCTGTGCGGGAGGGAGGAGACACCTGCCCAGTCAGCCAGTTTAGCTGAACAGGGTGACAGACGTCACAACCAGATGGCCTCACATCCCAGACTGCGGGAAACACTACTTCCTACTAAAAGAAACCAGGCTTCTTGGAGAAATGGCTACTTCTAAGTCTGGAGCAGGAAATGTATACTTTGAACTGGAAACATCTTCTCATACCAGATAGTGATGAAGCTATAAAAGATAGCAAGGTATGCCAAAGCTAACCTGCAGAGCCTCACATTCATCAAAGATGAGATAATTTCAGTTTCAATTAGGATAAGAACTGCAACGGATTGAACTATACCAAATATATTTAGATTCATTAGTTAATACTGATATTTTGACCTTTCAAAAAGGAAATGATCCACTTTGAAAGATGATAAGGAACCAATTCATTATGAAAACAAGCTAATTAAGAGAACCAAGCGTTTATTTCATCTTTAGTTAACGAAACGAGGAGACTAAGAACATCACTGTTCTACAATTCCTAACAAAGTAATGGATCTAGGCATTGAGTATTAACAGCTGTTAACACATCAAATGGAGATAGCCACCTTATGTGCTAACCTAAAAAAACACAGTACCATATATACAACCACCAATTTACAGAAAATAGGGCAATATGTTAAACCATACTACAATAACACCATCTGTAAAATTCAGACTGTGGACAACTATACTGAGTCAGCAATCCAGGCTGTTCAACAAATAAACAAGGGAAAAGGAGGGTAGGAGATGGAAAGGGACCTTTTAAAGTAAATGAAACTTAAAAGTGTTCTTAACAGAAGAGCAACATTAAACTATAGTATTTAGGGATGCACACTTAGGTAACAGAACTATAATAAAAACAAGGAAGTAATAACCATGAAATCAGGGCAGCGGTTCTTTAAGGAGGAAGAAGGGGCTTGCAATTGGGATGGAGTACACAGAGGACTTCTACAGTGGCTGGTAAAGTTCTATTTCTCAACCTAAATGGTAGATATAATAATATTCCTAAGTATTCACTAAGCTATGCATTTTTTTTCAGTATTTATGTTTTAGTCTAAAAAAAGAAAGGTCTGAATGATTTGCATGCATACACAACAAAATACGAAGGAAAATACTGAAAAGAAATAGAGCAAAGTGCTAACACTAGAAAATGAGCTTATAATTTCTCATCACAATTTTTTATAGCTTCCAAATCTAGTATTAGTTGCAGAAAGAAAAAGAATAAAGTTATCATTAAAAACAAAAAAAACTCTCAAGCTAAATGACAAAGTCAATGCTAAAACTGAGACTTCTAAGTCTATCTTAGAATCCATGATATAATTTGACTTCTATCCTAGAATCTATAATGTAATTTTACACTGCCTCTTTTCAATGTAAAATGCAACATGCAATATCTAGTATCAGCTACTAGCAGCTGCTTAAAACTACTGTAATTTGTAAAACATACACACAGACACACAAATATGTACACGTAAAACTGGTGAGATCTGAGTTCTATGTACTGTAATATCAATTTCCCAGTCTTGACATTGTACTCAGATTTTTAAGATGTTACCACTACGGGGAATGGGTGAAAGCGAAACACTCTATCTGTCCCCAAAGTTTTCAATGGTAATTATTTAAAGTATAATATATAATTACTTTACATGAAACATTATTTTGGCGTTCCAAAGTAAACTTGGTCTTTAGTTAGTAAAGACTCTTTAAACACCTATTCTCCATTTTCAGAACTGGCAGCGTTACAGAAGGCCCAACATACAGTGACTCGTCATCTATCTTCCACTGAACAGCGTAAGAGCCTGATACCTGGTACTAGCCATGAAAAAAAGAACACTCTTTTGAAAATAAATTTACTACAATGACTTGACTACTTTGTTTCTTATTAGAAACCAGTCTGTATAGAATATCTAAAGATTTTTAATTCTAAGGAAGCAAAACCTGTACATGACTAAGCAAACCAGAAAATAATATAAATCCCTTCAGGAAAAAAAGCAAGTTTAAAGTACATGTAATGTACCTTTTGATAAGGTCTCTTAGGTGATAGGCTGGAATTGCGGCATTCACCACTGCTTTACTGGCAAATATGTGATCAATAATAGCAGAACTATTTGCCTAAAAAGACAGAAAAGTCCTTCTTTGGTTATCCAGTTCAGTCCTTATTTGTTGAGTACTAGGCACACAGCACTGAACAGTTTGATAAGTTAAATATAACAGAAAACACTCTCTTCTAAAAGATTATAATCTTTACGAAGGAGATTGCATACATTATTATAAAACTTCTAGAGAAGAGGAATTTTTTCTCCATTCTCAGTATCTAACACTGTGTGAACATTTACTAGGTGAATGAATAAAGAAACAAATACCAAGCAACCACACAGAAACGTAATTTAACGCAAACTGAGAAAATAAACGTGTGCTAGGTGAGTCAGAGTGTCCTCATAATGAGTCCTCAATTGGTTTTCAGATGGAATAAAATCAACTATCAAGGAGAAACCAGGGCAGAATTTTAAAGTTGCGCCTGTCACATTATTCACACCTAAATCCTTGTGGAGCATTACGTTTTCTCCAGGAGCACTATGGAAGGTGTACATGAGTCAAAACACTCAATTTATCATCACCACCAAGTGTCAATACTTACCACAGGCCACACACGATGCTAAGAATTAGATATCATTTCAACACCCTTATCATCATTTTACTGAAAGTAAACCACAGTTTAGTAAACCTAAATAAGTCACTTAGAGGTGAAGGGAAGATATAAACCCTAGAGATTTAACTTCAGAGCCTAAGCTCATATTTGGTAATTGTGCCTCCACAGAAAGTGATAAAATACAGAATGATATTTTTATCTAGGGGGCAAATAGTGGGGACTGCTTTAATACACATCAGCCTCTAAATTTCATCAAAAAAGAAAAAAAATTAAATGCCTAAGTTAATAATTAACTAGATCACTGAATGTGATCTAATTCTAACTGGCCCTGTCCTAAGCAGAAAAAGTCCAAAGAATTCAAAGTGAGTCAAGCCTAATGCAGGAAATTGATGTGTTTATCTGTATAAGCACTAGAGAAAGTACCCCCAAAGTACACTGGACTGTGTGCAGGTACTAATGACAAAGAGTGATACTGGTTTTACTCCAATAGCAGCATTTTTTTTTGCCAAATGTAAGGTACAACTACTAGCCTATTAAAGTATTCCTTCCAAGAACTGTTTCAACAGACCTAGATGACTAGGGGTTTAAGAGAAATAAAACTCTGTAGCAGCCACACACTAAGTATTATATGCTTAAAAAAATACTTGCTTCTTATCAAAATCAGTAATTCCTAAACACTGTATTGCTTTTCAAACACCTAGTCTAAAAGAGACTGATACCACCACAACATTCAAGCCCCAATACATTTGAAAAAATTCTTAACTCACAAATATGCACAAAGTAAATTCCTATGTCAGTTGGAACTTACAACCCATGTTCCCAAGCAAACAATGTTATAAGCAGCAGTCACTTTCTCAGGACAGTTCACATATAGAGCACAAATAGGAAGCAGCGTGGAACTGTGGACAGAACACTGAACTTCTGACTACGAGGGGCAGAACATCCAGTTGTATGACCTTGAGCTACTGGTTTTACATATTCGTGCCCCCAGGTTTTCACGTGTAAATAACCAATATCCATTCTAACAATCCTCACAGAATACTACTGTATTAGTAATATTTTAGAATGTAATACAATTACTTTACTAAACAAACCACTTTTGCTTCCTCAGGAAAAGGCATTCATTCAAACACTTTATTAAGCACTTACAACATGCCAGGCCTCAGCTAAAAACAGTGAGCATGCAATGCTCCCTAGCGCATCTGTAGCTATGGGACTGAGGAGTAAGTAGCATTAAAGGTAGTAAGGGGAATATGGAGGCAATAAAGCAATCAGAGACCTCAACGAAAATCATTATAAATTGAGTACTCTTACACTGGGATTAAGGACCTGAAAGCAAAACACAGGTTCAGTTTACCTTCCATTCCTGAGATCTGACTGTATGTTTCAATTTCATTCCTGAGAACATTTCCAGTAAAATGATTCCTAGGCTCCACAGATCAACAGCTGAGGTACATTCTGTATCACTCTGCAGGCCAGCCTGGGCCAAGCAATTCTGCAGTTCTGCTTCCGGAGCCCGATACCCGTCTGTCTGAATATACTTTACATCCTAAAGAAAACGAGTAAGTATTATAACCAATCAAAAACTGCCCACCTTCCAGCCATCTCTACAGTGTATTTACCTCTCAGAATGTGTGATAAGCCAATGTCACACTAAATGCCAGAATTTTTAGTCCTTGGCGATCATAATTCTTTCGTTCATTAACTGGACAGTTCTCAAAGGCAAGCTGCACACTTTCCATACAACTGCTCATTTCTTTAGATACTCTCTTGCCTATGAGGCACTGCTGAAAAATAAGGACACTCTGCAAAGAGCAGACAAACTATGGAGAATGGGCCATTTGCCAGAACTGTCATGTGAGTTCTTCCATTCGAGTCCCAAGACTGAAGACATCAGTAACAGTAATTCAACAACTAACCAAACGCTCAAAGAAAAACAGTGTTCTGTGTAAAGTACTTTTAAAAATTTCAGAGCCGTCTTGTATTAGCTCTCCCTACCTGACTCAAACACGCGTATTAGACACTCAGTCGTGTCCGCCTCTTTGCAACCCCATGGACTGCAGCCTGCCAGCCTCCTCTGTGCATGGAATTCTCCAGACAAGAATACTGAAGTGGGCAGCCATTCTCTTCTCCAGGGGATCTTCCTGACCCAGGAATTGAACCTGGGTCTTCTGCATTGCAGGCAGGTGCTTTACCATCTGAGCCATCAGGGAAGCCCCAAATATCTCTTAAGTCTCTACTAAATCACCTCTGTTATTTAAAAATATTTGTTTTAGACCATTGAGGAGCTCGGGAGAGAAAGTATGTCTTACCTGATTGCCTTCTTTGAAGCTAAGTCCAAAGTCAATGAGTTTAAAACATTCATTCTCGGCACTCCACAATATGTTACGTGGCTTGAGGTCTGCATGGACATAACCCTCATGATGAAGAAAAGCAAGGGCCTCTAGAACATCTCTGGCACAATGCTGTATCATCCACATGGAACAACCCTGGTGACTGGAATATAAAAGCAATTCCGAAACACTGACATCCAGGAGTTCAAGCAACAGACAGCGTGATGGCACATTTGGAGAGAAGTGGATTGTGAAGACTCCATACAAAGTCACTAGAAAAGAAATTAATTACAATAGTTTAAAAACCAGACTCAGAATGAGTGACTATTAAAGTAGATAAATATCGGGGGGAGTCTAGAGAAGGGTAACTTTAATGAGCAAGCCGCTATGATTTATTTTTCTCATGAGTAAGATTTTTGGGCAACTCGGTTATTTTAACAAAATAAGATGAGATGACCTTCAGCAGCAGATTACTACTAAAAGATATTAAATATGACACAATAATTCAAACTGTTTCCCAAGCACTCAGTGATGGGTGAATATGCACTTAGGGTGCCAAGCAAAACTGATCAGAAGAAAAATCCAAATACTAAGTACTCTTAACCTAAATGTCACAACACGGAAAATCAAAACTGAAAATCCTTTCCTGATTCAGAATAGCGCTCTATTATCTAAATATTAAAAGGAGAGATTAAGACATTCAAGATGACATTTTAACAATCTTGTAGAGATTCATCAAGTCCTTAGGCCAAAAAAATTCCCTCCTAAATAGCCAGGTTATATACACCATTTGGCAACCCTTGAAAAAGAAAAGGGAAAAAAAAGCAACACTAGTATTAAGACATTCTTCTTTAAATGGCAGTATTAAAGAGGTCACTCTTTAAATTAAATATGGATCATGTCTGCCGGGAAGTAAGACATTTATAAAGCCATAACTAATTACAAGCTCTCTGTTGGTATAATAAGAATGAAAACTGTTTTCGTAGATCAATCACCAGTAATCATTATATATCTTACATTCTAAATATCTGAATGATGAAACATGGTCTTACCTGGCTAAAAGTATAAAGTTCACATGTATAATTTTCACACTTCCATACGAACACCTATGTAAAATTTAGGAGTCATTTCTCCCAAATCCATACCAAATATGTATCAAGAACAACCTATACGAGTTATTAGTACTGACGTCACAAGTACGAGAAATATTTCCCATTTTTCACTGGTGTGCAAAGATTCAAAAATTTCCGTACAAGAGATGACAATCTACTAAAGATACACCTCCTTTCACTTGAGAAGACAATTCTCTGTGCAACATTCTCTAATGAGAACTGAAGCAAAACAGAATTTACTGAGCATCTACTACGAGCAAAGCAGACAATCTTCCCCGTACTGCAGAGTGAAAGGGGGATGGGAAACGGCCTTGTACCCGGTGATGAGTACAGGACAAGACCCACTTCTCCAGCCTAAAAGACGGAAGACGGAACGCCAGGCTGAGAGACAGCACGCTAAAACTGGGACCTGGGCAAGACAAGAAGGGAGACAGCGGCAATTACCGATGTTCCTGTGACCCTGCAACTGCTCCAGCGCCGCCCTCTCTTTGCGGAAACCATACTCGGCGGCCGAGGCCGCAGCCCCGGTGGTTCCTGGCGGTAGGAACTGCTTCAGCGCTCCTGGGGGCGAGCCGGGTGTGCCGCAGCAGCGCACCCGATACACCGAGGCCGAGGAGCCGCTACCCAGGCGGCTCTGTACCTGCCACAGCCGCCCGAAGGCTTCCAGAAACCGCGGCGGCTCCGCGCCCCACGCGCAGCCGGATCCCGCCATCGGTGCGGACTGAGGGGGCTGACACGGAGCTGACTCGACGCCCGGGGCAGGCCGGCAGGGCCTGCGGTCACATCCCCGCCTGCCGGACCAGCGGCTCCGCAGGGACGGGCCTGCAGCCGCCTCACTGACTGCCGGGACCTCACGCCGCCATGACACCGGAAACCGTCTCCTGGGGCGGGGTGGGGAGGGAGGTCCCAGAAGCCGGAAATAGGGGAAGAGCCAATCCTGCCGGCCGAAGGAGGCGGGCCTAGCGGGGGCAGGCTTCCTACTGGCTCAGACTGTAAAGCATCTGCTTACCTGGGATGCAGGAGACCTGAGTTCGATCCCTGCGTCGGGAAGATCCCTTGGAGAAGAAAATGGCAAACCACCCCAGTACTCTTGCCTGGAAAATCCCATGGACAGAGGAGTCTAGTAGGCTACAGTCCATGGGGTCGCAAAGAGTCGGAAACGACTGAGCGACTTCACTTTCACTAAGAAGAAATGCAGGAAAGCTTGCTTTTGATAGGGACAGAGTAAAGGGACAAAGGAGGTGATTAAATAGTGACTCTCACTAGGGGATTGTAAGTAGAAAAAAATACGGGTTCAGTTCATTTCAGTCGCTCAGTCGTGACCGACTCTTTGCGACCCCATGAATCGCAGCAGGCCAGGCCTCCCTGTCCATCACCAACTCCCGGAGTTCACTTAAACTCATGTCCGTCGAGTCAGTGATGCCATCCAGCCATCTCATCCTCTGTCGTCCCCTTCTTCTCCTGTCCCCAATCCCTCCCAGCATCAGAGTCTTTTCCAATGAGTCAACTCTTCGCATGAGGTGGCCAAAGTACTGGAGTTTCAGCTTTAGCATCATTCCCTCCAAAGAAATCCCAGGGCTGATCTCCTTCAGAATGGACTGGTTGGATCTCCTTGCAGTCCAAGGGACTCTCAAGAGTCTTCTCCAACACCACAGTTCAAAAACATCAATTCTTCGGTGTTCAGCCTTCTTCACAGTCCAACTCTCACATCCATACATGACCACAGGAAAAACCATAGCCTTGACTAGACGGAATTAAAGATTATCCAAAAAAACAGGTTTGCTTAGCCACAAAGCCAAGCAGGCTTGCTTAGCAACAAAACCATGCAACAGAAGCGTGAGACGTGCCCCCAAGCAATAAAACAATGGTGGCATGAGACCCACATCCTGCCCAATGAGCTCAGTAAGTTAATGATCTATAGGCTATGCTCTCTGAACGCATGAAAAACACTAATTTGTGGACCTAACTTGACCATGTAGGGACAAGAAAACCCCCCTGCTGAACCTGGAGGAGAAGCTGCTGATAGAAGCATGACATCTACTCAAGAATGAACAAGAAGTTCTCCCCATCCCTGCTTTTCCTTTCATTATAAAGCTGTAGTGTAGTAAGTTCTTGGGGCGAAGCATTTCTCGCCTGTCTGCTTCTAAGCCTTACAAGCGTCCTGTTCTAATAAATCACTTCTTATCTCTCACCTTGCCTCTCACTGAATTCTTGAGACATAAATGACTGTGTTACCAGAACTCTTTGGAGCCCTGGAAATGACACCAAATGGTTTTACCTTCTCTTTCTGCTCTCCATTGTGTGAGGGCACAACAAGAAGTTGGCAGTTTGTAAACCAAGAAGAGAGTTTCATTAAGAACCGGACTATGCTGGTATCCTGATCTTAGACTTCCAGCTCCCAGAATCATGAGAATATAAATTGTTATTTAAGCCACCCAGTCTCAGATAATTTGTTATAGCAGCTTTAGCTAAGGCACAGTGATTATCATAAACTTTGGGCCACCCAAGTATTCCTGTAATAGAACCCATTTCTTCTGGTATTTCAGGAGACTTTGGTCTCATTGCCTTGTTCTATACCTAAGGTAGGTGGACCATTTTGGTGGTCTGTCGTGACATTTACCATCTTTTCAATACCCACATCCTCTCTAATGCCAGAAGCATCTCTAGAAGGAGGCTGAGCCAGGGCCTTTGACTGGTGCTTTTCCTGTGGGTCTGGAGACCACACCCTGGCTTCAGAGTCAGACTTAATTTCAATCTACCATTTAACTGTCTATGCAACTCTAAGTAAACTAACCGAACTCTCTTAGACATAGTTTCTTTGGCTAATTTGAAGACAGGATGAAATATCTGCCTTGCTTTACCATCTGAGCCAGCAGGGAAATCCATCTGCCTTGCTATAATTAAATAAAATAACAAATGTAGATTATCTCATGGAGTAGTTGACACACAGTAGGTGGGATCTCAGTAAGATTTGCTTATTTTTATAATTCTACACTTAGAGTGACCACTAGAACCTTTCTCATCATGACTCCTCCTCAGTGGACTGCAAAGTTCCTACAGATGACTTTGTTTCTTGACTCTACCTCTAAATATTTCCTCTATGTATTCTGTCCCCTTGTGGTATCTAAAGGACCTGAATCACACTTCTTTTCCTGTCAAGGTTACTGCCCCTCAGATGGAGGAGGATAATGTGATGCAGGATTCATTCTGCAGATACTTTTTGGAAAGTCGTTGTGAGCCAGGTATGACAGGGAATACCGTCACCTCCAAAAGTTTGAAATCTTAATGTCCTGGAGGCTACTGGTGACTC
This sequence comes from Bos mutus, assembly GCF_027580195.1. Lineage (NCBI taxonomy): Eukaryota > Metazoa > Chordata > Mammalia > Artiodactyla > Bovidae > Bos > Bos mutus. Next base: position 5,868,081 of record NC_091619.1, on the reverse strand, counting down.
ACATGATCTGGGAGAAACTTAAATTTAGAGGGTGCATTGGTGCCCTCTGTTGTTACAATGGAGAAATTACAGCCTCTGAGGCCCTAGAGCTATGTCACAAAAATTGCAGAAATAGTCTCCCAAACTCAGAGTAAAACAGAGATACAGAGTTTTGTTTTTTGTTTTCTTTTGTTTTTTTATCCCCCCAGGTTGTAAAACAGGTGGCTGAGAGGGACAACTGATTCACCCACTGGGTCTGATCCCAGGAGCGCTGTCCTTGGCCAAATGGCACAGAGAGCTAGGCAGGTTCACTGATGCTGGAGCTGCAGCAACAGAGCCCAAGGAGGGGTAGAATGACTTGGGGGAAAAAACTAATCTGTGATCAAAAAGGAGAGATTTTTTTAAGAAAATATGGAAACTAAACTTTATAGAGGACTTATCGTGAGCTGTTACATCATGAGGGCTCTTTGATAAACAATAGCTCTTCAAAAACTGTACAGAATTACTGCTTCCTATCTGCAACCCTATATCACCCTTTGCAGTTATCTTCTCAAAGGAAGCATGGCAAAACTTAACAGACATGGTTTTTCCTTCAAACTACTTTGGGATTGAAAATCCAAAAGAATAAATTGAAGGGATATAAAAGGAGAGAGAGTAACTCAGCTATGCCTATGGTTAGGTATGCCTTTTCCAACTGTCATTCTTGTCAGGATAAAACACAGTACTATGCTTGAAAAGAGCTTGAAAGCTATAAAACATGGTATTATCATTATTTTCCCTTAGAGATGAAGGCAGCAAAAGTGGAGAAGTCACAAATAGAAGATCATGTAAGTCTCCAACCAACATTTGTATGAAAAGTCGGTGCTTAATAATACAGGTGGGTCTAAATAACAGAGACACTTATTCCTCAAGCATTAATGAAAATCAATCTAGTCTTGGTCTTAAGACCAAGAGAGATAGAATATTCTAGAGAGAGGACTGTGAGCCCAAATCCAGAAAGGCAGAAAAGCCAGGCAGCTTGAAACCATTCATTCATTTATTCCTGACTTCAATAAATATTTATAAAGAACTACTACAATTTCTGGGCAAAGAACTCAGAGTTTGGTGAAGGAAACAGATAAGATTAAAGAAAAATAAACACGAGTGATGAACTATGCTTAGAGCATAAGAAAAAGCTCATTATTTAAGACTGGAGAAAGTTGAGATAATGATTGTGAGAAAGTGATATAGTAAACTGAAAAATGCAGATGACCCTAGCTTTCCCATTAAGGTGGTGTGATACCATCATCCCAAGAGGGAAGGGAAGAGGTGGCAATTGAAAGAGAAAATAATTTCAGTGAAATGTACTGAGAAGGAGGGTGGCACTAAACTTCTCGAGATTCAAAAGTAGGTTTAAATGCAATGGTACATAGTTGTCCTGCAGTGATCAGAGCAGGGCAGAGGAATTGGCTCCAGGTAGATACCAAATTCATGGATACTCAAGTACCTTACATAAAATTCTATACCCCAGAGGACCCTCCGTATTGCAGATTCCCCATTCTTAGATTCAACCAAACCCAGAGAAGACTGAAAATCCTGACTATGAAACTGTGAATATGGAGGGTAGAGTGTATTTTGAAATTAGGTTTGAGACTGGACTTTAGATAATATTTAGGAGGCAGTTCTGCATTATATACGCTGTTGAGGAAAAGGCCAAGTAAGAGGTGGGGGTATGCCTCAATGTCACTCTTATCAACTGGCCCCAGCAACTAATTGTCTTGAAAAAAAATTTTGGCCTGGGAATGCCAAATCAACACTTTACTAATATCTCAAGCTTTATATATTTAAAACTGTAGTTCTGATCTTTCTCCCCAGTCAGCTCCCAAACCCTGGAGTTATCCTTTGATTTTTATCTTTCTCCCATCTTCAAAATACCCATGGAATTCTCCAAGCCAGAATCCTGGAGTGGGTGACCATTTCCTTCTCCAGGGGATCCTCCCAACCCAGGGATTGAACCCAGGTCTCCTGCATTGCAGGCAGATTCCTTACCAGCTGAGCCACAAGGGAAGCCCAAGAACACTGCAGTGGGTAGCCCATCCCTTCTCCAGTGCATCTTTCCAACCCAGGAACTGAAGCAGGGTCTCCTGCATTGCAGGTGGATTCTTTACCAACTGAGCTACCAAGCAAATCCCTTCAAAATATACTCAACCACTTTTTTTAAAAGCCAACTTCTAATTACCAGCCTGGTCTAAGCTTCCATCACTTCTTGCCTAGATTATTGAAATAACCTACTGACTGGTCTTCCTGCTTCCACTCTTGTCTTCCTCTAGTATCCTCTCAACACTCTCAGGCCATTCATTTCTCTATCTTCCTTTCCTCCCTTTCTCTCCCAGCTCCAGCTCTTACAAGAGCCATCTTTGCAGACAGTGACATTTATGTGATGCAGATTTCTGGTGGGAGTGTTAAGCAGTGAAAAGAGAATCAGCTAAACCAAGGAAAATCAAAGGCCTTGATGATCCAGAAATTTCATGAACAGTTACATATAATTAAGAATTGTCTCTAGATTCAAAAGTACTGTGTTTATATTCTTGATCCTGAAATAATGAAAATCATAAAAGAGAGATAAACCATCACTTGTCACTGTTTTACTTAGTATTACAAATTGCCTTAATTACTAATTCCACTGAGCTGCATTATTATTGCTTCAAGTGCTAACAGTTTTCCTCTAAAATTTTAAGACTTTACTTATGAATTATTATCCTGGTTCTTACAGTTTGAGCAAATTTCATTAAACTTTTTATCTCATGGGTTCATATCTGATATTAAGCTGCTGATCCTTGCTAAATTACCATGTCTGTATATGGGTACTATATATTTTAATGTTATATCTTTTAATATAATTTTATATCATATTTATTCTTTGGGAGAGAAATGGATGCAGAGTGAGAGTTAGCAGTTTGAAGTTTCTTTATTTCTTCCCCTGCCCCTTGGTTAATCTGGAACTGTATTATAACATGAAACACATTGATGAGATATTGGCAAAGAAATCTAATTGGTGTCTAGTGGAAAAAGATAGATTCTATTCTATTAATATCTACACCCATCTCTTCCCTGATAGCTCAGTTGGTAAAGAATCCACCTGCAATGTAGGAGACCCTTGTTGATTTCCTGGGCCAGGAAGACCTGTTGGAGAAGGGATAGGCTACCAACTAATATTCTTGGGCTTGCCTTGTAGCTCAGCTGGTAAAGAATCTGCCTGCAACGCAGGAGTCCTGGGTTCAATCCCTGGGTTGGGACCCCTGGGTTGGGACACGACTGAGTGACTTTCACTTCACTGCACACCTATCTCAATCCTAACAAGTCAATTCAGTTCAGTTCAGTCACTCAGTTATGTCCGACTCTGCTACCCCATGAATCGCAGCATGCCAGGCCTCCCTGTCCAAAACCATCTCCCGGAGTTCACTCAAACTTGATGTCCATCGAGTTGGTGATGCCATCCAGCTATCTCATCCTCTGTCGTCCCCTTCTCCTCCTGTCCCCAATCCCTCTCAGTATCAGAGTCTTTTCCAGTGAGTCAACCCTTCGCATGAGGTGGCCAAAGTACTGGAGTTTCAGCTTTAGCATCATTCCTTCCAAAGAACACCCAGGGCTGATCTCCTTCAGAATGGACTGATTGGATCTCCTTGCAGTCCAAGGGACTCTCAAGAGTCTTCTCCAACACCACAGTTCAAACACATCAATTCTTTGGCGCTCAGCTTTCTTCACAGTCCAACTCTCACATCCATACACGACCACTGGAAAAACCATAGCCTTGACTAGACGGACCTTTGTTGGCAAAGTAATGTCTCTGCTTTTCAATATGCTATCTAGGTTGGTCATAACTTTTCTTCCAAGGAGTAAGTACCTTTTAATTTTATGGCTGCAGTCACCATCTGCAGTGATTTTTGAGCCCAAAAACATAAAGTCTGACACTGTTTCCACTGTTTCCCCATCTATTTCCCATGAAGTGATGGGACCGGATGCCATGATCTTCATTTTCTGAATGTTGAGCTTTAAGCCAACTTTTTCACTCTCCACTTTCACTTTCATCAAGAGGTTTTTGAGTTCCTCTTCTCTTTCTGCCATAAGGGTGGTGTCATCTGCATATCTGAGGTTACTGATATTTCTCCCGGCAATCTTGATCCCAGCTTGTGTTTCTTCCAGTCCAGCGTTTCTCATGATGTACTCTGCATATAAGTTAAATAAGCAGGATGACAATATACAGCCTTGACATACTCCTTTTCCTATTTGGAAGCAGTCTGTTGTTCCATGTCCAGTTCTAACTGTTGCTTCCTGACCTGCATATAGGTTTCTCAAGAGGCAGGTCAGGTGGTCTAGCATTCTCATCTCTTTCAGAATTTCCCATGGTTTATCATGATCCACACAGTCAAAGGCTTTGGCATAGTCAATAAAGCAGAAATAGATGTTTTTCTGGAACTCTCTTGCTTTTTTGATGATCCAGCGGATGTTAGCAATTTGATCTCTGGTTCCTCTGCCTTTTCTAAAGCCAGCTTGAACATCTGGAAGTTCATGGTTCACGTATTGCTGAAGCCTGGCTTGGAGAATTTTGAGCATTACTTTACTAGCGTGTGAGATGAGTGCAACTGTGTGGTAGTTTGAGCATTCTTTGGCATTGCCTTTCTTTGGGAATTTCTTTCCACATCCAAGGTAAGAGATACCCACGTCCAAGGAAAGATTGCCCATGTCCAAGGTAAGAGAAACCCAAATAACACAGTAGATGTTGCAAGAGGGCATCAGAGGCAAACACACTGAAACCATAATCACAGAAAACTAGTCAATCTAACACTATGACCACAGCCTTGTCTAACTCAATGAAACTAAGCTATGCCCTGTGGGGCCACCCAAGATGGCCGGGTCATGGGGGACAGGTCTGATAGAATGTGGTCCACTGGAGAAGGGAATGGCAAACCACTTCAGTATTCTTGCCTTGAGAACCCCATGAACAGTATGAAAAGGCAAAATGATAGGCTACTGAAAGAGGAACTCCCCAGGTCAGTAGGTGCCCAATATGCTACTGGAGATCAGTGGAGAAATAACTCCAGAAAGAATGAAGGGATGGAGCCAAAGCAAAAACAATACCCAGCTGTGGATGCGACTGGTGATAGAAGCAAGGTCTGATGATGTAAAGAGCAATATTGCATAGGAACCTGGAATGTCAGGTCCATGAATCAAGGCAAATTGGAAGTGGTCAAACAAGAGATGGCAAGAGTGAATGTCAACATTCTAGGAATCAGCGAACTCAAATGGACTGGAATGGGTGAATTTGACTCAGATGACCATTATATCTACTACTGCGGGCAGGAATCCCTTAGAAGAAATGGAGTGGCCATCATGGTCAACAAAAGAGTCCGAAATGCAGTACTTGGATGCAATCTCAAAAATGACAGAATGATCTCTGTTCGTTTCCAAGGCAAACCATTCAATATCACAGTAATCCAAGTCTATGCCCCAACCAGTAATGTGAAGAAGCTGAAGTTGAATGGTTCTATGAAGACCTACAAGACCTTTTAGAACTAACACCCAAAAAAGATGTCCTTTTCATTATAGGGGACTGGAATGCAAAAGTAGGAAGTCAAGAAACACCTGAAGTAACAGGCAAATTTGGCCTTGGAATACAGAAGGAAGCAGGGCAAAGACTAATAGAGTTTTGCCAAGAAAATGCACTGGTCATAGCAAACACCCTCTTCCAACAACACAAGAGAAGACTCCACACATGGATATCACCAGATGGTCAACACCGAAATCAGATTGATTATATTCTTTGCAGCCAAAGACGGAGAAGCTCTATACAGTCAGCGAAAGCAAGACCGGGAGCTGACTGTGGCTCAGATCATGAGCTCCTTATTGCCAAATTCAGACTGAAATTGAAGAAAGTAGGGAAAACCACTAGACCATTCAGGTATGACCTAAATCAAATCCCTTATGATTATACAGTGGAAGTAAGAAATAGATTTAAGGGACTAGATCTGATAGATAGAGTGCCTGATGAACTATGTACGGAGGCTCGTGACATCGTACAGGAGACAGGGATCAAGACCATCCCCATGGAAAAGAAATGCAAAAAAGCGAAATGGCTGTCTGGGGAGGCCTTACAAATAGCTGTGAAAAGAAGAGAAGTGAAAAGCAAAGGAGAAAAGGAAAGATATAAGCATCTGAATGCAGGGTTTCAAAGAACAGCAAGAAGAGATAAGCAAGCCTTCCTCAGTGGTCAGTGCAAAGAAATAGAGGAAAACAGCAGAATGGGAAAGACTAAAGATCTCTTCAAGAAAATTAGAGATACCAAGGGAACATTTCATGCAAAGATGGGCTCAATAAAGGACAGAAATGGTATGCACCTAACAGAAGCAGAAGATATTAAGAAGAGGTGGCGAGAATACACAGAAGAACTGTACAAAAAAGCTCTTCATGACCCAGATAATCATGATGGTATGATCACTCACCTCAAGCCAGACATCCTGGAATGTGAAGTCAGGTGGGCCTTAGAAAGCATCACTATGAACAAAGCTAGTAGAGGTGATGGAATTCAAGTTGAGCTATTTCAAATCCTGAAACATGATGCTGTGAAAGTGCTGCACTCAACATGCCAGCAAATTTGGAAAACTCAGCAGTGGCCACAGGACTGGAAAAGGTCAGTTTTCATTCCAATCCCAAAGAAAGGCAATGCCAAAGAATGCTCGAACTACTGCATAATTGTTGTTCCTAAGAAGGAACAGCAACAATTCTTCAATGTGGTAAGGATGGGTGAAGAACAAGGAGAACATTTTCCTTTTCCCCAAAGTGGATCTTGCTTCTTTCTTACTAAAGTGTTCAACCTCTCTCCACATGGTAGCAGGGCATGATGCTCAGTCCATTACATAGGGCATTAACAGAGCCTACCTTAGAAATTCAGAAAGGAAAACACTAAACTTTTCTAGTTGGAGGATGTGGGGTTGGAGGAAGTGTAGATTTAGCAAATTCTTAAAAATAAAAATCCATAAATTAGCAAATGAAATTTCTCAAGAAGATAGTGTCTCTAATACGTTTAGTATACATTATCTAAAGTCTCTGTCCTGCAAATATGTAGCAAGCCTCAGCAGAATTCCCGGTTGGGTAATACCATTTCTTTGTAGATGATATATTAAGACATCCAGGATGATGGTTGAAAGCATAAGCTTTGGAGTTGAATTGTCTGGCTCCTAACCCTGGATTCACTACTTTGCCATCACGTGTGTGATCTCAGTCAAGTGACTTCTCCTGACTAAACTTTCAATTCTTCAACTGTAAAACATCATTTGGTTACTATGGAGACTAAAAGAAATACTGTGTTTAAAGTGGTTGCCACAGAAAAAGCACTCAGTAGATGTTAGCTATTTGTCTCTGGAGTTTGACTTATTTACCACGTGACCCCTCAGAATGCCTCGGAGAATCAGATTGAAGAACTCAAACTGCCTTACTGGTTGGGGACCTACAGATGGTGCTATGACCTCATCTGCTGTATTTTTAGGATAGTGGTAAGCATTGACCAGGAACCCCTCAGCAAGATCCAGTGAGTAAGGATGCGAGCCAGAGCAGCAGATGGAGTAGAAGGCAGGAAACCGAACTGATGCAGTGGAAAATTCTTCTCTTTTATCTTTGAATCCCATCTTGGACAGTTTTCTCTGAAATTTAGCCCATGTGTTTTATTGAATGAGTAGACTTGATGCCTCCAAACTCCTCTCCTCCCCAAGTGATCATGAACCCAAGACATTACCCTTAAAACTATCCTCTTTTTAATGCTAGTGGTAAATAATCCGCCTATCAATGCAGGAGATGCAGGTTCAATCCCCGGGTCAGGAAGATCCCCTGGAGAAGGAAATGGCAACCCACTCCAGTGTTCTTGCCTGTAAAGTTCCATGGACAGAGGAGCCTACAAGCTACAGTCCATGGGATTGCAAAGAGTTGGACATGACTGAGTGCACACACACACACACACACACACACACACAATGATTTTAACTTGATACATTGGCCCTGTCAGAAAACTGTGTTCTCCAACAGATTTTTCAAGACATGAAATCTTCATTAGTTGCTGAATGCATGCATGCCAAGTCCCTTCAGTCATGTCCAACTCTTTGCAACCCTATGGACAGTAGCCTGCCAGGTTTCTCTGTCCGTGGGATTCTCCAGGCAGGAATACTACTTGGTTGCCATAGCCACTTTCCACACCTTTACCAAAAGCAAGAATTATTTTTAGTCTTCTGGTTGTTGTTACTACCAAGACTAGACAAAATTCAATGACAGGGGCTTGCCTGGTGGCTCAGTGGTAAAGAATCTGCCTGCCAATGCAGGAGACACATGTTCCATCCCTGGTCAGGAAGATCCCACATGCCCTGGAGCAACTAAGCCCGTATGCCACAGCTACCAAGCCTGTGCTCTAGAGTCAGGGAGCTGCAGCTACAGAGCCTATGTGACACAACTGACGAATGAAGCCCGGGCATCTGTATACAGCCTGTGCTCCACAACAGGAAAAGCCACCTCAGTGAGAAGCCTGTGCACGGAAACTACAGAGTAGCCCCCACTTGCCTCAAATAGAGAAAAGCCTGCGCAGCATCGAAGACCCAGCACGGCCAAAAATAAATAAATAAAACTATTAAAAATTTCAAAGACAAAAATGATTTTAGTGAATTTTAAAGATTGGTAAAACTGATGATTCTGAAACGAACATCATATAGAATGTTCATATAGAATGAAACGAACATCATATAGAATTCAGTTAGGCAACTTTCTATAAGTTTTTACTTTTATATCAAAACACCTTAAACTTTTAGACATAGGGTTTTCGCATCTAAGATTTTCTGTATTAGTCTTCTGTATAAAGAGAAAACCTAAGGGAAGATATTTTCTGTATGTGTATTAACTTTGTACCTGTAGTATTGGAGACTAATGATATAATACACCTATACATAAATTAGGCAAAGGATCATGAATATCAAAAATGGGATGAGAGAAATATGCTAGTGAATCAGCTAGTGAATCAGCTTCTTATTAAAGAAGAAAATATAAAGTGGGAGAGTCATGTGAGTTACAAGTCAGTCAGTTCAGGCTTCACTAGAAACCCCTTGGTGAAACTATTGAACAGTAGTGGATCATAGAGCACTAATGGTCAATGTAGACTAGAATGATTCTTTTGGAACTCAGTGCTCCCTAGCTTTTCTATTTCACACGCAAAAAATATCTCAAGCCATCAGGTATTTAAAATATCATCTTATTACTTGAAAGATGAAAGTGAAAATTTTAAGCTATTGTAGCTGTATCATTTGCAACATCATATGGCTTTAAAAGCTTGAAAATGACATTCCCATAAAGCCATCAACTTAAACTGTTGATGAAAAGTACAATCTACTTAATACGGTTTTCACTGATCAGAATAGAAATACATTAAGAGGATGGGAAGTGTATTCGGTTGAGGAACAATTACACTCCATATGTTCAGTTAGAAAGTTTATAAAGATATAATTATGTGATGATATATGCTTGGAAATATTCCCCATGCTCTGTTAACAGAAATAGAACATCCTAAGTAGAACACTTGGGAGATAGATGTCTTAGTTAGCAGGAAGATGCAATGTGCCTGTTATCAATTTATTGCCTTTGATACAAATCCATCTTTTTTGACCTGCTTTGGGATACTATGACCATTTCTCCATTGCCATCTGTCTCTGCTAATAATACTGAGGGCACTTGGACGACCCTACCAGAGGAGGGGGCTTCTTGCCCTGCTTCTGGAGTGCTTTGTTTTCCACCTCCATTGTGGCTGCAAGTGACATGAGAGAGGCCTGACAGAAGCACCGTACAGTGAGTTTGTCCAGCGAGTTTCTCTTTTTCCCTGTAGACTAAGCTGCGGTGGATACTGACCAGGTTCTTGGCCTCCCCCAGTTCATTTCAGTTCACTTCAGTGCAGTTGCTCAGTCATGTCCAACTTTTTGCGACCATGGACAGCAGCAAGTCAGGCTTGCCTGTCCATCACCAACTCCCAGAGCTTGCTCAAACTCATGTCCATCAAGTCGGTGATACCATCCAACCACCTTATGCTCTGTCATCCCCTTCTCCTCCCACCTCCCATCTTTCCCAGCATCAGGGTCTTTTCCAATGAGTCAGTTCTTCGCATCAGGCGGCCAAAGTATTGGAGCTTCAGCTTCAGTATCAGTCCTTGCAATGAATTTTCAGGACTGATTTCCTTTAGAATTGACTGGTTTGATCTCCTTGGAGTCCAAGGGACTCTCAAGAGTCTTCTCCAACACCACAGTTCAAAAGCATCAATTCTTCAGCGCTCAGCTTTCTTTATGGTCCAACTCTCACATCCATACATGACTACTGGAAAAACCATAGCTTTGTCTAGATGGACCTTTGTTGGCAAAGTAATGCCTCTGCTTTTTTATATGCTGTCTAGGTTGGTCATAGCTTTTCTTCCAAGGAGCAAGCGTCTTTTAATTTCTTGGCTGTAGTCACCATCTGCAGTGATTTTGGAGCCCAACAAAATAGTCTATCACTGTTTCCATTCTTTCCCCATCTATTTCCCATGAAGTGATGGGACCAGATGCCATGATCTTCGTTTTTTGAATGTTGAGTTTCACGTTCATCAAGAGGGTCTTTAGTTCTTCTTCATTTTCTGCCATAAGGGTGGTGTCATCTGCATATCTGAGGTTATTGATATTTCTCCCGGAAATCTTGATTCCAGCTTGTGCTTCATCCAGCCCGGCATTTTGAATGATGTACTCTTCATATAAGTTAAATAAGCAGGGTGACAATATACAGCCTTGATGTACTCCTTTCCCAATTTGGAACCAGTCCATTGTTCCATGTCAATAGAAATTGACTAGAGGCCAGACAAGAAATCCAGGCAGGGCTTTATTGGGATTCCTGCTGCAACAGAGGGAGAGTGAAACAGAGAACATTTTCCCTTGCTTGCTCACTCCCCAGGGGATGGAGGGGGCGAGCTTGTTCTTTATATGGGGTGAGGGTAAGGGTTTGTCTGGATGTCGACCCTGCTTTTACTCCCAACCCCATACTTTTGCTCTGGACTCTTCAAAAGTGACAGTTGGGTTTTTCAGTCTGTTTGTGTCTTTTGCTCAGAATTTGTCCCAACTGTGCATGCACAGTTATTTTTAGTCCCACATGGTTTCTTTGTATTTTGTTGCTGGAGGAGAGGTGTGTCCAGGTGCAAACATTGCAGCACAGTGGCAAAGGGTCCCAATCCCCAGCCTGTCCCATGGCCACACTCTCTCCCACAGGATCTGAACCTCAGCCTTGTGTGGTGGGTACCCTCTGCTAAAGTCTTTGCTTCTTCTTTGGACACTCTTTCTCTCAACCCTGGAGGTGGAAGCTGCTCCTTCTGTTTCCTCTTCTTGTGCTCCTTTGTGTCCTCTCTTAGCCCTTTTAGTTAACTGCTTTTTACCACAAAAATTCTTATATTAAATTTTGCCTGCTCAAATTACTAGTGTGGTGTCCGACCCCTAACTGGATCCTGATTAATAAATGAGATAGGAAGTGGAGTCCAATTGACTGTTGAGGCCAGCTTTTCTCAATCTACTTACCCTGGAAAAAAAACCTGGAAATAATTTTCAGGTCCCAAGGAAGCCTTACTTATAAATTATTAAATCTCTGGTTTATATTATCAAGAAGGTGTAGATAATAATGGTCAATGTTCTGTTTAGAAGAAAATGATGATTTTCTGCAGATTTACTTATTTTGATCCACCTACTACTGTATTTTTTAATGTGGTTCTCCCTCCCTACAAAGAATCACAACTCTATTGCAAATCATTAGTGTAGATAGAGAAAACTTTCCTAATTTTCCAAAGTTTTCCCTCTGTTACCTTGACCTTTTACTTTATCCAATGAGGCCTAAAAGTCTTATAATAAATTCCTACTGTGTGAGATACTAATGAGATATACTATGTGGACTATTTCCTAGGGAAGAGTAATTTTCTCCTATTCAAAACTAAAAATTACTTTTTAGCTAGACTTTCTTGGAAAATTTTGGAATTAAGTTTAACTTATCTTTTTTGAAATCAATCTTTCTTTCTTTTCATAATTTTTTAAAATTCATAAGGAAACAATGAATTTTTGTTGGATAACTGACTTAAACTGAATAAGACTTAATTTTTCTTAAGGTAGGCTTAGGTCATTTAAATTAAATAACAGCTATATATTTATCTTAATTAATGCTATCTACATGACATTTTAACACTTATTGAATAGTTAATCTATTAAAATCATAAGCCAAACAATCTGAATAAAAATCTAGTTAAGATACATATTTATACAAGAATTAAAAAATATTTTCTTAAGCCAAACAATCTGAATAAAAATCTAGTTAAGATACATATTTATACAAGAATTAAAAAATATTTTCTTGCTGTTTGCTGTGATCCATCTCAAATATAAATGCAGCAGTAACAAAATTAATATATATATATGAATTTTTGTTTTAAAGCATTATTTTAGAAACTACAAGTGCAGAAAAACTTTCTTTAAAAATTTTTTTTAAGTTGAAGTATAGTTGATTGAAAATGTTGTGCTAGTTTCAAGCATAAAATTTAATGTGTAATCTGTGCTAGATTTTTTTTTTTTTGCTACACAAATATTTAATTCTCAGTTGAACTTGGAATGAATTTCATTTTCATTTCATTAAAATCCATTTAAATGGATTTCATTTGAATTTCATTTTAAAATGAAATAAGATCATTTTTTGATCTGTGGTGACCTAAATTGAAAGGAAATCTAAAATGAGTGGATACACGTATACAAAAAAAGATTCAATTTGCTATGCAGCAGAAACGAACACAACACTGTAAGGCAACAATACTTCAATAAAAATTTATTTAAAAAATTAAATGAAATAAGAACATTTTTGTCTGTCCTCTTGATGCTTGGTATACCAGAAAAAATATTCTTACCCATGTAAATAGTTGAATACTGAAGCAAAATGTCTATTGTTTTTCTTTCTTTCTTTTTATTCTTTTGCATTCTTTTTTTTTTTTTTTTTTACAATATTGTATTGATTTTGCCATACATTGACATGAATCTGCCATGGGTTTACATGTGTTCCTCATCCTGAGCCCCTCTCTCATCTCCATCCCCATCCCATCCCTCTGGGTCATCCCAAGGCACCAGCCCAGAGCACCCTGTATCATGCATCGAACATGGATTGGTGATTCGTTTCATATATGATGATATACATGTTTCAATGCCATTATCCCAAATCATTCCACCCTCGCCCTCTCCTACAGAGTCCAAAGGACTATTCTATACATCTGTGTCTCTTTTGCTGCCTCGCAAACAGAGTTATCATTGCCATCTTTCTAAATTCCATAAGGAGATCCAACCAGTCCATTCTGAAGGAGATCAGCCCTGGGATTTATTTGGAAGGAATGATGCTAAAGCTGAAACTCCAGTACTTTGGCCACCTCATGCGAAGAGTTGACTCATTGGAAAAGACTCTGATGCTGGGAGGGATTGGGGGCAGGAGGAGAAGGGGACGACAGAGGATGAGATGGCTGGATGGCATCACTGACTCGATGGATGTGAGTCTGAGTGAACTCCGGGAGTTGGTGAGGGACAGGGAGGCCTGGCGTGCTGCGATTCATGGGGTCGCAAAGAGTCGGACACGACTGAGCGACTGATCTGATCTGATACTGTATTGGTGTTTTTCTTTCTGGCTTACTTCACTCTGTATAATAGGCTCCAGTTTCATCCACCTCATTAGAACTGATTCAAATGTATTCTTTTTAATGGCTAATATTCCATTGTGTATATGTACCACAGCTTTCTTATCCATTCGTCTGCTGATGGACATCTAGGTTGCTTCCATGTCCTGGTTATTATAAACAGTGCTGCAATGAACATTGGGGTACATGTGTCTCTTTCAATTCTGGTTTCTTCAGTGTGTAAGCCCAGCAGTGGGATTGCTGGGTGATATGGCAGTTCTATTTCCAGTTTTTTAAGGAATCTCCACACTGTTCTCCATATTGGCTGTACTACTTTGCATTCCTACCAACAGTGTAAGAGGGTTCCCTTTTCTCCACACCCTCTCCAGCATTTATTGCTTATAGACTTTTGGATAGCAGTCATTCTGACTGGCGTGAAAAGGTACCTCACTGTGGTTTTGATTTGCATTTCTCTGATAATGAGTGATGTTGAGCATCTTTTCATATGTTTGTTAGCAATCTGTATGTCTTCTTTGGAGAAATGTCTGTTTAGTTCTTTGGCCCATTTTTTGATTGGGTCATTTATTTTTCTGGAATTGAGCTACAGGAGTTTCTTGTATATTTTTGAGATTAATTATTTGTCCATTGCTTTGTTTGCTACTATTTTCTCCTATTCTGAAGGCTGTCTTTTCACCTTGCTTATAGTTTCTTTTGTTGTGCAAAAGCTTTTAATTTTGATTAGGTCCCATTTGTTTATTTTTGCTTTTATTTCCAATATTCTGGGAAGTGGGTCATAGAGGATCCTGCTGTGATTTATGTCATAGAGTGTTTTGCCTATGTTTTCCTCTAGGAGTTTTATAGTTTCTGGTCTTATGATTAGATCTTTAATCCATTTTGAGTTTACTTTTGTGTATGTTGGACTTCCCTGGTGGCTCAGACGGTAAAGCGTCTGTCTACAATGCAGGAGAACTGGGTTCCATCGCTGGGTTGGGAAGATCCGTTGGAGAAGGAAATGGCAATCCACTCCAGTACTATTGCCTGGAAAATCCCATGGATGGAGGAGCCTGGTAGGCTACAGTCCATGGGGTCGCAAAGAGTTGGACACGACTGAGCGACTTCACTTTCCTTTCACTTATGGTGTTAGAAGGTAATCTAGTTTCATTCTTCTACAAGTGGTTGATCAGTTTTCCCAGCATCACTTGTTAAAGAGATTGTCTTTTCTCCATTGTACATTCTTGCCTCCTTTGTCAAAGATAAGGTGTCCATAGGTGCGTGGATTTATCTCTGGGCTTTCTATTTTGTTCCATTGATCTATATTTCTGTCTTTGTGCCAGTACCATACTCTCTAGATGACTGTGGCTTTGTAGTAGAGACTGAAATCAGGCAGGTTGATTCCTCCAGTTCCATTCTTCTTTCTCAAGATTGCTTTGGCTCTTCGAGATTTTTTGTATTTCCATACAAATTGTGAAATTATTTGTTCTAGTTCTCTGAAAAATACCATTGGTAGCTTGATAGGGATTGCATTGAATCTATACTCATTTTCACTATATTGATTCTTCCGATCCATGAACATGGTATATTTCTCCATCTATTTGTGTCCTCTTTGATTTCTTTCACCAGTGTTTTATAGTTTTCTATATATAGGTCTTTTGTTTCTTTAGGTAGATATATTCCTAAGTATTTTATTCTTTTCATTGCAATGGAAAATGGAATTGTTTCCTTAATTTCTCTATTTTTTCATTGTTAGTGTATAAGAATGCAAGGGATTTCAGTGTGTTGATTTTATATCCTGCAACTTTACTATATTCATTGATTAGCTCTAGTAATTTTCTGGTGGAGTCTTTAGGGTTTTCTATGTAGAGGATCATGTCATCTGCAAACAGTGAGAGTTTTACTTCTTCTTTTCCAGTCTGGATTCCTTTTATTTCTTTTTCTTCTCTGATTGCTGTGGCTGAAACTTCCAAAACTATGTTGAATAGTAGTGATGAGAGTGGGCACCCTTGTCTTGTTCCTGACTTTACGGGAAATGCTTTCAATTTTTCACCATTGAGGATAATGTTTGCTGTGGGTTTGTCATATATAGCTTTTCTTATGTTGAGGTATGTTCCTTCTATTCCTGCTTTCTGGAGGGTTTTTATCATAAATGGATGTTGAATTTTGTCAAAGGCTTTCTCTGCATCTATTCAGATAATCATATGGTTTTTATCTTTCAATTTGTTAATGTGGTGTATTACATTGATTGATTTGCGGATATTGAAGAATCCTTGCATCCCTGGGATAAAGCCCACTTAGTCATGATGTATGATCTTTTTAGTATGTTTTTGTATTCTGTTTGCTAGAATTTTGTTAAGGATTTTTGCACGTATGTTCATCAGTGACACTGGCCTGTAATTTTCCTTTTTTGTGGCATCGTTGTCAGGTTTTGGTATTAGGGTGATGGTGGCCTCATAGAATGAGTTTGGAAGTTTACCTTCCTCTGCAATTTTCTGGAAGAGTTTGAGTAGGATAGGTGTTAGCTCTTCTCTGAATTTTTGGTAGAATTCAGCTGTCAAGCCGTCTGGTCCTGGGCTTTTGTTTGTTGGAAGATTTCTGATTACAGTTTCCATTTCTGTGCTTGTGATGGGTCTGTTAAGATTTTCTATTTCTTTCAGGTTCAGTTTTGGAAAGTTGTACTTTTCTAAGAATTTGCCCATTGCTTCCATGTTGTCCATTTTATTTGCATATGGTTTCTGATAGTAGTCTCTTATGAACCTTTGTATTTCTGTGTTGTCTGTTGTGATCTCTGCATTTTCATTTCTAATTTCGTTGATTTGATTCTTCTCTCTTTGTTTCTTGATGAGTCTGGCTAATGGTTTGTCAATTTTATTTATCTTCTCAAAGAACCAGCTTTTAGCTTTGTTGAGTTTTGCTATGGTCTCTTTTGTTTCTTTTGCATTTATTTCCTCCTTTATTTTTAAGATTTCTTTCCTTCTACTAACCCTGGGGTTCTTCATTTCTTCCTTTTCTAGTTGCTGTAGGTGTAGAATTAGGTTATTTATTTGACTTTTTCCTTGTTTCTTGAGGTAAGCCTGTATTGCTATGAACCTTCCCATTAGCACTGCTTTTACAGTGTCCCATAGGTTTTGGGTTGTTGTGTTTTCATTTTCATTTATCTCTATGCATATTTTGATTTCTTTTTGATTTCTTCTGTGATTTGTTGTTTATTCAGCAGCGTGTTTTTCAGCCTCCATGTGTTCGAATTTTAAATAGTTTTTCTGCTGTAATTGACATCTAATCTTACTGCATTGTGGTCAGAAAATATGCTTGGAATGATTTCAGTTTTTTTGAATTTACCAAGGCTAGATTTCTGGCCCAGGATGTGATCTATCCTGGAGGAGGTTCCATGTGCACTTGAGAAAAAGGTGAAATTCATTGTTTTGGGGTGAAATGTCCTATAGATATAAACTCGTCTATTGTATTGTTTAAAGTTTGTGTTTCCTTGTTAAATTTTCTGTTTAGTTGATCTATCCATAGCTGTGAGTGGGGTATTAAAGTCTCCCACTATTACTGTGTTATTGTTAATTTCCCCTTTCATACTTGTTAGCATTTGTCTTACATATTGTGGTGCTCCTATGTTGGGTGCATATATAATTGTTATATCTTCTTCTTGGATTGATCCTTTGATCATTATGTAGTGTCCTTCTTTGTCTCTTTTCACAGCCTTTGTTTTAAAGTCTATTTTATTTGACATGAGTATTGCTACTCCTTGGAGAAGACCCTGGAACCCCACTCCAGTGTTCTTGCCTGGAGAATCCCATGGACGGAGGAGCCTGGTGGGCTACAGTCCATGGGGTCGCTAGGAGTCGGACACGACTGAGCAACTTCATTTTCACTTTTCACTTTTATGCATTGGAGAAGGAAATGGTAACCCACTCCAGTGTTCTTGCCTGGAGAATCCCAGGGACGGAGGAGCCTGGTGGGCTACAGTCCATGGGGTCGCTAGGAGTGGGACATGACTGAGCAACTTCATTTTCAGTTTTCACTTTTATGCATTGGAGAAGGAAATGGTAACCCACTCCAGTGTTCTTGCCTAGAGAATCCCAGGGACGGTGGAGCCTGGTGGGCTGCCGTCTATGGGGTCACACAGAGTCGGACATGACTGAAGTGACTTAGCATTGCTAGTCCTGCTTTCTTTTGGTCTCCATTTGCATGGAATATCTTTTTCTAGACCTTCACTTTCAGTCTGTATGTGTGCCTTGTTTCGAGGTGGATCTCTTGTAGACAACATATATAGGGGGTCTTGTTTTTGTATCCATTCAGCCAGTCTTTGTCTTTTGGTTGAGGTATTCAACCCATTGACATTTAAGGTAATTATTGATAAGTATGATCCCATTGCTATTTACTTTATCATTTTGGGTTCGAGTTTATATACCCTTTCTGTGTTTCCTGTCTAAAGAAATCCTTTAGCATTTGTTGAAGAGCTGGTTTGCTGGTGCTGAATTCTCTCAGCTTTTGCTTGTCTGTAAAGCTTTTGATTTCTTCTTCATATTTGAATGAGATCCTTGCTGGGTACAGTAATCTTGGCTGTAGGTTATTTTCTTTCACCACTTTAAGTATGTCTTGCCATTCCCTCTGGCTTGAAGAGTTTCTATTGAAAGATCAGTGGTTATCCTTATGGGAATCCCCTTGTGTGTTATTTGTTGTTTTTCCCCTGCTGCTTTTAATATTGTTCTTTGTGTTTGACCTTGTTATTTTGATTAATATGTGTCTTGGGATATTTTGCCTTGGGTTTATCCTGTTTGGGACTCTCTGGGTTACTTGGACTTGGTTTATTATTTCCTTCCCCATTTTAGGGAAGTATTCAACTATTATCTCCTCAAGCATTTTCTCATGGTCTTTTTTTTTTTTTGTCTTCTTCTTCTGGGACCCCTATGATTTGAATGTTGGGGCGTTTAACATTGTCCCAGAGGTCTCTGAGGTTGTCCTCATTTCTTTTAATTCTTTTTTCTTTTTTCCTCTCTGCTTCATTTATTTTTACCATTCTATCTTCTATCTCACTTATCCTATCTTCTGCCTCTGTTATTCTCCTATTGGTTCCCTCCAGAGTGTTTTTGATCTCATTTATTGCATTATTCATTATTGATTGACTCTTTTTTTATTTCTTCTAGGTCCTTGTTAAACCTTTCTTGCATCTTCTCGATCCTGGTCTCCAGGCTATTTATCTGTAACTCCAATTTGTTTTCAAGGTTTTGTATCATTTTTACTATCATTATTCGGAATTCTTTATCAGGTAGATTCCCTATTTCTTCCTTGTTTAGTTTGGTGGGCATTTATCCTGTTCCTTTGCCTGCTGTGTACTTCTCTGCCTTTTCATCTTGTTTAGATTGCTGTGTTAGGGGTGGCCTTTCTGTATTCTGGCAGTTTGTGGTTCCTCTTTATTGTGGAGGTTGCTTGCTATGGGTGGGGTTGTACGGGTGGCTTGTCAAGGTTTCCTAGTTGGGGAAGCTTGTGTCAATGTTCTGGTGGGTGGAGCTGGATTTCTTCTCTCTGGAGTGCAATGAAGTGTCCAGTAATGTTTTGAGATGTCAATGGGTTTGGTGTGACTTTGGGCAGCCTGTATATTGAAGCTCAGGTCTATGTTCCTGTGTTGCTGGAGAATTTGTATGGTATGTCTTGCTCTGGAACTTGTTGGCCCTTGGATGGTGCTTGGTTTCAGTGTAGGTATGGAGGCATTTGATGAGCTCCTATTGATTAATGTTCCCTGGAGTCAGGAGTTCTCTAGTGTTCTCAGGATTTGGACTTAAGCCTCCTGCCTCTGGTTTTCAGTCTTATTCTTACAGTAGCCTCAAGACTTCTCCATCTATACAGCATCAATGATAAAACATCTAGGTTAATGATGAAAAGCTCCTCCACAGTGAGAAACACCTGGAGAGGTTCACAGAATTACATGGAGAAGAGAAGAGGGAGGAGGGAGATAGAGGTAATCAGGAGGAGAAGAGGGGGAATCAAAAGAGGTGAGAACAAGCTAGCCAATAATCACTTCCCTATGTGCTCTCCACAGTCTGGATCCCTCAGAAATGTTCACGGAGTTATACAGAGAAGAGAAGAGGGAGGAAGGAGACAGAGGTAGCCAGCAGGATAAAGGGGGAATCAAAAGGAGAGAGACAGATCCAGCCAGTAATCAGTTCCCTAAGTGTTCTCCACTTCTCCGTTGGAGAAGGCAATGGCCACCCACTCCAGTACTCTTGCCTGGAAAATCCCATGGACAGAGGAGCCTGGTGGGCTGCAGTCCATGGAGTCGCAAAGAGTCGGAACCAACTGAGTGACTTCACTTTCACTTTTCCCTTTCATGCATTGGATAAGGAAATGGTAACCCACTCCAGTGTTCTTGCCTGGAGAGTCCCAGGGATGGCTGAGCCTGGTGGGCTGCCGTCTATGGGGTCGCACAGAGTCGGACACGACTGAAGTGACTTAGCAGCAGCAAGTGTTCACAGCCTGGAACACACAAAGAGATTCACAGGGTTGGGTAGAGAAGAGAAGGGAGAGGGAGGAGATAAAGATGACCTGGTGAAGAAAAAGGCGAGTCCAAAGGAGGAGAGAGTAGTCAAGCCAGTAATCTCACTCCCAAGTAAAAATGGGTAGGTACTGAAGATTGGGTTTGTAAAGGTACAAAGTTGATAACAAATATCAAAAAGCAAAGATAAAAAATCTAGAGGTTAGATTCTCAAAAATACAATATTAAAAAAAGTCACAAAAATTAAAATATATATATATGAAGTTTGCTTTAAAATAGGGTTTTTTTGGCAAGGTAATAGTAGGTTGTGAAAATGAAAATTAAAGGAGTAATAGGGGACTTAAATTTTTTTTTTAATTTAAAAAATGATAATAGTAAAATATATCTAGGACTTTCTCTGGAGCTGTTGTGGACAGTGTGGGGTCAGTTCATTTCCAGATAGTTCCTTGGTCCACCTTGTACTTCTCAAGGTCTATAGGCCCCTTCCTATGTAGTCAGTGCTAACTGCAGGGTTTTAATCTATTGCACCTGTCACTTCCAAAGTGGCTCCCTCTGTTTATTTTGGCTTCTTCTGTTTGCTGGTCTCTTCAGTGTCTAATTTCTGCCCTGACACAAGGGGGGTGGTGATGGTCACTTTTTTTAGGCTCACTTGTTCAGTCGTGCTGTGGGGAGGGAGGAACACTGCAAACATATATCACTGGCATGTCCTCACAGTGATTCAGCCACACTGGGTTTGCCTCTGCTCACAGTGAGTGTGCTTGCCCAGTCTACACTACTCAGACTCTAGGTTGCTCTGCCGGGAGCTGTCTGATGCTGGCTCTGGGTTGTATGCACTCCCCAGGTCTAAGCCGCTCAGGTTCAGGTTCTCAGGTACTCCACAAAAGTGCAGACTTTGTTGGGCCTGCGTTTTGTGCCTGTCCCAGGTCCGAGTAGCTTAGGTGAGGTGCTTGGCGAGCACAGTCACCCCCAGTTGAAAGCTGCAACTTATCGCCTCCCCCATCCCTGCCACTTGGTTTTCTGGATGTACAACAGGCATGCCTTCTCAGGTGTGCCATATGTCTCTTCTTGGGAGCTGATCTCTGGCTGCGACCCTCTCGGTGGATGTCGACCATCCAGAATCCCAAGAAGTCTTGGTTAGCAACGAAGCCTGCTTGCAGTTTGGTAGAGGATGCCTCTCTGGGGCCACAATTGCCTCCTTCTGGCTCTGGCTGCCCTCGCCTGCCTATCTCTGATGGGGGATGGGCCGGTCCACAGCCGGTTAGCTCTGCTCAGTCCTTTGTTCTGTGAGCAGGCCTGGTGATGTCTTGCTGCTGCTACTGCTGCAGAGTCACTTCAGTCGTGTCCGATTCTGTGCAACCCCAGAGATGGCAGCCCACTAGGCTTCCCCACCCCGGGATTCTCTAGGCAAGAACACTGGAGTGGGTGGTGTCTTAGGTTAGGGCTTTTTGAGGGATAGCTATCCCACAGTCTGGGTTGCTATCACAAGCTAGGTCCCTCAGATTGCCCTCAGGGCATTCAGGCCCAGTCCTTACCCTAAGCAGTGCAGCCCGCGCATCCCTGTCCAGCCCCCACTTGCTAGTGGGGGATGCAAGCATCTGGGCTGCTGCTCCGCTGGGAGTTGCTGTTAGGCACATAATCTGTGGGTTTTAATTATTTATTTATTTTTCCTCCTGGTTTTTTTGCCCTCTGAGATTCCAAGGCTTGCCACAGACCTGCCAGAGAGAGTGTTTCCTGGTGTTTGGAAACTTCTCTCTTTTTTAAGACTCCCTTCCCGGGACGGATCTCCATCCCTACCTCTTTTGTCTCTCTTTTTATATTTTATATTTTGTCCTACCTCCTTTCGAAGACAATGGGCTGCCTTTCTGGGTGCCTGATGTCCTCCGCCAGCATTTAGAAGTTGTTTCGTGGAATTTGCTTGGCGTTCAAATGTTCTTTTGATGAATTTGTGGGGGAGAAAGTGGTCTCCCCATCCTATTCCTCTGCCATCTTAGGATCGCCCCTTTCTTTCCTTTTAAAATTTGGCTGTGCCGGGTCTTAGTTGCAGCATGTGGGATCTTTGGTTGCAGCTTGTGAACACTTAATTGTGGCATGTGATATCTAGTTCCCTGACCAGGGATCAAACCCAGGCTCCCTGCATCAGGAGCTTGAAGTCTCCGCCACTGGACTACCAGGGAATTCCATCATTGTTTTTCTATGAATGGCAGGATACCCTTATTTTGCCAAAATCCAAAACTTGTCTAGGGGCAAGACAGTACATCTCATCTTTGGTGTGTGATCAAATTGTAGATCACGAATTTCTTTCTCTTCTATCATAGCCAAGCACAGAACATTCAGGGGGGAAAAAAAAAAAAGTTTCCTCACCCAGTCATCCATTTGGATTGGAAGCAGGAAAAAAAAAAAAAAAAACTGTTCAGTTTTGTTCTCTGTTATTTCCAGGTCATTTTTAGTAAGACTCAAAACTTGCTGGTTTCTTCTAATCCAAAGCAGCGGTGAAACATGTTTGAAATTTCACTTTACAATGTGATTTTTTCAAAGACTCAAGTTTCCTTTTAAATACAAGATCTTGTATTTACAAATTTGTATTTATAAATACAAATCTTGTCACTTAAGTTCAGACATTTTCTTCAGGGGCTTACAGAGACTTATTCAGCTTGTTCATGGGATCAAAAATGTCTGCCTAGAATGCTGGTTTCTGTAGCTATTCTTCATCTTCAAAGTACCCAGCAAAATCTGGCCTTCTAGTTTCTTGAAAGCAGTCCTGCAATTCACCTTTCAGTTCAAACCCCTGTTAAGAAGTCTTCCTTTGCCAGTCACCAGATATCTGTGGGTAGCAGGACACTTGTGTTCTTTGTCCAGTTTTTTTTTCATAGACTTTTAAACATTTTTGAATGAATAGGTCTCTGTTTAATAAAGTTAAGCATTTTTTGTAGCATCACCATAAGTTTTTTAAATCATTTCCCAGAGTTTTTCAATAGCACCTCTCTTTGAAGAAGTCAGCCTGCTGTGATAATATCAGGATTTTTTTTTTTAATAACTCATGGTGAAACCTCTCATGGAACCAGCCATTAATGGAACATTGTTATTTATACTTGCACCCAGGATAACCATCTTTTCTAGAAACAAAGACACTCAACATTTCCTGTGTTTTTCTTGCTTTGCTCTACCCTTTGCCACAGAAAAGGTTTTTTTTAATATTATCATCATTAAAAAATCTTACAAATGCTACAGAATATTTACTTCTGAGGTCTGTTAACTCATCAACCTGGGTAAAGAAATTCTGCTTCTTCAGTTTTTTATACAAAGCCTCTTCAGTATCATGTGACTTGTCATTGCTGTGTTGATTTATTGTACTTTTGAGAGTGGAACATTCTCAGCGTCTCATATTACATGCAGTAGACTAAACAATGCCCCCCAAAGATATCCCTGGAAACTGTGAATGTTAACTCTGCTCTGTCTTTACATCACCTTCTTCTCTAGGTCAACTGCCCTTCTCATCTCCCTCTTATAAGAACATGTGACTGCATCACCATACAATACGAGATAATATCCTCATCTTAAAACCATTCGCCACATCTGCAAAGACCATTTCTTCCAAACAAAGTAACATTCACAGGTTCTGGGGAACAGAAATGGACTTGGCTATAGGAGTCATCGTGAGCCTACCAAAATGGACTAGGACAACTTCAAATACCAGCCCATGTAAAAGCCATTGATAATCAGCCTTCACTGTATAAATGGACTTCTTTTATGTCTTTTATTTTATCAGTGCAGTGAAATTCTTCAAATGACTGTCATTTCATCATTAACCTCAACAGAACTTTTCACAGCCTAGGTCTAAACTTTTTCTCTTTCATCTTATGACTCATCTTTGAAAATCATCACAGGTGATCATTGGTCATGTAAAATATAATTATTAATATAAAATGGAAAGGTATAAAAACATAACCAAATGAGAAGATTGCAAGGAACGTGAAGACTTTACAATACAATTTAAAATTTACATACAACAAATAATCCATGTTCTGCAATGTTTACAATAATAGCAAAGCTACATGAACAGCTGAGTTGTGGCACACCAAATTTCCTTCTTTAGAATAAAAATTTCCCTGGAATTTTCCATTACACTAGTTAAGTTTACTCACCACTTTTAAGGCAGCTGGTGGCTTGGTGGCTTACAAGAGGAGGTTTGGGGAGACAAATGGAAAAAAGAGGCCGATATCATCAGCCTATAATCACCCTATCCATGCAGTACAGTGCTCAGCAATTGTCACATTGAAAACTGAGAATGCGCTAACTTAACGAACATGGTCCTACTGTGTGTCACACAGTGGGGCTAAAGACCTCTGAATGAAATTGCTAGCAGGGCTGTTGGGTCACCATCCCCCACTGTAAGCACTAGCACTGAGCAGCACATAACATATAAAAATGGTAAGTTTTCATTTACAATTTCTCACTGAACTCACATGTGAAGTTTCCATGGAACCTGACTGTAAACTCTGATTTAGATATTTTGTGACCGCAAGAGTGAAGTAAGCCAAGAACATCTGCTTTTTATTTTTCTTTCTTTAAAATACTTATGGGGGCGGTCCTAAGATGGCGGAGGAATAGGACGGGGCGACCACTTTCTGTCCCACAAGTTCATCAAAAGAACATTTGAACGCCAAGCAAATTCCACAAAAACAACTTCTGAACGCTGGCAGAGGACATCAGGCACCCAGAAAGGCAGCCCATTGTCTTCAAAAGGAGGTAGGACAAAATATAAAAGATAAAAAGAGAGACAAAAGAGTTAGGGATGGAGACTCATCCCAGGAACGGGAGAAGTTTCCAAACACCAGGGAATCCCCTCACCGGAGGGTCTATGGGGAGTTTTGGAATCTCAGAGGGCGACATAACCGAGAGGAAAAATAAATAACCCACAGATTTCGGGCCTAATGGCAACTCCCAGAGAAGTAGCCCAGAGACTTTCATCCACCACCAGCAAGTGGGGGCTGAACAGGGAGGCACAGGCTGCATTGCTTAGGGTAAGGACCGGCCCTGAACACCCTGAGGGCAATCTGAGGGAACTAACGTGAGATAGCAACCGAAACTGTGGGAGAGCCAGAGAGAGAGAGAGAGAGAGAGAGAGAGAGAGAAAACTATCCCATAAAAAGCCCTAACCTAAGGCTCTTAAACCTAACTGCAGGCGGCTCACAGAACAAAGGGTTGAGCGAATACCAGAGAAGAGCTAGCCATCTTTGGACCGGCCCATCCCCCGCTAGAGGCAGGGAGGCAGGCGGGTGGCAGCCAGAGCCAGAAAGGGACAGTCTCGGCCCCAGAGACGGCATGCTCTACCAAACTTCATGCAGCCTCCCAGTTGCTAACCAAGACTTCCTGGGACTCTGGATGGTTGACATCCACCGAGGGTCGCAGTCAGAGATCAGCTCCCCAGAAGAGACACACAGCACGCCTGAGAGTGGCTGGGATGGAGGCGGCGATAAGATGCACCCCCTACCTGGGGAAAGTGCACTCATGAAGCACCTAGTCACCTGAGCTGCTCAGACCTGGGAAGGGCACAAAACACAGGCCCAACCGAGTCTGTGCCTTTGTGGAGTACCCGAGAACCTGAACCTAAGTGGCTTAGACCTGGGAAGTACACGCAACCTAGGGCCCACTTTAGACAGTTCCTCTCCAGAGCAACCCAGAGCCTGAGCAGTGTAGACTGGGAAAGCACGAACGCCGTAAGCGGGGGCAAACCCAGTGTGGCCCAGACACTGCGAGCACTCACCACACACGCCAGTGATATTTGTTTGCAGTGTTCCTCCCTCCCCACAGCACGACTGAACAAGTGAACCTAAACAAGAGACCACCTCCGCCCCCTTGTGTCAGGGCGGAAATTAGACACTGAAGAGACCTGCAAACAGAAGAAGCCAAATAAACAGAGGGAACCGCTTTGGAAGTGACAGGTGCAATAGATTAAAACCCTGTAGTTAGCACTGGCTACGTTGAAAGGGGCCTATAGATCTTGAGAAGTATAAGCTGGAACAAGGAACTATCTGAAACTGAACTGACCCCACACTGGCCACAACAGCTCCAGAGAAAGTCCTAGACATATTTTTACTATTATCGTTTTTAAACTTTAAAAAAAAAAAAATATATATATATATATTTTATAACCTACAGAAACATTACTTTGCCAACAAAGGTCCGTCTAGTCAATGCTATGGTTTTTCCAGTGGTCATGTATGGATGTGAGAGTTGGACTGTGAAGAAAGCTGAGCGTCAAACACCAAAGAATTGATGCTTTTGAACTGTGGTGTTGGAGAAGACTCTTGAGAGTCCCTTGGACTGCAAGGAGATCCAACCAGTCCATCCTAAAGGAGATCAGTCCTGGGTGTTCATTGGAAGGACTGATGCTGAAGCTGAAATTTCAATATTTAGGCCACCTCATGCGAAGTGTTAACTCATTGGAAAAGACCCTGATGCTGGGAGGGATTGAGGGCAGGAAGAGAAGGGGACGACAGAGGATGAGATGGCTGGATGGCATCATCGACTCAATGGACATGAGTTTGGGTAAACTCCAGGACTGGTGATGCACAGGGAGGCCTGGCATGCTGCGATTCATGGAGTCGCAAAGAGTTGGACATGACTGAGTGACTGAACTGAACTGATTATCTTGCAAAAAAGCCCCCTATTTTAAAGAAAACTTCATATATATATTTTTTAATTTTTGTGATTTTTTTAATATTGTATTTTTGAGAGTCTAACCTCTACTCTAGATTTTTAATCCTTACTTTTTGGTATTTTTTAAATCAATTTTATACCTTTAAGAATCCAATCTTCAGTACCCATTTTTACATAGGAGTGTGATTACTGCCTAACTACTCTCTCCCCTTTTTGACTCTCCTTTTTCTCCCCCAGGTCACCTCTATCTCCTCCCACCCCCTTCTCTTCTCTACAAAACTCTGTGAATCTCTTTGTGTGTTCCAGGCTGTGGAGAACACTTAGCAACTGGTTACTGGCTAGATCTGTCTCTCTCCTTTTGATTCCCTCTTTTCTCCTCCTGATCACCTCTATCTCCTTCCTCCCTCTTCTCTTCTCTATGTAACTCTTGAAGCTTTCTGAGGGCTCCAGACTGTGGAGAGTGCATAGGGAATTGATTAGTGGCTAGACTGCTTTCTCCCCTTTTGATTCCCCCTCTTCTCCTGGTTACATCTATCTCCCTCCTCCCACTTCTCTTCTCCATGTAACTCTGTGAAGCTCTCAGGGTGTCCCTCACTGTGGAGAATCTTTTCACCATTAACCTAGATGTTTTATCATCAGTGCAGTATGGATGGAGAAGTCTTGAGGCTACTGTAAGAATAAGACTGAAAACCAGAGGCAGGAGGCTTAAGTCCAAACCTGAAAACACCAGAAAACTCCTGACACCAGGGAACGTTAATTGATAGAAGCTCATCCAAAAGCCTCCACCTACACTGAAATCAAGCACCATCAAAGAGCCAACAAGTTCCAGAGCAAGACATGTCATACAAATTCTCCAGCAACACAGGAACATAGCCCTGAGCTTCAATATACGGGCTGCCCAAATTCACACCGAACCCATAGACATCTCAAAACTCATTACTGGACACTTCATTGCACTCCAGAGAGAAGAAATCCAGCTACACCCACCAGAACACTGACGCAAGCTTCCCCAACCAGGAAACCTTGACAAGCCACTTGTCCAACCCCACTCACAGCAAGCAACCTCCACAATAAAGAGGAACCACAAACTGCCAGAATACAGAAAGGCCACCCCAAACACAGCAATCTAAACAAGATGAAAAGGCAGAGAAATACCCAGCAGGCAAAGGAACAGGATAAATGCCCACCAAACTAAACAAGGAAGAAATAGGGAATCCACCTGATAAAGAATTCCAAATAATGATAGTGAAAATGATACAAAATCTTGAAAACAAATTGGAGTTACAGATAAATAGCCTGGAGACAAGGATTGAGAAGATGAAAGAAAGGTTTAACAAGGACCTAGAAGAAATAAAAAAGTCAATAAATAATAAATAATGCAATAAATGAGATAAAAAACACTCTGGAGGGAACCAACAGGAGAATAACAGAGGCAGAAGATAGGAAAAGTGAGATAGAAAATAGAATGGTAGAAATAAATGAATCAAAAAAATAAAAATTAAAATTAAAAAAAATTTTAAAAAAAAGAAAGAAAGAAATGAAGCAGAGAGGAAAAAGAAAAAGATTTAAAAGAAACGAGGAGAACCTCAGAGACCTCTGGGACAATGTTAAACACCCCAACATTCAAATCATAGGGGTCCCAGAAGAAGACAAAAAAAAAAAAAAAGAGAGAAAATACTTGAGGAGATAATAGTTGAAAACTTCCCTAAAATGGGGAAGGAAATAGTCACCCAAGTCCAAGAAACCCAGAGAGTCCCAAACAGGATAAACCCAAGGCAAACACCCCAAGATACATATTAATCAAATTAACAAAGGTCAAACACAAAGAACCATATTAAAAGCAGCAGGGTAAAAACGACAAATAACACACAAGGGGATTCCCATAAGGATAACCACTGATCTTTCAATAGAAACTCTTCAGGCCAGAAGGGAATGGCAGGACATATTTAAAGTGATGAAAGAGAAAACCTGAAAACCAGATTACTGTACCCAGCAAGGATCTCATTCAAATATGAAGGAGAAATCAAAGGCTTTACAGACAAGCAAAAGCTGAGAGAATTCAGCACCAGCAAACCAGCTCTTCAACAAATGCTAAAGGACCTTCTCTAGACAGGAAACACAGAAAGGGTGTATAAACTCAAACCCAAAGTGATAAAGTAAATGGCAATGGGATCATACTTATCAATAATTACCTTAAGTGCATAATTACCTTAAGTGCAAATGGGTTGAATGCCCCAACCAAAAGACAAAGACTGGCTGAATGGATAAAAAAACAAGACCCCTATATATGTTGTCTACAAGAGACCCACCTCGAAACAAGGGACACATACAGACTGAAAGTGAAGGTCTGGAAAAAGATATTCCATGCAAATGGAGACCAAAAGAAAGCAGGACTAGCAATACTCATATCAGACAAAATAGACTTTAAAACAAAGGCTGTGAAAAGAGACAAAGAAGGACACTACACAATTATCAAAGGATCAATCCAAGAAGAAGATATAAGTTATATATGCACCCAACATAGGAGCACTGCAGTATGTAATACAAATGCTAATAAGTATGAAAGGGGAAATTAACAATAACACAATAATAGTGGGAGACTTTAATACCCCACTCACAGCTATGGATAGATCAACTAAACAGAAAATTAACAAGGAAACACAAACTTTAAACAATACAACAGACCAGTTAGACCTAATTTATATCTATAGGACATTTCACCCCAAAACAATGAATTTCACCTTTTTCTCAAGTGCACATGGAACCTCCTCCAGGATAGATCACATCCTGGGCCAGAAATCCAGCCTTGGTAAATTCAAAAAAACTGAAATCATTCCAAGCATATTTTCTGACCACAATGCAGTAAGATTAGATGTCAATTACAGCAGAAAAACTATTAAAAATTCGAACACATGGAGGCTGAAAAACACGCTGCTGAATAAACAACAAATCACAGAAGAAATCAAAAAAGAAACCAAAATATGCATAGAAACAAATGAAAATGAAAACACAACAACACAAACCCTACGGGACACTGTAAAAGCAGTGCTAAAGGGAAGATTCATAGCAATACAGGCTTACCTCAAGAAACAAGGAAAAAGTCAAATAAAAAACCTAACTCTACACCTACAGCAACTAGAAAAGGAAGAAATGAAGAACCCCAGGGTTAGTAGAAGGAAAGAAATCTTAAAAATAAGGGAGGAAATAAATGCAAAAGAAACAAAAGAGACCATAGCAAAACTCAACAAAGCTAAAAGCTGGTTCTTTGAGAAGATAAATAGAATTGACAAACCATTAGCCAGACTCATCAAGAAACAAAGGGAGAAGAATCAAATCAACAAAATTAGAAATGAAAATGCAGAGATCACAACAGACAACACAGAAATACAAAGGATCATAAGAGACTACTATCAGGAACCATATGCAAATAAAATGGACAACGTGGAAGAAATGGACAAATCCTTAGAAAAGTACAACTTTCCAAAACTGAACCTGAAAGAAATAGAAAATCTTAACAGACCCATCACAAGCACAGAAATGGAAACTGTAATCAGAAATCTTCCAACAAACAAAAGCCCAGGACCAGACGGCTTCACAGCTGAATTCTACCAAAAATTCAGAGAAGAGCTAACACCTATTCTACTCAAACTCTTCCAGAAAATTGCAGAGGAAGGTAAACTTCCAAACTCATTCTATGAGGCCACCATCACCCTAATACCAAAACCTGACAACAATGCCACAAAAAAAGAAAACTACAGGCCAATGTCACTGATGAACATACGTGCAAAAATCCTTAACAAAATTCTAGCAAACAGAATCCAACAACATATTAAAAAGATCATACATCATGACTAAGTGGGCTTTATCCCAGGGATGCAAGGATTCTTCAATATCCACAAATCAATCAATGTAATACACCACATTAACAAATTGAAAGATAAAAACCGTATGATTATCTGAATAGATGCAGAGAAAGCCTTTGACAAAATTCAACATCCATTTATGATAAAAACCCTCCAGAAAGCAGGAATAGAAGGAACATACCTCAACATAAGAAAAGCTGTATATGACAAACCCACAGCAAACATCATCCTCAATGGTGAAAAATTGAAAGCATTTCCCATAAAGTCAGAAACAAGACAAGGGTGCCCACTTTCACCACAACTATTCAACATAGTTTTGGAAGTTTCAGCCACAGCTATCAGAGAAGAAAGAAATAAAAGGAATCCAGATTGGAAAAGAAGAAGTAAAACTCTCACTGTTTGCAGATGACATGATCCTCTACATAGAAAACCCTAAAGACTCCACCAGAAAATCACTAAAGTTAATCAATGAATATAGTAAAGTTTCAGGATATAAAATTAACCCACAGAAATCCCTTTCATTTCTATGCACTGAGAAAAAAAGAAAGAGAAATTAAGGAAACAATTCCATTCACCATTGCAACGAAAAGAATAAAATACTTAGGAATATATCTACCTAAAGAAACAAAAGACCTATATATAGAAAACTATAAAATACTGATGAAAGAAATCAAAGAGGACATAAATAGATGGAGAAATATACCATGTTCATGGATCAGAAGAATATAGTGAAAATGAGTATACTATCCAAAGCAATCTATAGATTCAATGCAATCCCTATCAAGCTACCAATGATATTCTTCACAGAACTAGAACAAATAATTTCACAATTTGTATAGAAATACAAAAAACCTCCAAGAGCCACAGCAATATTGAGAAAGAAGAATGGAAATGGAGGAATCAACCTCCCTGACTTCAGGCTATACTACAAAGCTACAGTCATCAAGACAGTATGGTACTGCCATAAAGTCAGAAATATAGATCAACGGAACAAAATAGAAAGCCCAGAGATAAATCCGCGCACCTATGGACACCTTATCTTTGACAAAGGAGGCAAGAATATACAATGGAGAAAAGATACTCTCTTTAACAAGTAGTGCTGGGAAAACTGGTCAACCACTTGTAAAAGAATGAGACTAGAACACTTTCTAACACCATACACAAAAATAAACTCAAAATGGATTAAAGATCTAAACATAAGACCATAAACTATAAAACTCCTAGAGGAAAACATAGGCAAAACACTCTCTGACATAAATCACAGCAGGATCCTTTATGACCCACCCCCCAGAGTAATGGAAATAAAAGCAAAAATAAACAAATGGGACCTAATTAAACTTAAAATCTTTTGCACAATGAAGGAAACTATAAGCAAGGTGAAAAGACAGCCTTCAGAATGGGAAAAAATAATAGCAAATGAAGCAACGGACTAAGAATTAATCTCAAAAATATACAAGCAACTCCTGCAGCTCAATTCCAGAAAAATAAACAACCCAATCAAAAAATTGGCTAAAAAACTAAACAGACATTTCTCCAAAGAAGACATACAGATGACTAACAAACACATGAAAAGATGCCCAACATCACTCATTATCAGAGAAATGCAAACCAAAACCACAATGAAGTACCATCTCAAGCCAGTCAGAATAGCTGCTATCCCAAAGTCTACAAGCAAAAAATGCTGGAGAGGGTGCAGAAAAAAGGGAACCCTCTTACACTGTTGATAGGAATGCCAAGTAGTACAGCCACTATGGAGAACAGTGTGGAGATTCCTTAAAAAACTGGAAATAAAACTTCCAAATGACCCAGCAATCCCACTGCTAGGCATAAACACAGAGGAAACCAGAATTGAAAGAGACATGTGTACCCCAATGTTCATCGCAGCACTGTTTATAATAGCCGGGACTTGGAAGCAACATAGATGTCCATCAGTAGATGAATGGATAAGAAAGCTGTGGTACATATACACAATGGAATATTACTCAGCCATTAAAAAGAATACATTTGAATCAGTTCTAATGAGGTGGATAAAACTGGAGCCTATTACTCAGAGTGAAGTAAGTCAGAAAGAAAAACACCAATACAGTATACTAACGCATATGTATGGAATTTTTAGAAAGATGGTAATGATAACCCTGTACGTGAGACAGCACAGATGTATAGAACAATCTTTTGGACTCTGTGGGAGACACAAAGGGTGGGATGATTTGAAAGAAGAGCACTGAAACATGTATATTGTCATATGTGAAACAGATCACCAGTCCAGGTTCCATGCATGAGACAGGATGCTCAGGGCTGGTACACTGGGATGACCCAGAGGGATGGGATGGGGAGGGAGATGGGAGGGGGATTCAGGATGCAGAACACATGTACACCCATGGCTGATTCATGTCAATGTATGGCAAAAACCACTACAATGTTGTAAAGTAATTATCCTCCAATTAAAATAAATAAATAAAAAGTAAAATACATGTGTCAGGCATTGCTCTACACACCTTACATACATTAATTAGTTTAATCTTCAGATCCACCCCTGAGGTGCATATACTATTACTGTCTTAATTTTACAGAAGAGGAAACTGTGGTCATTAAGAAGCTAAGTAATTTGTCCAAGGTCATACAGCTAGCTTTGCTTCTGCTAGGTCTCTGCCACTTCTGTCCTTTATTGTGCCCATCTTTGGGTGAAATGTTCCCTTGATATTTCCAGTTTTCCTGAAGAGATCTCTATTCTTCCCCCTTCTAATGTTTTCCTTTGTTTTTATGTATTGTTCACTGAAGAAGACCTTCTTGTCTCTCCTTGCTCTGCTTTAGAACTCTGCATTTAGTTGGGTATAACTTTCCCTTTCTCCCTTGCTTTTCACTTATCCCAAATCCCAAGAAGGGCAGTACTAAAGAATGTTCTAACCATTTGACAATTGCTCTCATCTCTAGTAAGGTCATACTTAAAATCTTGCATGCTAGGCTTCTGTATCATGTGTACCAAGAACTTCCAGATGTCCAAGCTGGATTGAGAAAAGGCAGAAGAACCAGAAATCAAATTACAAACATTTGCTGGATCATAGAGAAAATAAGGGAATCCCAGAAAAACATCTACCTCTGTTTCACTGAGTATGCTAAAGCCTTTGGCTTTGTGGATCATGACAAACTATGGAAAGCTCTTAAAGAGATGGGAATACCAGACCATCTTACCTGTCTCTTGAGAAATCTGTATGCAGGTCAAGAAGCAACAGTTAGAACCCTGTATGGAACAACTGATTGGTTTAGGATTGAGAAGGGAAACGACAGGATTGTCTATTGTTTCCCTGTTTATTTAACTTATACGCTGAGCACATCATGAGAAATGCTAGGCTGGATGAGTCACAAGTTGGAATCAAGATAGGCAGTAGAAAGATCAACAGCCTCAGACATGAGGATGATACCACTCTACTAGCAGAAAGTGAAGAGAAACTAAAGAATCTCTTGATGAGGGTGAAGGAGGAGAGAGAAAAAGCTGGCTTAAAACTCAACATTCAAAAAACTAAGATCATGGCATCTGGGCCCATTACTTCATGGTAATTAGGAGGGGAAAATGTGGAAGGAGTGACACTTCCTCTTCTTAAACTCGAAAATCAATGAGGATGGTAACTACAGTCATGAAATCAGAGGATGTTTGCTTCTTGGCTGAAAAGCTATGACAAATCTAGACAGTGTTGAAAAGCAGAGACATCAGTCTGCCAACAAAGGTCTGTATAGTCAAGGCTTTGGGCTTCCTCATGGTCATGTACAGTTGTGAGAGCTGGACCATAAAGAATGTAGAGTGCCAAGGAATTGATGCCTTTGAGCTGTGGTTCCAGAGAAGACTCCTGAGTCCCTTGGGCAGCAAGGAGCTCAAACCAGCCAATCTTAAAGAAAATCAACCCTGAATACTCGTTGGAAAGACTGATGCTGAAGCTGAAGCTCCAGTATTTTGGTCAATTGATGTGAAGAGCCAACTCATTGGAAAAGTCCTTGATGCTGGGAAAGATCAAGGGTAGAAAAAAAGAGGGCATCAGAGGATGAGATGGCTGGATGACATCATTGATGCAATGGACATGAACTTGAGCAAACTCTGGGAGATGGTGAGGGACAGGAAGGCCTGGTGTGCTGCAGTCCATGGAGTTGCAAAGAGTCAGACATGACTGGGAAACTGAACAACACAGGTAGCTTACACTGGGCACTGGTAACACTAATGATAAACCAATTTATCCCAATTTGTGAATGACCAACCCTCTTAAGTTTTCCAGAGATGTTAAGATGATTTTTTAGTATTTAAATTAAATGAAGAAGTATTTTGAAGTGAAATTATAGATTAAAATATAACATATATAGAAATGCATCCAAGTTGTGGGTATATAGCTAAATTTCACAAAGTGAAAACACCCAGGTGAGTGGCACTCAGATGAAGAAAACTTGACAGTCTGTTGATTTAACAGGCACTTATCTTCTTTTATTCCTTACACTTGGGACAAAGTCTAATTCATTCCAGCTTTTCAACCCATGGGTCAGGTAGCCAAGGTAGAAGCCACTGGTCTTTATGGTAATGAAACCTATCTCACAGGTCTGTGGATGAGAGTACTTTGTAATCTGTGTGATCTTCAGAACCTTCTGTGTAGCACAAAAGTTGAAGCACTTTCTAAAGTCTCAGCTCCAGGTTCTTCTCCACCACAAAAGTTGCTGTGGTCTTTGATGATGCCATCCTGCCACGTTCTCCTCTCTTTAATCTTTTGTAGGACTCATGCTGATATTATTCCACTGATAGTCATTCTATGTTGCTTTTTATATCTCTGCTCACATGAATTGTCAGGGAAGAAAATATTTCTTATAGCTGACAATAATAGATACTCAAGAAGTTTCTGTGGGCTTGTCCGCTAAATATTCACCACTCACTTTGCTTTGGTATACAGAGAGTGAATGAGTGTTCAGATGGACTGAATGTTTGAGTCCTACTCCCAGATTCTTATGTTGAAACTCTAATCCCTGGTATGACGGCATTACGAGGCAGGCATTTAAAAGTAATTAGGATTAAATCCTGTCATAAGGATAGAGCCCTCACGCATGAGATTAGTGCCTTTACAAGAGTCACAAGAGCCAGCTTCCTATGTTCTGCTCTCTATAATGTGAGGATACACCTAGACGCTGCAGTCTACAACCCAGAAGAGGACTCTCATCAGATCTTGACCATGCTGCACACTGATCTCAGACTTCTAGCCTCCATAACTGGCAGGAATAAATTTCTGTTTTTATAAGCCATTCAGTTTATGGTATTTCATTATGGAAGTCCAAACTGACTAAGACTAAGTCAGGAAGGGCTGGGACACCAGTAGATGTTTGCATGAGTTTTATAGAATAAGATTATTAACTGGAATATCATTCAGTTCAGTTCAGTTCAGTCGTTCAGTCATGTCCTACTCTTTGCAACCCCATGAACCGCAGCACGCCAGGCCTCCCTGTCCATCACCAACTCCCGGAGTTCACTCAGACTCACGTCCATCCAGTCAGTGATGCCATGCAACCATCTCATCCTCTGTCATCCCCTTCTCCTCCTGCCCCCAATCCCTACCAGGATCAGAGTCTTTTCCAATGAGTCAACTCTTCGCATGAGGTGGCCAAAGTACTGGAGTTTCAGCTTTAGCATCATTCCTTCCAAAGAAATCCCAGGGCTGATCTCCTTCAGAATGGACTGGTTGGATCTCCTTGCAGTCCAAGGGACTCTCAAGAGTCTTCTCCAACACCACAGTTCAAAAGCATCAATTCTTCGGTGCTCAGCCTTCTTCACAGTCCAACTCTTAAATCCATACATAACCACAGGAAAAACTATAGCCTTGACTAGACGGACTTTTGTTGGCAAAGTAATGTCTCTGCTTTTCCATATGCTATCTAGGTTGGTCATAACTTTCCTTCCAAGGAGTAAGTGTCTTTTAACTGGAGTTATTAACAAGATTATTGAATGGACTAACATTTCAGAATCCACTTGTGACTTCTGCCTGACATTTTCCATGTGCAGTGATTTACAGTCTCAGAAGTTACCAAGCAGTAATGGGACTGAATGGGAGGTTGTTTTTTAGGTATAATTGACATATTACATTAGTTTCAGATGTACAATGCAATGATTCAATGTTTGTATATCATTGAGAAATGATCACCACCAATGTCTAGTTAACATTGTCAACACACACAGTTACAAAAAATGTTTTTCACTCTCTTATGAAGAAGAGCTAAAGAGCCTCTTGATGAAAGAGGACAGTGAAAAATTTGGCTTAAAGCTCAACATTCAGAAAACTAAGATCATGGCATCCGATCCCATCACTTCAAAGCAAATAGACTGGGAAACAGTGAAAACAGTGGCTGACTTTATTTTTCAGGGTGGGGGGGGGCTCCAAAATCACTGCAGATGGTGATTGCAGCCATGAAATTAAAAGACGCTTACTCCTTGGAAGGAAAGTTATGACCAACCTAGACAGCATATTAAAAAGCAGAGACATTACTTTGCCAACAAAGGTCCATCTAGTCAAGGCTATAGTTTGTCCAGTAGTCATGTATGGATGTGAGAGTTGGACTATAAAGAAAGCTGAGTGCTGAAGAATTGATGCTTTTGAACTGTGGTTTTGGAGAAGACTCTTGAGAGTCCCTTGGACTACAAGGAGATCCAACCAGTCCAGCCTAAAGGAGATCAGTCCTGGGTGTTCATTGGAAGGACTGATGTTGAAACTGAAACTCCAATACTTTGGCCACCTAATGCAAAGAGCTGACTCATTTGGAAAGACCCTGATGCTGGGAAAGATTGAGGGTAGGAGGAGAAGGGGATGACAGAGGATGAGATGGTTGGATGGCATCACTGACTCAATGGACATGAGTTTGGGTGAACTCCAGGAGTTGGTGATGGACAGGGAGGCCTGGCGTGCTGCGATTCATGGGGTCACAAAGAGTTGGATATGACTGAGCGACTGAACTGAACTGATGAGGATGATATATTTAATCTGAATATATCTGTTTTGCCATTGTTAAAATGTTAAAATGCACTTCAGAGTAGCTTTTAAGGTGTAAACAGTAGAGTTCTTACCTTTGAGAGGTTGTTCTTAAACTAGAGGTTCTCAGCAGATGCCCTCGGGAGCTAAAAGATATTATAGAACCAGGCTGAATATAAATACAGCAAAAATAGTTATTTAAAATGGTTATTAAAAAAGCAGAAGTTGGATTGCAAAGTTAAACAGAGATGAAGAAATCGATGCAGTGGGTGTAGAATATATATGAACGGTTTGATGAAACATACTTTCCAATCCAGAGCATTTTATAGATGACAGGAAAAATTGCAAAATGTTTATTTTTAGCACTGCTCAAATGATACATTTCTAAGTTTCTACTGAGCTTGGGTAATAAAATATGAGTGGCTTATTTTTGAGCTTTTTTCTGGGAACATAATTCCTTATAGTGAGTATCAAAAGTGTATTCTACCACTGCATTCTGCAAACCCGTGTCCTATATGTTCTCAGGAAGACACCTGTAAAAAAGATGTCTGAAAAAAAGAGGTGTCTGGCTAATCCTTTCGTTCATCCTTTATTCATTCCACATACATTTATGACATGCCCATGGAACAGACACTCTTCTAGGCACTCTGGATATATCAGTGAACAAAATAAAGATTGCTGACTTTTTTTTCAGCTTATATTTTTACCCTACTCAGACAAAAACAGTTTGCGACCCCATGGACTGTAGCCTACCAGGCTCCTCCCTCCATGGGATTCTCCAGGCAATAATACAGGAATGGGTTGCCATTTCCTTCTCCAGGGGATCTTCCTGACCCAGGGATTGAACCCGGGTCTCCTGCATTCCAGGCAGACGCTTTAACCTCTGAGCCACCAGGGAAGCCCAAAACATAATAAATAAATTAGTAAACTACAGAGTACATGGGAAAGGTATAAATGCAATGGTAAAAATGAAAAAGAAAAGGCAGAATAAGGAGAACCAAGAGTTCATAGAGGTGGTGTGCAGGAAGCTGCAGTTTTACAAAGAACATAACAGGGTTGACAAGACGACATTTGAACAAAAACTTAAGAGGTGGTGAGGGAATTATCCACGTGAACAAAGAAGAAGAGCAGCAAAGAGAATAACCAGTACAAAGGTTTTGGTTCAGAGGCGCGCTTGGCACATTCAGGAGCGATTAGGAGGCCAGTGTGGCTGGAGCAGAGTGAGCAGGAGGCAGAGTAAGAAATGAGACCAGAGTGGTGAGGTGCAGGAGAACAGGTCATGCAGGACTCTGTAGCCCTGCAGGGTCCTTGATACTTATTGTGAGTGAAAGGAAAGCCCATTGATTAACTGACAAACATAGCCTTCAAAATCAAACTTAAATACCTTCTCCCATATGAAGCCTTCCTTGATTTCTTTGGTCAAGTTTGACCAATGACTCCTCTGTGGGTATAACTGTACCTAGTTCATCCTGTAAATATTGCTCACTGGTTTGCAATTATTTGTTTTCTTTTTCATCTCCTCAACATGACTGTGAACTTCCTGAAGGCAGTGTCTATGTCTTCTCTGTTTCTCTCTCTCTCCTGCCTAGTTGAATTCCCAGGACATACGAGATACTCATAAATACCTTGTGGATGAATGAAGCTTGCTCTCAGCATCAGTGTTTCCCCGCACTTTATAGGCTCCCCTTGCTTAGTTTTCTTAGTCCTAGCCAGGCTACCCAATGCTGCCTCGCTGGTCCTGAGATCCTGAATTTTCACTTTAGGCGTAAGACCTGTACTGTGTAACTCCAAGGAGCGGTTATTTCTTTAGTTGGGGTAACTCACCAGGTAAACTAGTCCACTTATATATGCTAGTGGTAAAGACCCATCCCAGATTTGTGCTTATTTCTTTCACCAGGCCCTTCAGTGATAATGTCTCTGCTTCTTTACCTGCCCTTTGAGTGTCTCTAATGGGCATAGATATCAAGCTGGAGGATAGATTTGGGTATATTGTTGAATTATTGTGATAGCCTCCTACTATCTCTCTGCTTCTGGTTTAGCCCCTTTTCAGTCTATTCTCAATACATTCATTGCAGTGCTCTTTTAAAAGTTTAGTCAGATTCATGTCTTTCTGTTGCTCAAAATTTGGCAATTGATTGGTTTGATCTCCTTGCAGTTCGAGGGCATCTTATTAGTCTTCTCCAATACCATTCTTCAAAAGCATAAATCCTTCAGTGCTCAGCCTTCTTTATGGCCCAACTCTCACATCCATACATACATGACTACTGGAAAAACAGTAGCTTTGACTAGACAAACCTTTGTTGGCAAAGTAATGTCTCTGATTTTTAATATACTGTCTAGGTTGGTCACAGCTTTTCTTCCAAGGAGCAAGTATCTTTGAATTTCATGGCTGCAATCACCATGCAGTGATTTTGGAGTCAAAGAAAATAAAGCCTGTCACTGTTTCCATTGTTTCCCCATCTATTCGCTATGAAGTGATGGGACCAGATGCCATGACCTTTCTTTTTGGAATGCTGAGTTTTAATTCAGCTTTTTCAGTTTCCTCTTTCACTTTCATCAAGAGGCTCTTTAGTTCCTCTTTACTTCCTGCCATAAGGGTGGTGTCATCTGCATATCTGAAGTTACTGATATTTCTCCTGGCAATCTTGATTCTCAATTTTCCCCCTCTCTTTCTCCCACTATATCCACAAATCCATTCTCTACATCTGTGCCTCTTTTCCTGCCCTGAAAATATGTTCATCAGTACCATTTTTCCTAGATTCCTAATGTATGTGTTGTAATATTCATTAGAAGGACTGATGCTAAACCTGAAGGTCCAATATTTTGGCCACCTGATGGGAAGAGCTGACTCACTGGAAAAGACCCAGATGCTGGGAAAGATCGAGGGCAAAAGGAGAAGGGAGCAACAGAGGATAAGATCGTTGGATGGCATCACTGACTCAATGGACATGAGTTTGAGCAAACTCCAGGAGATGGTGAAGGTCAGATAAGCCTGACATGCTGCAGTCCATGGGGTCTCAAAGAGTCGGACATGACTTAGCGACTGAACAACAAAATAATAATAGTATCATCAAAATTGTTAATAACAGCAAAAAACATTGAATGATTTTAAGATTTCTTTGCAAGTCTGTACATCCTGTGACTGAGCTGGACCCTTTGAGGCCTTCCCAGAATAAACTCCAATCCATTAGGGTCCTCTGCCTGCCTTTTTAAAAGAGTTAAAAACTGTATAAAAACTTCAGTCAAAGATAAATTTAATCAGAGAGTTGAAGAAACACAGAAAGAAAGGAAAACAGTCAAGCAAGATAATGTAATAATACTTTAGCCCTTAAATAAAGTCAAGGATCTTTAGTTCTTCCTCAAGGACTATGGATAGTATTGAGTCATGTCTTTTGAGGTGTTTTGTAGCTACTGAAATCCCCGCTAGGTGAAAGAAGTTAACTTTATGCTGCCCATGAGCACAGAGACCCCAGCCCAGTTGGAACCAGAAGGTTGATAATGCTGACTCCCAATCACCTCACCACCAACCAAAAGAATAGCCATGAGCTGATCACACCCTACTCATTGAACACGGGAAGACTCCTTGCTACTCTGTCCAGGCTGGGTCACACAGTCTTGAGGGCATTATTCTGCTGTGGCCCCAAAGCAATGAAGCTGTTCTTTTCTATGTCACCCAAAACCCCACGTCTCCACATTTCTATTTGGCACCAGTGAACAGAGGCTGCGTTTTGGCACCAATCCTTAGATATCTCACACACAGAATATACAATGAACATATTGGGGCTGCTTTTCTGCAATCAAATCAGCTTTGGATACAAGAGTACTCCTCATGGATCTGCTTTATTACCATGACCCTCTGTCCAAGGGAGACTGTGAGATCTTTCTGTTGGTGGATGGCAACTGTCTGTGAAATGGTGAGCCCTGTGCATCTGTGTCTCATGAGTAGTAGCATCATCTTCCACATATTTGGGACCTTATGTTAAACATAGGACTGATAACACGTAGAAAAGAAATTGTGCTTCACTGCTCTTTACATGCATTCTGCCATCTCTGTTTGCAATATTTAAAATACTAATAGTATTACACATTTTTATTTAGCTTTTATTTAGATTTAATGTTTATCATTTCCTCTTGTCTCTCTCTGGGTCTACTAAGGTAAGTATAAATAATCAGTATTATTTAGATGAATAAGCAAGCCCAAAATTTCTCAGATGACTTGCTCTCACTAAAATCCATCTGATATCAGGTGAAAATACCAGAACTATCCTACCAAAGTGATTACTTAAAGGCTAATGTAGAAATCAACACTGACTTAAAGATAGTCTCCCAATAGACTATGGTCCATTGAAACTTTCTCACCTTTTACCTACAATGGAAGTTAAAATCAAGTGAGTCAATCATAAGATAAAGATATATTTCTCTCTGGGGATACAGAGATGAGACAGGTAGCCCTAAGGTGTTCTGGGTCTATTGGAGGAAAGTGAGTTGAGCAAATACTGTAAACTTAAAATTTCCAACTCTTGCCCATCTTCCTGTGCCAACAATGAAACTTCTGGCCTTCTGTAGGCAGCTCTTACCTGGGCCACCACATACATACCAGATCAGCCTTTACTGAGTCTCTACTTCTGCTGCTGCTGGGGTCGCAACTTGGCTCTGCATGGAAGCAATTTTATTATTTGAGACTTCCTTTCTAGTCTTTGTTTTTCTTCTGTGACCCAGTTCTTTTTCCTTTTTCTTACATACATTTCTCCTGAAACTTCTGGGCCCCTTATTTCATAGTCCACACATTTCCATATCTCTTTCATCTAATTGCAGGATGTTCATTTTATTAGTTATCCATTAACAGAATCAGGCTGGCTATTAACATCACTCTCGTCCACTTCTGGGGCATCCCATAACATATGGAGTGATTAAAGATCCTTAGGAAGCCTTATGAGGACCCACCATTGTCTGATTTGTCTCTTCAGCCTGGTTGCAACTCTTCTCTGCCTTGAAGTTAACACCTCAACAACCTTAAAATGCTGTGGTCTCTCATCTATATTCCTGGCTCCTGCTATGCTGTCTGGAATGCTCTTCCTCCCACCTCTTATTTCTTTGTCTCCTACACAGGGTAACTCTTAATTATTCTTTAAGAATTAGCTAAAAATAGGATGGTAGTCTAGAGGCTAAGATTCAGTATTCCCAGTGCAGGAGGGCCCCAGTTTGATCCCTGGTCAGGGAACTAGATCCTACGTGCTGCAACTAGAGATCCTCACACTGGAACTAAGACTCAGCCCAGGGACTTCCCTAGTGGCTCAGTGGCTAAAACTCTATGCTCCCAATGCAGAGGGCCTGGGTTCAAATCCTGGTTGGGGAGTTAAGGTCCCATGTGCCATAAGTAAGACCCAGCACAGCCAAATTTTTTTTAAAAAGACCCAGCTCAGTCAAATAAATACATAAATATTTTTTAAAAGAAAAGTTTATCAAATGTCTTTTTTTTTAATTACTTTACAATATTGTATTGGAAATTTAAAAAACATCTTGGATATTAAAAAATAAATAAATAGAAAACAAAGAGTAACATTCTGTGGGAAAACTCTCAAAAAAAAAAGTTTATCAATTTTACCTTTTATTTGCTAAAGATATTTAAAGCAGCAGTTAACATTTATTGAGGGCTTGCTAAGTGCCAAGCATATGGATGTTTTCCTTTAAAGCTTTCAGCACTCAAATGTGGTAGGTTTTATTATTTTTATCATTTTCTAAATGAGACAAGTAAGACTTTGAGAGCACTTTATCTGCTTTCTCCAGGAGGACCCCACCCACAAACAGGGATAAGTGTTCCCATATTATTATCCTATGTATATTTTTATCATTGCACTTAGTACATAGTGTTACAATGCTATTTGTGTATGTTTTACTTGTTTTCACTGGGCCAATGGATTCCTTGAGAACAGAGATTGTTTCTTACTTATCTGAATTTGCAAACCTAGCAAGGTGACTGAATTGTTGAATATTGGCTGCATGAATACCTCACTCTATGAATGAATGAATGGGTGCCATCATATGGCCTGTTCAACTATTATAAAAGCATAGACTAGGTAACACAAACTGCCTAGGAGCAGTGAAAAATAAAAAGACTCATGGAGGAGGTGTCCTCTCAGATGAACTTGAATGAAGAGTAGGAGATGTCAAGACAGTCAAGGGAATGAGCACAGCAATAGCTTCAGTTCATGCCTTGAACAAGACCTCAGATTTAAGGTGTCCCAATATGTCTGTGCAAGGCTGAGAAGTAGAATATGTATATTTAGAAACAGAAGGAGATGACAGTATAAAGGGAAAGGCCAGATTATAAAGGGTTTTGCATAAAGTACCTTGAATGATTATAAGCAGGGAAGAACCTGATTAAATTATTTGAATCATCTATTTAGACAGTGGATGGAAAATGGTTTGAAAGGAATATGAAGCAATTTGTGAGAAGTTAATTGAAACCAATCAGGAAAAAGAAAAGGACATGACCAAAGGTGATATCAATGGAGAAGGTGAAGAAGATGGGATGAATATGATTGATAGGCTGTATAGATATAAATATATGGATATGATGGGATGGATATGAATAATAGGCTGAAGTGATTGAACTTAGTTACAGGCTAATTGTGGGAGGTGTGAGAGAAGAAGTTTCAAATGACTCCACAGTTTTTGACTTCAGAAATCAGAAATGAGAAAATAGCAGTGCTATAAGCCAGTAGTGAGAACCAAAATAAGAAGAAGAAGAAAAAGGAGAGCAGATTTTGGTGAGAGGAGGCACAGAGAGGAAAGATAACGAATTTTGTTTGGGATATATTAATTCTGTAATACTTATGTGATGTCCAGGTAAGTTACATGCATTATCTCATTTATTATCTGCAAAACCCATCTTCAGTAGGTAATATATCCCTATTTTGTGGGAAAAGGAATGAAACTTCTTATTAACTAATGTGTTCCCTAGCTTATCAATGTCCCCAATTCCAGTGCTCGAGGTGGTCCCCTTGGAACTGTGCTGTAAAGTGCCCAGGCAGGGGACTTGCCCAAGCTGGGAAACTGAGGGCTTAGCAGCAGATCCTGATATGTGGAATCTTGCATTCTGCTTCCTACAGATGAGCTACCTGTTCTTTGCACGCTTCCTTAGTGGCTCAGTCAGTAAAGAATCTGCCTACAATACAGGAGACCCTGGTTTGATCCCTAGGTCAGGAAGATCCCCTGGAGACAGGAATGGCAACCCACTCCAGTATTCTTCCTGGAAAATCCCACGGA
The DNA here is from genome assembly GCF_027580195.1 of Bos mutus. Classification (NCBI taxonomy): domain Eukaryota; kingdom Metazoa; phylum Chordata; class Mammalia; order Artiodactyla; family Bovidae; genus Bos; species Bos mutus. Next base: position 5,823,129 of record NC_091619.1, on the reverse strand, counting down.
CAGAGGAGCCCGGCAGGCTACAGTCCATGAGGCCTCAAAGAGTTGGAACACAATTGAGAGACTAACACTTTTACTTTCTTCTTTCTGTGCTAGAATAGCAATATGCCAACTTCCAAGCTTTCACAGATCTAAATGAAGACATTATGGAGAAGCTCAGAAGTAATGGAAGGAAATCACAGGGGAGCGTTGGCCTGCAGCGTATGGCACCAACCAGAAAGCTATGTGGTAAGCACGGACAGGAAACGTTTCCTGATCTCACAGCGTGATATAGCATACAGAAAACACCAAAGTGTAAAACACAGTCTGTGCAGGTGATACTGTGAGGTTAGAAGTTGGAACTGGGTCTGACTTTATAATCTGCAGAGTCAAAACAGAATAGATATTTGGAGATGCAAGGAATTCATCAGCTGGTATGAAGGGAAAGGAGGAAAGTAGCTTTCTGTAGGAAGGTTGCAGGTCAGAAGAACCTAAACCCTGCTCAGGGCATGGTCACTGAGGAAGATGGCAATTAAAGAAATCAGTTAAAAAAAAAAAAAGAAAGAAAAGGCCTTTAGAAAGTCTCTACAGTCTAAAAAGTCACAGTCTGTATGTATTTTATAGCAGTTCGTAATAGAAAAATCAAACAAAATGCAAAAGCATGAAGAAGAAAGAAGAAACCCTCTAAAACCTTACCATATAGAAATGATCCTTATCAATATTTGGGGAAAATTATTTCTAGACTTCTCTCTGTGCACATACATATGCAGAAACACATACACATAAGCACATACACACACACACACACACACACACAAAGCCACACACATATGTGCTTAGGTGGAATCTTCTGATTTTTCTGATCTATTACATTTTATAATTCAAAAGATATACCATGGACACCTTTCTACATCCATGAAAGCATGTATTTGTAATAATTTTATGATCGCCCAGTATTCTATTGAATGTATGTATCAGTTCAATTCAGTTCAGTCACTCAGTTGTGTCCAATCTTTGTGACCCCATGGACTGCAGCACACCAGGCTTCCCTGTTGGTCACCAACTCCCAGAGCTTGCTCAAACTCATGTCCATCAAGTCAGTGATGCCATCCAACCATCTCATCCTCTGTCATCCCCTTCTCCTCCTGCCTTCAATCTTACCCAGCATCACAGTCTTTTCAAATGAGTCACTTCCTCACCTCAGGTGGCCAAAGTATTGGAGCTTCAGCTTCAGTATCAGTCCTTCTAATGCATATTCAGGACTGATTTCCTTTAGGATGGACTGGTTGGATCTCCTTGCAATCCAAGGGACTTTCAAGAGTCTTCTCCAATACCACAGTTCAAAAGCATCAATTCTTAAGCACTCAGCTTTCTTTATAGTCCAACTCTCACATCCATACATGACTACTGGAAAAACCATAGTTTTGACTAGATGGACCTTTGTCAGAAAAGTAATGTCTCTGATTTTTAATATATTGTCTAGGTTGGTCATAGTTTTTCTTGCAAGGAGCAAGAAAAGCTCCTTTAATTTCATGGCTGCATGCACTATCTGCAGTGATTTTGGAGTCCAAGACAATAAAGTCTGTCACCGTTTCCATTGATTCCCCATCTATTTGCCATGAAGTGATGGGACTGGATGCCATGACCTTCATTTTTTGAATGTCAAGTTTTAAGCCAACATTTTCACTCTCTTTCACTTTAATCAAGAGGCTCTTTAGTTCTTCTTTGCTTTCTGCCTTAAGGGTGGTGTCATCTGCATATCTGAGGTTATTGATATTTCTCCCAGCAATCTTGATTCCAACTTGTGCTTCATCCAGCCCAGCATTTCACATGATGTACTCTGCATATAAGTTAAAAAAGCAGGGTGACAATATACAGTCTTCACATACTCCTTTCCCAATTTGGAACCAGTCTGTTGTTCCATGTCAGGTTCTAAATGTTGCTTCTTGACCTCCATACAGATTTCTTAGGAGGCAGGTAAGATGGTCTGGTATTCCCATCTCTTTAAGAATTTTCCACAGTTTGTTGTGATCCATACAGCTAAAGGCAAAGGAGAAAAGCTAAAGGCAGAGGAGAAAAGGAAAGATGTACCCATCTGAATACAGAGTTCCAAAGAATAGCAAGGAGAGATAAGAAAGCTTTCCTCAGTAATCAATGTGAAGAAATAGAGGAAAACAATAGAATGGGAAAGACTAGAGATCTCTTCAAGAAAATTAGAGATACCAAGGGAAATTTCATGCAAAGATGGGCAAATAAAGGACAGAAACGGTATGGACCTAACAGAAGCAGAGGAGATTAACAAGAGGTGGCAAGAATACCCAGAAGAACTATACAAAAAAAGATCTTAATGACTCAGATCACACAATGGTGTGTGATCACTAACCTAAAGCCAAACACCCTGGAGTGCCAAGTCAAGTGGGCCTTAGGAAGTATCACTAGGAACAAAGCTAGTGGAGGTGATGGAATTCCAGTTGAGCTATTTCAAATCCTCAAAGATGATGCTGTGAAAGTGCCACACTCAATATGCCAGCAAATTTGGAAAACTCAGCAGTGGCCGCAGGACTGGAAAAGGTTAGTTTTCATTCCAATCCCAAAGAAAGGCAATGCCACAGGACGCTCAAACTTGCACAGTTGTACTCATCTCACACACTAGCAAAGTAATGCTCAAAATTCTCCAAGCCAGGCTTCAACAGTATGTGAGGATATGTATTTTGATTTACATAAAACTATAAGTTTTTTTCCAGCAATGTAACAATAAAAGTTTTCATACTTAAATTTTTTTAATCAATTAATTTATTTTAAGCTTTCTCTTGCAGTAAATTTATAGAAATAGTATTGTTCAGTCAAACACTTATACATCTAAAATTTTGATAGGCATTTACAAAATTATCCTGCTGCCCAAATATTGTACCAATTTACAACATGGAAAATTCTTAAAATATTCTGTATTGACTTGGATTCCCCTGCTTGTGTCATGTCATGGAAAAATGAAGGTGACATAAATAACATCACACACTCACACACATTCAATTTTGTTTCCTCCAAATGACCTTTAAAGTTTGTTCAAAACAAATATTAAAACTCAAGCATGGAGGTTCAAGAAGGAGGGGATACATGTACAACAGAAACTTATAGAACATTGTAAAGGAATTATACACCAATTAAAAAATAAATTAAAAAAAGAATATACATGGGGAAAAAAAAAAAAAAAAGAAAACTCAAGCACGAATGTCAGAACAGAATGTGAGCAGGTTTCTCCTGAGATGGTCATCTGCAGCTGTTGCACGAGCACAGCTCCTGTATTTACTCTATAGAAACAGGATGCACTTCCACCACAAGTGTGGTTCAAATGTCAGACTGATGGTGTCACCCACATACCAAAAGGATCTGAAAGGTTTATTACTCCCATAATGAGACTTTCTGGCTAGAGCAGGACAGTCTTCTAGAGCTGGTCTGAAAATGAGTGGAGAAAGCAATGAAAAGTGTTAAAATTAACCATAAAGAGAGGTCAGCCTTGAAAATTCTCTGGGTGAGCAAAACCAGTTTAGCTATGCAAGCAAAGCTTCACCTAGCTTATTTTGCAAGACAAATGAGATTAACTTGACTTGGGTCACTTCTACTTATGCCTTCTGAGAATCACAAACGAAACTTAAGCCAATCCCCAAAACCGATGTAAGATAACCACTAACCAATTCCCGTTCATTAAGTAAATTCTAATTTTGTAACAAATCACTGTAAAGAATAAACACCCCCTGCTTTCGCATTATGTAAGCTACTTTATAGCAATATATCTTTGAGCCTCATTTCATGTTTTGGTTTGCAAACTGTCTTTTTGTGTGTGCACAATAAACCTTTACTAATTACCACTCAAGTGATTCATTGGTATTATTTATGTTTTTAATAAACTTTTGACAAAGGAGACTGGCTTAGGGCTTTCATGGTACATTGGAGTTGGGCTGGTATGAGTGTGGGGCTCATGTGTTTTGAACTTCGTTTATGGCAAAGGAGGGAATACCCAGCCTTTCTTAACAGCTTGATCAACTTACGGGGTTGTGGGGCGGAAGGGAAAAGGATGAGATGAGGCTTAAAAATCATCAGCAATCAAACATCAAAATTGAAATGTGAGATTCTCATTGCAGTTACAAGGCCAAAACCCTGTCAGAAAGAGCTTAGCAGTTTCATGAAGAGCAGAAATGTAGAAGGTCTATAGTCTTCTTTAAACCTCAACTGAAAATACCAAGCCAAAGATTGACAAATGGACTATGTAAGATCTAAAGAAGCTGAAGCTCCAATACTTTGGCCACCTGATTTGAAGAACTGTCTCACTGGAAAAGACCCTGATGCTGGGAAAGATTGAAGGCAGGAGGATAAGGGGACCACCTTCTCCGACAGGTGGCATCACATGCCACCTGTTGGATGACATCACCGACTTGATGGACATGAGTTTGAGTAAGCTCCAGCAGTTGGTGATGGACAGGGAAGCCTGGCATGCTGCAGTCCATGGGGCGCAGAGTCAGACATGACTGAGAGACTGAACTGAACTGAAGATCTAAAGAGTTCTCATTTCTGAAATGAGAATAAAGTTCCCACTGGAGAATTTCAATAGCCTAAGGCCTGCAAATATTAGAGAGGATTTCATCCTTCTTGTTATTCTTAGAACTGTCGTCCACTGAGGTCCAGCCAACATATATGCGTTGAAGACCTATATCAAATAGAGGAAATTGCTTTTCTATGTAGAGCCAAATACCTACCAAGAAAACATCAAGATCCACATTTATCAAATCAACTCAACTTGTTTTACATTACAATAAGAAATTTAAAATGTTTCATTCATAGCTTTAATATTAAGCACAAGATATATAAATTTGTAACTATTTTTAAACAAGAATACTACTAATAATATATAATGGATATAGTAGATGAATTGGATAAAGAAAATGTGATATTGATCTTCCTTGACTTATGATATAATTATATCCTGATAAACTCATCATGAGTTGAAAATACTGTAAGTCGAAAATGCATATAACACACCTAATCCATCGAGTGATCATCCCAGGTGGTGCTAGTGGTAAAGAATCCTTCTGCCAATGCAGGAGGTGTGGGTTCGAGTCCTGGGTTGGGAAAATCCCCTGGAGTAGGAAATAGCAACCTGCTCTAGTATTCTTGCCTGGAGAATCCCATGGACAGAGGAGACTGGCAGGTTATAGTCCATGGAGTTGCAAAGAGTCAGACACCACTGAAGCAACTTAGCACAGCCAGTATTCTTGCCTGGAAAATTCCCCTGACAGAGGAGCCTAGCAGGCTACAGTTCATGGGGTGCCAAAGAGTCAAATATGACTGAGCACCTGAGCACACACACACAATCCACCAAACATCATAGTTTAGCTGAACCCACCTCAAACGTGCTCAGAACACTTACATTAGCCTACAGTTGGGCAAAATAATTTAACACAAAGCCTATTTTTAATAAAGTATTGAATATATCATGTAATTTATTGAATTCCATACTGAAAGTGTAAAACAGAATGGTTGTACGGGTACAGGATGGTTGTAAGTGTATTGGTTGTTTCACTGTATCCGTATGATTGTGGACTGACTGGGACCTGTGGCTGCTGCCACTGCCCAGCATCAGGTGAGAGTGTAGACGGCATATCGCTAGCTCAGGAAAAGATAAAAATCTGAAGTATGTTTTTTACTGAGTGTGTATCACTTTTGCACCACTGTAAAGTCAAAAAATCGTAAGTTAAACCATTGTACCCCAGGGACCATTTACTGCTATTGTTCAGTTGCTAAATCACGTCTGACTCTTTGCAACCCCAAGGATACCAGCATGCCAGCCTCCTCTGTCCTCTAGCACCTCTTAGAGTTTGCCCAAATCCATGTCCACTGAGTCAGTGATGCTTTCTAATCTTCTCATCCTCTGCCACCCCCTTCTCTTCTTGCCCCCAATATTTCCCAACATGAGGGTCTTTTCCAATAATTCACCTCTTCACATCAGGTGGCCAGAATACTGAAACTTCAGCTTCAGCAACAGCCCTTCTGTTTTATTTCCTTTAGGACTGATGGCTTCACCATTCATACCTGGAGAAAGAAATGGCAACCTACTCCAGTATACTTGCTGGGGAAATCTCAGCTCAGAGGAGCCTGGTAGGCTACAGTCCATGGGGTTACAAAGAGTTGGACATGACTTAGCAACTAAACAGCAAAAATATATATACATATTACTCAGCCACAGAAAAGAATGAAATCTTGCCATTTTCAACAACATAGATGAAACTTGAGGGTATTAAGCTAAGTGAAATAACAGAGACAAAAACAAATATTGTACAGTCTCACTTACATGTGGAATCTTTCCTAAAAAATCAAGCTCATAGATAAAAAGAACAAGTTGGTGGTTGCCAGAGGTGGGGAGTGAAGGGGGTGGAAGAAAAGGGGAAAGGAAGACAAAAGGCTCAAACTTCCAACTGTAAAATAAAGTCATAGAGATACAATGCACAGCATGGTGACTATAGTTAATAAAACATAATTACAATATTTGAAAATTGCTGAGAGAATAAATCTTGAAAGTTTACAAGAAAAAATGCAACTCTGTATGGTGACAAATGTTGATGAGACTTATTGTGGTGATAATTCCACAATGTGTACAAATATTGAACCATTATGTTGTACACCTTAAACTAATATAATTGTATATGACAATCATACCTCAATTAAAATTTTTTTAAAAGGTAGAAACTTCCAATGAAGTAATTTGGGCTCGAAGTTTTCTTAGTGGGAATCACTTTCCTAGTTACATGTTTATTGAATTATAACATACAGAAAAGTAGGCATATGATAAATTAGATCAATAAACTACCAGAAAGCAAACCCATTAGTGTCATCACTACTCACATCAGGACTTTAAAAATTACCTGCAGCTCTCACGCACCATCTCATGCCCTCTCCCAGTAGTGACCAACATGCAGTCTCTACTGAAATGTACCAGATATTCTGACTTCTATCACCATAGGTCAGTTTTGTCTATATCAGAACTTTACACAAATGGGGTCATATAGCATGTCTTTTTCCATTTGACTTGTTTTAGTGAACATTATATTTGCAAGAGTCATTCATGTATTAGAGGCTAGCTCAAGTTCATGAAGTTATGAAATTAAAAGACGTTTGTTCCTTGGAAGAAAAGTTGTGACAAACCTAGACAGCATATTAAAAAGCAGAGACATCACTTTGCCAACAAAAGTCCGTCTAGTCAAAGCTATGGCTTTCCAGTAGTCATGTATGGATGTGAGAGTTGGACCTTAAAGAAAGCCGAGCACCAAAGAATTGATGCTTTTGAACTGATGTTGGAGAAGACTCCTGAGAGTCCCTTGGACTGTAAGGAGATCCAACCAGTCCATCCTAAAGAAAATCAGTCCTGAATATTCATTGGAAGGCCTGATGTTGAAACTGAAGCTCCAATACTTTGGCAACCCATTGGAAAGAACTGACTCATTAGAAAAGACCCTGATGCTGGGAAAGACTGGGGGCAGAAGAAGAGGATGACAGAGGATGAGATGGTTGGATAGCATCACCGACTTGATGGACATGAGTTTAAGCAAGCTCCGGGAGTTGGCAATGGATGGGGAAGCCTGGAGTGCTGCAGTCCATGGGGTTGCAAAGAGGCAGACAAGACAGAGTGACTGAACCGAAGTTCCCTCATCTTCATTGCTATATGGTATCCTTCTGTATGTGTACATAACACTTTATTAATATATTCTACTAGTTATGAGCATTTTTCAGCTTGGATCTATTGTAAATAATACTTCTATCAATACCATGTACATTTATCCACCTGTCTATCTATCTACCTACCTATCTTTTTATTTATTTACTTGTACTTACATGTCTCATTTATTTACGGTAGATACCTAGGAATAGAATATTACTGCTTCCTAGAGTATATCTATATTTAAACTTTGTGTATGTGTGCTAAGTCGCTTCAGTCATGTCCAACTCTTTGGTGACCTGATGGACTGTAGCCCACCAGGCTCCTCTGTCCATGGGACTCTCTAAGCAAGAAAACTGGAGTGGGTTGCTATGCCCTTCTCCAGGGAATCTTCCCCACCCAGGGATCGAACCTGTGTCTTCTGCAGCTCCTGCATTGCAGGCAGATTCTTTACCACCAAGACCTTTGATAGATAATAAAATACCATGTTCCAAAGAAGTTGCACCAATTTACCTTTCCATTTATAGTACATGTGTATTCCCATTGTTCCACATCTCACTGGGCCACTGATGACACCTGCTGTCATTCGTCTTTTTATTTGAACTGCTCCTTCTGGGTGTATCTTGGTATCTTAATTTAGTTATAATTTTTATTTCCCTGATTCCTAGTGAAATTGACTCTTTTACAAACATTTATTAGTTTGTTAGATATTTTTAAACTCTTTTGCTCATTTCTGTATTGAATTATCTGTCATTTCTTCTTCGTTTGTGTAAATTCTTCATCTATTCTGGATAAGACCATTTTGTTATATGTTTTGCAGATATCCTCACCTATTCTGTGCTTTCTTTACTCTTTTAATGGTGTTTTGATGAGTGGATTTTCTAAATTTTAACTTAGTACATCTTATCATCATTTCTTTTAGGGTTATTTCTTTTAGGTTTGGTTTAAAATTTCTTTCCCTACCACAAAGTTGTATAGAATACAGATATTCTTCTACAAATACAGTATCTTTTAGATTTGTTATTTTATATTTCACTTGAGGGTCTACAAACACTTGGAATTTTGTGTGATGTAGGTAGGGTACACACTTCATTATTTCCCATATGGATGGATAGTCGACTGATCCAGCACTATTTGTTGAAAAATTGGTATTTCTCTACAGCTCTGCAATATTTTGTTTGTCATATGTAAGTGTCTAAATACACCCAGTTGTGTTTCTGGAGATTTTATTCTGTTATATTATTCTGTTTGGCCTTTCCCTTGCTTCTGAATTGGAGTAGCTTTATAAACAGATTTTGATATCTGGTAGAATTGGTTCTGACCCCTTTCCTCATTTTCAAGAGTGTCTTGAAAATCCTTTGGACTTCAAGGACATCAAACCAGTCAATCCTAAAAATAATCAACCCTGAATACTCATTGGAAGGACTGATGCTGAAGCTGAAGCTCTAATACTTTGGCCACCTGATGCAATGAGCTAACTCATTAGAAAAGACTGTGATGCTGGGAAAGATTGAGGGCAGGAGGAGAAGAGGGCAGAGGATGAGAAGGTTATAGCATCACTGATTCAGTGGACATGAATTTGAACAAACTCTGGGAAATAGTGGAAGACAGAGGAGCCTGGCATGCTGGTGTCCATGGAGTCACAAAGAGTTGGACACGACTTAGCAACTGAACAACAGAGTGTCTTGGTGTAGCAATCCCTTTCATTTTTATATAAATTTCAGGAACATTTGTCATTTTCCACACTAAAAAAACATGCTGTGATATTGTTTGGGATTATCTGTATATATATTAATCTGGATCCACTTACATCTTTACAACATTTCTTCTTCCAAATTGTATACATATTCATTTATTCATTTGCGTCTTCCCTTATATCTCCAAATTATGTTTTATAATTTGATTCTGGAAATCTAACACATCTTTTCCTAGATTTACTCCTAGGTCCTTGAAGTGTTTTGATATCATAAATGGCATCATGAATATTTTCAAGTTTACTTTTCTAAATGGTATTGTTATATGCAAACACAATCAATTTTTTCATAGACTTTGCATACTGCACCTTTCTACACTCACTGATTTTTAACAAATTATCTGTATATTCTTTGGACTTTATTGTCAAAACAATATTGTTTGTGAAAAAGGATGATGCTAATTTTTCCTTTTTTAATCTCCCTCCCACTCCGTCTATTACTCTGGTTGGAATCACTAGTACAATATTACATATTTTCCTTTTTCCAATTATTATTTCTTCCATACATAGGTTATTTAAAATTCTATTTCTTGTTTCAAAATACTATAAGATTTTTCAAAATCTTCTGATAATTATTCATAGCCTACATTCATTATCATAAGAGAATATTATGGAGAGAATATTGCAAAATATTTTGCCTTGTGGATTTGTCTATTTCTCCTTATTGGTCTATCAATTTTGTATTATATAGCTTAAGTTATCTTACCAGGTGCATGCAAATTTTGCATGTTTGTGCATGCTCAGTCATGTCCAACTCTTTGCAACCCCGTGAACTGTGGCCTGCTAGGCTCCTTTTCCATAGAATTTTTCAGGTAAGCATACTGGAGTGGGTTGCCAGTTCCTCCTCCAGGGGATCTTCCTGATCCAGAGATCAAACCTGCATCTCTTGTGTCTCCTACATTGTAGGCAGATTCTTTACCACTTACACCATGTGGGAAGCCTGCTTGCAAAGTTTAAATTGTTACGTTGTTGCTCAGTCGCTAAGTCATGTCTAACTCTTTGCAAACTCATGAAATACAGCAGGTCAGGCTTCCGGGTCCTTCACTCTTTCAGAGTTTGCTCAGACTCATGTTCACTGAGTTGATGATACCACCCAACCATCTCACCCTCTGTTGCCCTCTTATACTTTTGCTTTCAATCTTTCCCAGCATCTGAGTCTTTTTCCAATGAATCGGCTCTTCACACAGGTGGCCAAAGTATTGGAGCTTCAGCTTCAGCATCCATTGAATATTAATGAATATTCAGGGCTGATCTCCTTCAGAATGGACTGGTTTGATCTCCTTGCTGTCCAGGAGACTCTCAAGAGTCTTCTGCAACACCACAGTTCAAAAGCATCAATTTTTCAGCGCTCAGCCTTCTTCATAGTCCAACTCTCACATCCATACATGACCACAGGAAAAACCATAGCCTTGACTAGACAGACCTTTGTTGGCAAAGTAATGTCTCTGCTTTTGAATATGCTGTCTAGGTTGGTCATAATTTTCCTTCCAAGGAGTAAGCGTCTTTTAATTTCATGGCTGCAGTCACCATCTGCAGTGATTTTGGAGCCCAAAAAAATAAAGTCTGGCACTGTTTCCACTGTTTCCCCATCTATTTCCCATGAAGTGATGGGACCGGATGCCATGATCTTTGTTTTCTGAATGTTGAGCTTTAAGCAACTTTTTCACTCTCCACTTTCACTTTCATCATGAGGCTTCTGAGTTCCTCTTCACTTTCTGCCCTAAGGGTGGTTTCATCTGCATATCTGAGGTTATTGATATTTCTCCCGGCAATCTTGATCCCAGCTTGTGTTTCTTCCAGTCCAGCATTTCTCATGATGTACTCTGCATATAAGTTAAATAAGCAGGGTGACAATATACAGCCTTGACGTACTCCTTTTCCTATTTGGAACCAGTCTGTTGCTCCATGTCCAGTTTCATTACAAGCTGAAACTCTTCATTAATACTTTTGTCATAAATTCTGTCTTGTCTGACATTAATATTTCTCCAGTTTTCTTTTGGTTCATATTTACATGCTATAATCTTTCTCTGTGCTTTTACATTCAGAATTTCTCTGTTCATGTGTTTTATTTTTTTGAAGGTACTAAACGTATGTTTTATTTTGCTTTAAATTTTATTTTAAATTGGAGTATAATTGCTGTTTAGCACAGGAAGCTCAGCTTTATTATCTGTGATGATCTGGGGGGAGGAGGGAGATAGGGAGAGGGAAGTTCAAGAGGGAGGGGATACAGGTGTACATAGAGCTGGTTCCTGAAGTTTGTATGTTTTATATGTTCCTTTAGTAAATATTAAGAAGTTAGGCTTTGTTTATTTTAATCCTATCCATCAATTTTTGTGTTTTACGTGGAGCACTTAGCTCATTTACATTATATATCATTACTAATATATTTGAGTTTATGTTTCATGTTACTCACCAACTTTGTAATTATTCTGCTCTTGATGAATTTTTTTCTGATTTAGGGGGATTTGGAGAATATTCAGTAATTCGTGTCACATCTTTTGATTTGCACTGTTCAAAATTTTATTGTTCTGTTCTTAGTCACTCAGTCATGTCCAGCTTTTTGACACCTCATGGACTATAGCCTGCCAGTCTCCTCTGTCCATGGGAATTCTCCAAGCAAGAATACTGGAGTGGGTTGCCATGCTCTCCTCCAGGGCATCTTCCCAACCCATGGATCAAACCCAGGTCTCCCGCATTACAGGCAGATTCTTTACCAGCTGAGCTACCAGGGAACTACCAGAGACACTTCTGATTTGCACTGTTCAAAATCTTATTACATATAACCTATTACTACATTTGATATGCAACTCAACAATATACTCTTTTATGAGGTTTTCTTGTCTCTTTTTATGTTGTGTTTTTGTTTGCTTGTTTGTTTGATTAATTTGTATATCATGGTATACACAGAAGGGAGATATGACAAGATTCTGCTTGTGGGAAAGGGGTAAAGGTGTCAAAGAGAGTTCTTAGGATATTGGTTGGTTGAAAAGTCACTCTGGAGAGTCAGAATGTCTAAATATATTTCTAAGTTGCTTGTTGTGGAATATGCAAGGCAAACCTCGCCTCCTCTACCTCTACTGCTGCAAATCTTCTGTAAATTCAACTTTGCTCACCAATCCTTTTATAAACATTTTTAAAATTAATTTTTATTTGGGGGCTTCCATGGGGCCTAGATAGCATATTCAAAAGCAGAGACATTACTTTGCCAACAAAGGTCCGTCTAGTCAAGGCTATGGTTTTTCCTGTGGTCATGTATGGATGTGAGAGTTGGACTGTGAAGAAAGCTGAGTGCCGAAGAATTGATGCTTTTGAACTGTGGTGTTGGAGGAGACTCTTGAGAGTCCCTTGGACTGCAGGGAGATCCAACCAGTCCATTCTGAAGGAGATCAGCCCTGGGATTTCTTTGGAAGGAATGATGTTGAAGCTGAAACTCCAGTACTTTGGCCACCTCATGCGAAGAGTTGACTCATTGGAAAAGACTCTGCTGCTGGGAGGGATTGGGGACAGGAGGAAAAGGGGACGACAGAGGATGAGATGGCTGGATGGCATCACTGACTCGATGAATGTGAGTCTGAGTCAACTCCGGGAGTTGGTGATGGACAGGGAGCCATGGCATGCTGCGATTCATGGGGTCGCAAAGAGTCAGACACGACTGAGCGACTGAACTGAACTGAACTGAACTGGTGACTCAGTGGTAAAGAATCCATCTGCCAGTGCAAGAGACATGGGACAATCTGGGAGGATCCTATATGCCACAGAGCGACTAAGCCTGTGTGCCACAACAATTGAGCCTGTGTTCTACAGCCTGGGAATCACAGCCACTGAGCCCATGCACCACAGCTGCTGAAGCCTGTGTATCCTAGAACCTGTGCTCCACAACAAGAGAAACCAGCACAGTGAGAAGCCTGCATGCAGCAACTAGCAAGTAGCCCCGGCTTGCCATAACTGGAGAAAAGCCCACACAGCTTTTGGATAGCACAGGGAACGGAGTGCTCCCTTCATAACTAGAGAAAAGCAGTGAAAATTCAGCCCAGCCAAAAATAAATAAATAATTAATTAAAACCAATTTTTATTGGCATATAGTTGCTTTACAATGTTGTGCTAGTTTCTACTGGGCAGTAAAATGAATCAGCCACACACATACACACATCCCCTCCCTTTTGAACTTCCTTAGTGTTCAAGTCACCACAGTGCATTAAGTAGAGCTCTCTCTGCTATACAGTATGTTAACAATCCTTCCTTATGAGTGGATGTTCATTTTGACAGGGAAAGCCATCAGAAAACATATTGCAGTATTGCTCTCTGCTCCAGGAGTTGGTGACAGACAGGGAAATCTGGCCTGTTGCAGTCTATGAGATTGAAAAGAGTCGGACGACTGAGTGACTGAACTGAAATGAACTGACTGCTCTCTAAGTCTACATGGCAGTGTTAGGAGAGACATGAGGCACAGGAACTTATAGCGGAGGAGATCATGAGAAAGTATGTCTCTAGGAATTTACAGGGCTTCATGGCATCCAATACCATCACTTAATGGCAAATAAATTGGGGAAAAGTATAAACAGTGACAGACTTTATTTAAGAAAATAAATCAATTGATTTGGGCTCCAAAATCACTGTGGAAAGTGACTGAAGCCATGAAATTAAGAGACACTTGCTCCAAGGAAGAAAAGCTATGACTAACCAAGACAGCATATTAAAAAGCAGAGACATCACTTTGTCAACAAAGGTGCATGTAGTCAGAGCTGTGGTTTTTCCAGTAGTCATGTGCAGATGTGAGAGTTGGACCATAAAGAAGGCTGAGCATCAAAGAATTGATGCTTTTTGAGTTGTGATGCTGGAGAACACTCTTGAGAGTCCCTTGGACAGCAGGGAGATCAAACCAGTCAATCCTAAAGGAAAGCAACCTGAATATTCATTGGAAGGGCTGATGCTGAAGTTGAAGCTCCAAAACTTTGGCCATCTCATGTGAAGACTCATTAGAAAAGACCCTTATGCTGGGAAAGATTGAGGACAGGAGGAGAAGGGTGGGAGGATGAGATGGTTGGATGGCATCATTGACTCAGTGGACATGAATTTGAGCAAACTCTGGGAGTTAGTAAAGGACAGGGAAGCCTGGCATGCTGCAATCCATGGGGTTGCAAAGAGTGGGACACAACTGAGAGACTGAACAACAGCAATAGGAATTTACAGAAACACTGAAGAAGTTTTCCCAGGGTATGGACCTGGGGAATTGAGGTAATTCTACCTAAATTTCAAGTGTTGGGGAGGGTTCACTGCAAGCTGTGTTATACACCTCTGAAATTATTCCTACATTAGCCAATTAGGCAGCTGCATTGTCTCTGAAGTCCCCAAGAAAAAGGCTTTATATTGGGGAGAAACCTCTTAGACCTCTGCCATTAGTACGTTTGGGTGGACATTAATTAATTAAATTTATTAAGCCAGTGATCATGTGAGCAGAAAATCTCTAAAGACTAACCATCCTGACCATTCATCACCTGAGATTAGTCAAATTGGTTTGCTGAGCCTCTATAGAGAGACTGCCCTGCTCTCTAGCCAATTCCTAGAACTACTAAACAGCTCAACCCACTTCACAAATGCACAGAATAGCTAGTCCAGAGCCTATCCTCCTGGCGGTTTAGTCACTAAGTTGTGTCCAACTCTTGCGATCCTGTGGACTGTAGCCTGCCAGGCTCCTCTGTCCATGAGATTCTCCAGGCAAAAATACTGGAATGGGTTGCCATTTCTTTCTCCAGAGAACCTTTCTGACCCAGGAATCGAATCCGGGCCTCCTGCATTGCAGGCAGATGATTTACCAACTGAGATATGAGGGAAGCCCAGCCTCCTGACCAACCTCCATTATCTCATACTCCCAGCCACCGGTTTGAATCACACAGGGCCAGGTACCAGAAAACTAGAAACAGGCTCCATGTTCCAGAGCCCACTGAAATGGTTCAAACTAGCCAACTCTAGACCCACTGACCCTGCCTCGCCAATTCCTTCCCAGGGAAACCACAATAGAGGTTACAGCTGCAGATCCCCTCCCTGTCCCTGCCTCCCCTATATGCTCTTGCGCCTGTGACCTGTGCTTTTCCATGTGCCCCTTCCTCTTGGGAACTGTGAGAAATAAGGTGGGTTTTTTTCCTGGCCATAGTCTCCTGATCTGTAAACTTTAATGACCCTCAAGCTTGCTATGAATTCACTTTATTTTAAAACAGCACCATACCTAGATGGGGCTTCCCTGGTAGTTCAGCTGGTAAAGAATCCGCCTGCAATAGGGGGGACCTGGGTTCGATTCTGGCATCAGGAAGTTCCCCTGGAGCAGGGATGGGCTACCCACTCCAGTATTCCTGGGCTTCCCTGGTGACTCAGATGGTGAAGAATCCACCTGCCATGCGGGAGACCTGGGTTTGATCCCTGGGTTGGGAAGATCCTCTAGAGGAGGGCATGGCAACCCACTCCAGTATTCTTGCCTAGAGAATCCCCATGAACAGAGTAGCCTGGTGGGTCAGACATGGCTGAACAACTAAGCATAGCACACAGCACATATCTGGCTGTGCCAAATTCCTAAAATGTCCAGGATTATAAGCAGTAGGAGCACTTTTCACAGGAAAATGCACATTACTGGGCAATAAGTACCTGTGATATTGAATGATTTGCCTTGGAAATGGACAGAGATCATTCTGTCATTTTTGAAACTGGACCCAAGCACTGCATTATGGATGCTTTTGTTGACTAAGAGGACTAATCCATTTCTTCTAAGGGATTTTTGATTCTTGATTGATAATATTCTATGCAGCTAAAGATGGAGAACCTCTATACAGTCAGCAAAAACAAGACTGGGAGCTGACTGTGGCTCAGATCATGAACTCTATTGTAAAATTCAGGCTTAAATTGAAGACAGTAGGGAAACCAGTAGGACATTCAGGTATGACCTAAATCAAATCCCTTATGATTATACAGTGGAAGTGAGAAATAAATTCAAGGGATTAGATCTGATAGAGTACCTAAAGAACTATGGACAGAAGTTCAAAACATTGTACAGAAGGCAGTGAACAAAACCATCTCCAAGAAAAAGAAATGCAAAAGGGAAAAATGGTTGTCTGAGGAGGCCTTACAGATAGCTGAGAAATGAAGAGAAGCTAAAAGCAAAGGAGAAAAGGAAAGATAAACCCATCTGAATGCAGAGTTCCAAAGAATAGCAAGGAGAGATAAGAAGGCCTTCCTCAGCGATCAATGCAAAGAAATAGAGGAAAACAATAAAATGGGAAAGACTAGAGATCTCTTCAAGAAAATGAGAGATACCAAAGGAAAATTTCATAGAAAGATGGGCACAATAAAGGACAGAAATGGTACAGACCTAACTGAAGCAGAAGATACAAAGAAGGGGTGGCAAGAATACACAGAAGAACTATACAAAAAAGATCTTAATGACCCATATAACCACAATGATGTGATCAGTCACCTACAGCCAGACATCATGGAGTGCAATGTCAAGTGGGCCTTAGGAAGCATCACTAGGAACAAAGTTTTGGAAGTGATGAAATTCCAGCTGAGCTATTTCAAATCCTAAAATATGATGCTGTGTAAGTGCTGCACTCAATACGCCAGCAAATTTGGAAAACTCAGCAGTGGCCACAGGACTGGAAATGGTCAGTTTTCATTCCAATCCCAAAGAAAGGCAATGCCAAAGAATGCTCAAACTACCGCACAATTGCACTCATCTCACACGCTAGCAAAGTAATGCTCAAAATTCTCCAAGTGAGGCTTCAACAGTACAGGAACCAAGAACTTCCAGATGTTCAAGCTGGATTTAGAAATCAAATTGCCAACATCCATTAGATCATTGAAAGAGCAAGAAAGCTCATCTACTTCTGCTTTATTGACTATGCCAAAGCCTTTGACTGTGTGAATCACAACAAATTGTGGAAAATTCTTCAAGAGATGGGAATACCAGACCACCTGACCTGCCTCCTGAGAAATCTGTTTGTAGGTCAAGAAGCAACAGTTAGAACTGGACATGGACTGGTTCCAAATTGGGAAAGGAGTATGTGAAGGCTATATAATGTCACCCTGCTTATTTAACTTATATGCAGAGTATCATGCAAAATTGCCAGGCTGGATGAAGCACAAGCTGAAACCAAGATTGCTGGGAGAAATATCAATAACCTCAGATATGCAGATGACACCACCCTTAAGGCAGAAAGCAGAGAGGAACTGAAGAGCCTCTTGATGAAAGTGAAAGAGGAGAGTAAAAAAAGCTGGCCTAAAACTCAACATTCAGAAAACGAAGATCATGGCACTCTATCCCATCAGTTCATGGCAAATAGATGGAGAAACAGTTACAGACTTATTTTCTTGGGCTCCAAATTCACCCGCAGATGGTGACTGCAGCCATGAAATTAAAAGACGCTTGCTCCTTGGAAGAAAAGCTATGACCAACCTAGACAGTGTTTTAAAAAGCAGTGACATCACTTTGCCAACAAAGGTCCATCTAGACAAAGCTATGGTTTTTCCAGTAGTCATGTATGGATGTGAGAGTTGGACCTTAAAGAAAGCTGAGTGCTGAAGAATTGATGCTCTTGAACTGTGGAGTTGGAGAAGACTCTTGGGAGTCCCTTGGACTGCAAGGAGATCCAACCAGTCAATCCTAAAGGAAATCAGTCTTGAATATTCATTGGAAGGACTGATGCTAAAGCTGAAGCTCCAGTACTTTGGCCGCCCAATGGGAAGAATTGACTCATTAGAAAAGACCCTGATGCTGGGAAAGATTGAAGGCAGGGGGAGAAGGGGACAGCAGAGGATGAGATGGTTGTATGGCATCATCAACTCAATGGACATGAGTTTGAGCAAGCTCTGGGAGTTGGTGACCAACAGGGAAGCCTGGCATGCTGCAGTCCATAGGGCTGCAAAAAATCGGATATGTCTGAGTGACTGAACTGAACTGAGGCAGTCATACTCAGTTAAAATTACTACTCTAAATGAAGGACTGACAAACTGAAGCTGGGGTCCCAAATCTTTCTATTGCCTCTTTTTGTAAATAAAGACTTACTTGAACATAACAAATAATACTATGTAGGAGGGCTGAGTTCCTCAAAAAGCCTTGGAGGAAATGATGAATACATTTTGGGAATCTGAAGTACAGCATGGTGATTACAAGGAATAATACTACTTGAAAGTTGCTACAAGAAAAAAAAAAAAATAAAGTTGCTACAAGAGTAGATCTTAAATGTTCTCACAACAATAAAGAAATAGTAAGCATGTGACAAGGTGGCCATGTTAGCAAACGCTATGGTAGTAATCATTTGCAAATAGGAAATTAAATGGTTATACCTCAAATTTTTACAATGTTACATGTCAATTGTATGTCAACAGGGAAAAGGGTCTTAGAAATTACATTTAGGATTAATTCTGATCCTCAGATAACCGAAACAATCTTTTCCAAGAATATCAGTTGACCTAAGTAGAAAAGGGTCAACAGAAAAGATTTTTCTTGTCAACACCAGGGTGGCTAAGTGTCCTGGGCTGGATAGACTTTTTTTGGTTTTTCTTTATAAGGAACATTACTGATGCCCCAAAGGATGGAAACCTCAAAGGACCTGAGGTTTTTCAAATCGAAGCCTAATATGTTCTTTTCTTCCAGTTGGAGAAACATCCCTACACTAATTGTGCATATCCATACCTCCCTCCCAAGTGCACCAGCTCCTTCCCCAAAAGGCTTGATGCTAGAAGGTGTAAAAAATGGCCTTTGTTCACCAGTGGCTAGGCACCTTAGCCAGGCGACGCTCCCCCCAGACCATCCTCCCCCACAGCGCCCAGTGCTTCCTATTCCCATTGCTGTCTTACGTGTGTCGTGTCAGTTGATCCATGGATGTCCTACCTTCTCAACTGTTCCACTACCTCTGGATATACCTGGATTCATTCAGCATCTGTACACTTTTTTGAGCACCTGTTCTGAGCTGGGTACAGCATATCCATGGGTGGCTTCAGCAGGAGATGGGATTCCCTTTCAGCCAAAAGCATCGCTGGAAGGGATGCCACAAGCCAGAGAAGCTGAAAACTGGTGACTTCGGGTGAAATACAAGGACGGCTGCAACCAGTTCTGAGGAGCTTGTGTTCAGCATTGAGCTTGAACCACAGTCATTGTTGATTCCACTGTGTATTTCAGACATGTTTAACCCACTTCCGTGAGTCATACTTAGGCCACTTATAGGCTGAAGTGTCTTGGTCACTTCATCACCCCACCTCTCTCATTTCCTGAATCTTGTGAAACTATCTGAGTCCCACAGAATAACCTCATCTCACTCCTACGAGCCAGAGCAAGAAGTGGTATTTCCACAGGCCCCATTTAGGCCAGCTGCCTCCAATTCTCTCCTCAGATTTGTCCCTCAACTCGGGGTACCAGAAGGCTCCCCATGGATCTGCCTTATTACCATGGCCCTCTGTCCAAGCGAGACTGTGAGACCTTGCTGCTCAAGGAAGGAGTGGATGGCAACTATCTGTTAAGAGACAGCGAGTCTATGCCCGGAGTCCTGTGCCTCTGTGTCTCGTGAGTAGCCTCACCTTCCATGCATATGTTAAGTGTGTATCATATCTTAATATGATAACCAGGTGGAAAAGAAACTGTGCCTCACTGACTCCGCAGCCCAGATGAGCAGAATGAGAAATAGCTAGACACTGCCACAAGGAAATGGAAGGAATACATCTGTCTAAGCTCCTCCACCTTTCCTTCTCTCCACACGCAGACTCTGTGGAGCAGCAGAAGTGGCGGTGGTGGTGAGCATAGGGCTTCAGGCAGCATAGGAAGGGAGCAGAGAGAAGAGAAGGCAGCCATGTGAGAAAGGTCCTCTCCTATAGAGGCTGATTTATTTAGTATGGAAAACATGAGATTTTAACCTGAGAGGCCTAGTTTTTACATGGCTGGCTCCGCTTGTGATTTTTAAGATACTAATAACATTTCAAACTTCGTTACATTTGTAAAAGGCTTCAGCAGACATTCCTTCCCTTCATCCTGCTTGTAGTCTGTCAAGGCAAGCCACCATTTTGTCGATGTAGAAACAGACCCTGGGGTGTCTGCAACAGCTTGCTTGTGTTATAACACGTCTGGTGTTTCCAAAGAAGCTGAGTTCCAGGTGAAAGTTTAAGCCAGAGCATCAGAGACATACTGCTGAAGGAAGTTGCTTAGCCCAGTTTAGAAACCAATCTTAAACAGATATCAAGGGAAATCTACTATCTTTAAAGGATTCTCCTGTTTGTGGACACCACTGAACTTTTTCTTTACCTGTTACAAGAATTAAAACCCAAGTGTCTCCAAAGATAAGCTCCAGTGCTTCTTAGAACTGGGAGCTGCAAGGCCAAAAAAGCGTGCCATTACTGACAGAATAGGCAGGGATGCCCTTCTTTCTTTATGTGACACCAGGAATCCAGATATAAGAAAGGCAGCCTTCAGGTGTTAGCAGTTTGAATTCAAGTTGCCAGTCATGTTGAGAGTGCTTTCATGTATTTCGTAGCCATCACTAATTTCTCTTTTGAGAACTGCATCATCATACCCTTTACCCATTTTTAGCTTGAGTTGTTGTCATCTTTCTACTGATTTTTTTCAATTTCTGTGTATGAAGGTAAAACTTTTTTTTTTTTTTCAAAAAAAGACACACAAACACAAGAAAGCTACAGACCAACTTAAATTTCATTTACTATTAATTTTCAGTAAACAAAACAGAAGCCAGTAAAATATTAAAGCAGAAAATACACTATGCTAAAAGACACTACAGTCCAATCTAAGAAATCAAGGATGTTTCCATGTCAGGAAAATTATTAGTTTAATTGTGTATTAATAGGTCAGAGGTTGCAAACTGTATAACTCATTCAAATTTGCTTAAAAGGTATTAAATAAAATTCAGCATCTATCCCTCAGTTAAACACATACTCATGTGTGCACATGCATGCACTCACTTACACACTCCTAACCATATATAGCTAGATAGATGCTTCCTTAACACCAGATGAAGCACTAGAAGAATTATCCCTAAAATCATGAATGAGCCAAAGTGATTGTAACCACTACTATATAACATTTTCCAGGAGATATCAGCAAGTGTAATTAATCAAAAGAAATACATGTAAAAATTGAAAAGGAAGATGTAAAATTATTATTTACAGTTGACATGACTTTATACCTTTGAAATCTAGATTTAACTGAAAAAAAATAACTACTAAAATCTTTACGAAAATTCAGTAGGGATATCAGCTTTTATAATTGAAATCTAAAAATCAACAGCTTCCATACTGAAATAATAACTAGTAAGAAATATAATAAAACACCTCATGTACATCAGCAATAATTAATAATATCTAGGAGTAAATATAATATGAAATGTGCAAACTTAAGTATCCACTGGGGAGCTTACTAGAAGATTTAAATGAAAGGAAGAATTCAATTTGGAAGCTTACCAGTTCACCATAATTAATCTGTAAATTCAGCATTTTTTCAGTAAAAAAAATCAACAGAATCTTAAATTTTCTCTTCAAAGATAGTAAAGTTTATCCAGATGGGAAATAAAACACAGGGAATCTGCCAGAGAGTCAGAAAAGTTTTTTATTAAAAGAAGGGGGATTGGCTCTACCAAATACTAAAATAGATTACTACAGTAATTACTACAATAATTAAAAGAGTTTGGTACTGAGAGATCAATTAAATATTTGGAATATAGAGTCTGGTAGAAATAAAGCCAAATACATATGGAATTTACTTTATATTTAAAAGATCATCTCAAATTAGTGAGGAAAAGATGAATGATAATTAACTGTGTTACGACACTTGGCTGAACACTTAGAAAAAACAACCTGAATCCCTTTCTTACTTCTTAAAGTTAATTCAAAGTGGTTCTAATACAGAACTTCTTTTTTCTAAATGAAACCATGTGTATTAAAAGAAAACATGAACTATTAAAAAATATTCCTGGAATTGAGAAAGTCTTTCTAACAAGACATAAAACCAGGAAACAAAAAAGAACAGATGGCTAAATATGACCATTATAACAACAACAAAAAACTGTTAACGACAAAACAACAGAAGAAAATAAAAACTTCATTAACATGGAAGAGCTCTTAAAAAACAATAGGAACTAGACAAAGTGCAAGAGGAGGAGAGTCTCTGAAATGGAATATGAAGAAGGAAGAATAAGAAAATATTAGATAGCTAAAAAAACACAAAAGAATAATGTGATACCATTTTTACCAATTCAGTGGTCCAGAATTAAAACTGAAAACACCCAGAAGAAATTCAATTTTGGGGAAGTAATAGTGCTTACACTTGCTAAATGCAACTTCTTTGAATGGTTGTTATTCAGTCACAGTCCTTACACTTGCTAAATGCAACTTCTTTGAATGGTTGTAATCCAGTCACTGGGCTTCCCTGGTGGCTCAGACTGTAAAAGCGGCTGCCTACAACGCGGGAGAACCCAGGTTCAATCCCTGGGTCAGGAAGATCCCCTGGAGAAGGCAATGGCACCCCACTCCAGAACTCTTGCCTGGAAAATCCCATGGACCGAGGAGCCTGGTGGGCTGCAGTCCATGGGGTCGCGAAGAGTCGGACACGACTGAGCGACTTCACTTTCACTTTGCTTCGATTTCTATTCAGCCACTAAGTTGTGTCCGAATCTTTGCGACACCAAGGACTGTAGGCCGCCAGGCTCCTCTTGTCCATCGGATTCTCCAGGCAAGAATACTGGAGTAGGTAGCCATTCCCTTCTCCAGGGGGTCTTCATTACTGGGGGACTGAACCCGTAGCTCCTGCAGCTCCTGCACTGCAGAGAGATTCTTTACCGCTGAGCCATTGGGAAAGCCTAACATTTGACCCCAAATCTCATTAATAAAAACGTATCTTATAGCCATTACTGCTTATGCCGCTGCTAAGTCGCTTCAGTCGTGTCCGACTCTTAACGACCCCATGGACTGCAGCCTTACCAGGCTCCTCCACCCATGGGATTTGCCAGGCAAGAGTACTGCTTATAGTATGTGCAAACTGGCATTGGCAAGATTGAGTAAATCCATATATAATATGGAAAAAATTCAAAGATCTATTGTGTGAAAAAAGCAAGATATTAAGTATGATCCCATTTGTGTAAAAAAAAATGTATGCCTATATCCCTATATATCCATAAACAGTTTTTGAAATGTATATAAGAAATTCACAATATTGGTTACAGCTGGGAAATTTAGGAGGAATAAATGGGGAAGAAAATGTTGTGGATTTAATTTTAAAAAATGTTTATAAAAATGTAGTGAGTCCCTACTATCTATGCAAATACTGTGCTAAGGCCCTGGGGGATTCAAAGGTGATTCCAATAGGCAACTTGCAAATTTTTCAACATGTAAATAAATAAAATAAGGGTAAAGTATAAATTTCAGAAGAGACAGTTTTATACAAATTTAAAATCAGAAGAGATGATCAGTAAAGTCTTCTTTGAGGAGGTCGTATTTGAGTTGGGATTTAAAAGAGTGGATAAGGTTTAGTTACACAGAAATGAGATGGAAGGCATTGTGGGTTGGGGGAAAGGCAGGAACATAGGTCCAGAAAAGGGATATTTTAAAACATAGGAATCACACAGGGTTCTAGAAAGGTAGTTTGGAAACAAAGTCAGTTTGGGGTAACATTATGGGTCTTAAAAGAATGACTCTGTAGTTGGTGGGGAAACATGGATGGTTTCTGAGAAGGGAAATGACAAGACTGGTACTGAGTTTTGGGAACTTCAATCTAATAAGGATGATACACTGAAGCTGGCAGATAATGATGGCAGTAGAGACTGCTGTGTCTCTAGATGGGAGATGGTGAGGAACTTGCTGTGGTGGGGCAGGCAGTGGGAATGGAAATTAGAAGAAGGTGCAAGGGGGACTTCCTTGGTGACACAGTGGAGAAGAATCTGCCTGCCAATGCAGGAGACATGGGTTTGATCCCTGGTCCAGGAAGATTCCACTTGTCGTGGAGCAGCTAATTCACGCACCGAAACTGCTGAGCCCGTGCGGCCAGAGCCTGTGCTCTGCAACAGGAGACAGCGCCGCAGTGAGAAGACGGAGCACCGCAGCCAAGAGCAGGCCCCGCTTAACACAACTTGAAAAGGCCCACGTGAAAGCAATGAAGACTCGGCATAGCCAAAATAAAAGAATAATACATTTTAAAAATTAAAAAGAGGTGCCAAGTATGTGAAATAGATAGGAGGGACCTCAGTCACGATTTCGGCATAGGTAATCTAGCCTATACCGGGATAATTGACATTTATGCACAACTGCTCTGTGATGCATCATGCTAACTTAAATATTCATCCAAAGCAAAAATCACTAAAATATTAAATACAAATAATAATAACAAATCAAACGGAGAGGCAGGAATAAATGTCCATCAGACACCTGCCCTTAATCAAGGTTCACCCTCTTCCCTGCCCATGTCACTCAAAGGCAAACAAAATTTCAGACACCCTCAGCCTTAAGGCTCAGATCAAATAGCCCTCTCAAAACCTTTTGGCCCCTTTCATAGTTCTTATGAAATTTTATCACATCAGTATAGACCATTCAATTGTAATTGTTCAACAATTTTTTAAAGTCTCCCATGTCAAGGACTTCCCTGGTGGCTCAGACGGTAAAGCATCTGCCTACAGTATGGGAGACCTGGGTTCAATCCCTGGGTCAGGAACATCCTCTGGAGAAGAAAATGGCAACCCACTCCAGTACTCTTGCCTGGAAAATCCCATGGACAGAGGAGCCTGGTAGGCTACATGAGGCTGCAAAGCGTCGGACATGACTGAGCGACTAAACTTGCACTTTTATGTCAAGCAGTATAGTAGATACTCAGTTGATGCCTTCAATACACCTCAGAGCCTACAGGGAAAAATAGAGAAGCAAATGGACCCTGTGAGGTGTATGATAACTGATGACTTACGTTAGGGCATGATAGGAACTGAGAGAGAGGAATGGTTCACTCATCAAGGAGTCAAGAGCCTACATGGAAGATAGGACTTGGAGGGTGATTAAAACCATCACTCATTCATTCAACAGCACACACTGAGTGCCCACTATGTTCTAGGTATGGTCCTATGCATTGGTGAAATAGTGATCAATAGTACAGACACTAGTCCTGCCCTCATGAAATGACATTCCAGTGAGAGGACCCAATAAAGTGAAAACAAATCAGAGGCACGTTGCAGCAAGGGCGGAGTCTACCTTAGGTTGGGTTCAGGAAAGATTCCTCTGAGAAGGTCACAAAGCAATTCATATTCCAGTGTACACCCTGTGTGAGCAAAGTCAAAATTATCTACAACACAAGTGTTAGCCTGTTTTTCTACATCAGTGCAACAAAAGCCACTATGAAGGTGCTTTCCATGAGCCAAAAATTGTGCTAAGCATGTTACATCAATTATTTATGCTTTGGAAAGCCATCCTTGGTAGGTGATCTATCCATATTTTGTGGAAAATGGAATGGAGCTTCTTATTAACTAAGAGGTCCAAGATCAGACTGTTAATATATTGTTATCCTGCCTTTCTTACCAATGTCCCTAGTTCTAATGCTCAAGGTGATCCTTTCGGAACTCTTTAAAGTGCCCAAGCAGGGGCCTTCCAAGCATTGGGCTTGGCAGTAGATCCTGATATGGGGAATCTTGCATTTTGCTTCTTAGAGAACTACCCTTTCTTCTTTGCTGTGCTAGAATAGCAGGATACCAACTTCCATGCTTTCACAGATACAAATGAGGTTATTAGAGAGAAGATTAGAAATAAAGGAAGGAAGTCACAGAGGAAAGTTGGTCTAGCAGCACATTATCACCGACCAGACTGCTCTGTGGTAAGCACGGACAGGAAATATAACCTGATCTCACAGCCTGATACACTGTGCAGAAAACACCAACATGCAAAACACTGTGTAGGTGACTTGACTGTTAGAAGTTGGAACTGGGTCTAGCTTTATAGTCAGCAGAGTCAAAATGGAATAGATATTTGGAGATATAAAGGATTCAGCTGCTGGTGTGAAGAGAAAGGAGGGACTTTTTGTAGTTATAGGAAGGTTGCAAGTAAGAAGTACTTAAACCATGACTTACAGCAACAACAGAAACAGTGAGTGAGAGAGATCCTAAGAGTCATTTCCAGCTCTCATATTCTGAGATCTTTGGAAAGACTTGAGTTCAGAAAGTAAGAAAAAAATCAAGCTTATTTGTTTTAGAAAAATCAAATGTTGAGAAAGGTATAAAAAAGAGAGCAGAAATTCTCAGTCTCACCACTCAGAAATCACCTTTCTTGATATTTCAGCACACATCTCTCCAGACTGTTCTCTGTTCATATGCATGTATAAGTGAATATTATGTATGTACATAAATTACTCATATATATGATGATTTGTGACTTTTAAAGTAAAAACTTGAAGGATAATTGCTTTACAATATTGTGTTAATTTCTGCCATACATCAACATGAATCAGTCATAGGTACAACTTCTTTTTCAATGTATAACAGGTACATTTCCACATCAAAGAAAGCAAATATACATCATAATTTTATGATTACTTACTATTTATTGATTGCATATGTCATAATTTATACCTAAGTATTCATTTAGGCTTCCCTGATGTCTCAGACAGTAAAGAATCTGCCTGCAATGAGGGAGACCCATGTTCAATCCCTGGGTCAGGAAGATCCCCTGGAGAAGGGAATGGCAACCCACTCCAGTATTCTTGCCTGGAGAATTCCATGGACAGAGGAGCCTGCTGGGCTACAGTCCATGGGGTAGCAAAGAATCAGACATGACTGAGCAACTAACATTTTCACACATTTAGGTTATTTCCAGTTTGGGCCAATGGACCCAGTGTAATTTGATACAACTAATATTTTTGTGCTTATATCTTTGAGAGTTTGCCCAACTCTCTCCTCAGGATAATACCCTAAACATTTTAACATTTTTATACACATTGACAAATTAGTGCAATCAGAGTTTGCATGGATGCACACTCCAACCAAGGGCAGTGAGAAAGCCAGAAGTCAAGTCTTAAAACATTCTTTATTGACTTGTAACTTGTTTTACCATCCTCTTAAAGTATATTTCAAAGAACAGAAGTTCTTGATTTTAATGAAGCCAAATTTATCTTTTTTCTTTGATGGATTGTGATTTCAGTAATATGTCAATATATAATAAACCCTTGCCCAATGTAATTCATAAAGGTTCTCTTCTGTGTTTTCTTCTAGAGTTGGATAGTTTTAACTTTCACAATTAATGTAGCCCATCCTGATTTAATTTTTGCATTTGGGTAAGGTTGGGGTTGGTGTTTTATTAAATATGGCCACCTATTTGTTCCAGCTCAATTGTTGAACAGATTATTCTTTCTCCCAATAAATTGCTTTGGTGCCTTTGTAAAACAAAAACTATCAACTATGTAAGTCTGGCTCTATTTCTGAGCTCTTAGCCTTGATTTTTTTTTCTTTATGCAAATTCTATATTATGTTGATTACCATCAGTTTATAATAAGTCTTGAAATAAGATGGTGTAAATCACTCAACTTTTTCAAGGTTATTTTGGCTATCTTAGATCCTTTGTATTTCCATACATATTTCAGATTCAGCTTTTCAACTAAGACACACACACACAGACACCAAGACTGAAGACAGACTGAGATTGCATAAAACTATAGGTCAATCTGGGGAGAACCAACATGATAATACTAATTCTTCTGATCCATGAATATAGTTTAACCTCTTTCATTTATATGAAAGAAGTTCTACAGTTTCTTGTAAAAGTTGTAAAAGAAACTTTTACAGTTTCTCTCAAAAATGTTTTGTAACAGATCTTGTACATCTTTGGTCAAATTTATCCCTAAAATTTCATATGCTTGATGTTATTTTAAATGATAACAGGTTTTAACGATTTAAATTTTTAAATTATTTTAATTTCACTTTCCACTTATTCAATGCAAGTGAGTGGATCCACAATTAATTTTTATGTGTTGAACTTGTATCCTGCAACCTTGCTAAATTCACTTATTGCTCTAGTGGCTTTTTGGGTAGAATTTCTGTATGATTTTCTATATGCCATCTACAATTAAGAGAACTGTACTTCTCCCATTTCAGTGTTTCTGTTCCATTTTTTTTTCTTGCCTTATTGCACTACCTAAGAGTTTTAGAACAATGTGGAAGTGATGAGTGCAAAAATCCTCATCATTTTCTGACCTTGTGGAAAAGTATTCAGTCTTTTCCCGTTAACTATGCTTTTAGCCCTTCTATTCCTAGTAGGGCTGTTTTTTGTGCATCAACTTAGATGGTAGTGTGAATTTTTGTTCCTTGTCTCTTAATCAACAGGTGTTTTTTTTTTTCAAGATTCCATGTATAAGTGATACCATTTATCTCTGACAGCATTTACCTCTGTTTAACATGATTGAATAATATTCTACTGTTTATACATACCACATCTTCTTTATCCATTCATCAGCTGATGGACATGTAGGGTTTCTTTATCTTAGCTATTGTGAATAATTCTGCAATGAATAAGGGAGTACGGATATTTCTTAGATATCTTGTTTTCATTCCCTTTGGCCATATACTCAGAAGTGGGATTAATGAATAACATGGTAGTTCTATTTTTACTTTTTTGAGGAACCTCTATACTATTTTTTGTAGTGGCTGTATCAATTTGCATTCCCACCAAGAGTGCACAAGGGTTCCCTTCTCTCCATACCTTTACCTACACTTGTTATCTCTTGTCTCTTTGATGATAGCTGTTCCAACAGATGGGCTTCCCTAATGGCTCAGTGCTAAAGCCCTTGCCTGCCAGTGCAGGAGATGCGGGTCGATCCTTGGGTTGGAAAGATCCCCTGGAGAAGGAAATGACAACTCATTCCAGTATTCTTGCCTGGGAAATCCCAGGGACAGAGGAGCATGGTGGACTGCAGTCCATGGAGTCACAAAAGAGTCAGATACAACTTAGCAACTACACAACAATAATTTTAACTTGTATGAGGTAATACCTCACTGTGATTTTGATTTCAATTTCCCTGATGATTAGTAATCATCAGGTTGAGCACCTTTTCATATATCTCTTGTATTTGTATATCTTCTTTGGAAAAACATCTATCCTTTATGCATTTTGTAAAAAATACTTACGTGCATAAACATTTAGGGTTGTTCTATCCTCTTGATTAATTGACACCTTTATCTCTTTGAAAATCCCCTTATTTATTCCTGGTTAGAGTCCCTGCTCTGAAGTCTACTTTAGCTGATATTGCTAGCTTTACTTTTATTAGTGTTAATAGGATATATTTTCCCCATCAATTAACTTTTAACCTAATTGTGTCTTTATTTTTTTCAGTTAATTATTAGACTTTATTCTGAGAATTTCAACAAGTTTGCTGTTCCCCAGTGGACAGTGGAATCACAATTTTCTGTCTTTATTTTTATATCAGGTGTCTTATAGGAAACATAAACTCAAGTTTTGCTTTTTTATCCAATCTAAACAATAACTTCCCTTTACTCAAGACTTCTCTTGTCCCACCAAAAAAAGATTTTAAGTAAGACTCAAAAATATTTAACTCTTTCCAAGTAGCTTCCTTGCACCCTTAGAAATGTGTTCAATAATATTTATAAGAATACAAAAGTAACCATCACCAAATAAGGTAAAATGTCAGAATGTTATCTAAATATTCCTATTAAAGGGAAGGAGAAATGTTAATCAATAGGAACAAATTCAGAAATGAACCAGCATCATTTTTTAAGGACATTAAGATAATCAATGTCCTCTGGGTTATATTACGCCAGAAGAAGAATCAATAAATCTTTGTGGGAAGACCATGACTGTGTACTGCTATTCTTCTCAAATGAAGGCAAATTGGTTCTGAGTACTTTGCTAGGAATTTCAGATAGACAGATGGCTTGCTTTTGCTTGACCTCCAGCAAATCTTTTCATAGACCTAGGTGCCAGATTTGTGATTATTCTATCCCCAAAAATGTGCACATCTAGAACAGCAGTTGAAAATACAATAACCTTGGATTAATGTTGTAATAATTCATAGTCATTCTCCAAGATATATCTAGTGATTGCACTGGCCAAATGGGTGAGCTAAATGAGAATGTGGTGGGAATCAACACAGCATACATTTCATGATTTGATGGTGCTCTTAGAATAGAAATTTCTTCTAGGGATGTGAATTGCTTCAGTTTACTCTCTTGGAAGGTGAAACCAGTTATAGGAGCTCAGGTTTGGTCCTTCCCACTACAATAGTACTCATTCTATGATTCAAAGAACCAGTAAGATTGTGCCAGTTTCCAAGTGTGTAAGTGTTAGTCACTCAGTCATGTCCAACTTTTGGGGACTCCACTGTCTGTGGCCCGTCAGGCTTCTCAATCCATGGGATTCTCCAGGCAAAAATACTGGAGTGGGTTGTCATTCCCTTCTCCAGGGATCTTCCTGACCCAGGGCTCAAACCCAGTTCTCCTGTATTGCAGACAAATTCATTACTGTCTGAGCCACCATAAACACCTCAAGATGGTTGGATGACTTCACAGGCTCAATGGACATGAGTCTGAGCAAACTCCAGGAGATAGTGAAGGAAGAGAAGTCTGTCGTGCTGCAGTCCATGGGGTTGCAAAGAGTCAGACATAACCTAGTTACCGAACAACAATGAAGTATTTAAGTACATTTCTGGAACTGGAGAAATAACCATAGGATGGTCCCATGGTCCCACTGAGCCCACTCGAAATAGACTCAGGTCAAAATTTCTTATATCACCTGACCTCAGGAGTTCTAATTCTGAATTCCTGAATCAGGGTCTCTGGAACATTTGCATCTCTGAGTGTTAGTATCAGTCCAGAGCCACTATCAAATAACCTTCAGAAACATGAGCACTTTTCCTTTTTCCAGTATACAGTCCCCCTGTAGGTTTTTCTGGGAAAGGCTTGAAGTGTTGTCACATTCCTTCCTTAAAAGAACCCAGAAGCCCAACATTCCTTTCGATGAAAGGGATCTGAGACTGTGAACTGGATTAAATCTATAAGTTGAATAAGACACCCAAGAATCCCTTTTCTGTGACCCAAGTCAGGGTTCTTCCACCAGACCTAGAAGTTCTCTGTTTACTTTATACCCAACAGAACTTTTGACTGTCCATCATCATTCTCTGCTTTGCAATCCAGTGAATCAATTAAACATCACCACAGATGTACAGTAAGCTGTTTCTTATACTGTTACATCCCTGTGGTTTATGATAACTGGCTATCTTTGTCTCTCACTGAATGCCAATACCTAAGCACACCCCGTTATTTCCACTAAAATCAGGGAACCCAGTTCCATTGTAGAATTTCTCAATGTCAATTCTAGCTTACAGCACAGAGCCAGAGTTTTTCAAAGATGCTGGTACTCTCCTTGCAATTATTTTTTAGGGCATCATTAAATCACCTAAGGGGCTTCCCTGGTGACTCAGACCATAGAGCATCAGCCTGCAATGTGGGAGACCTGGGTTGGGAAGATCCCCTGGAGGAGGGCATGGCAACCCACTCCAGTATTCTTGCCCAAGGACAGAGGAGCCTGGCGGGCTCCAGTCCATGGGGTGGCAGATTCAGACATGACAATGAATAAGCACAGCACTAAGTCACGTAAAGTGGGGAGAGAAATAACTAAATAGCTTGCATAAATACACTTATAACATTCTCATCTTCCTGAGTTTTTAGATTCCTTTCTCTGTAGAATGCCAAGGAAATTTTAGCATTTGAATCTCTATGGAATGTGAGCCATTATTAACTCCATGCTTTAATTTACCAGTCTAGCAAAATGTTTATGACACCCCCAGGTACATGAGCTAATATACTAACTTCAAATCCTGGCTGAGTGTGCTTTTACTGATGAATTCAGCCAACAAATGTTCTATTTTATCCTTTTTGGTTTCACATCCTTTTATCTATTTCCACATGTACTCTTTGTATACATGTCTCCCACTGATTGAACCAATCAGAAGTCTGAGAGCAAAGGAGCCCATAGAAGTCAGAGCACAGAGCAGAGTGGGTAAAATTAGAAAAAGGAACTGGAGATATGGAAAATATTGAGCACACACGTATATATACCGGTACTGGACATATTAAGTTTGAAATGCCTAACAGACATCCAAGAGAAGATGTTAAATAGTTGGAAAAATGAGTCTGGAGATCAGGGGCAGGTTGAAGTTAGGACTACAGATTAAAATATAATTTGGTAAGTGTTTATATTTTTACAATAGTCTTTAAGTTCAAAAACATTCTACCTCCTTTTGTTCTGTGAAGTATTTTGTTGGTTAGATTTTTCACATATGTTTGGCACATTTCTTACTAAGATAATTCAATGCAACCCAACAAATAGCGAGAATATACTATGGGACAGGTAATGTGCTAAAGTGAACAAAGCAGACACTATTCTGATCTGAGTGTGAGCTACAGATGATGTTGTTGAGACACCAAGTCATGTCTGACTCTCTGCGATCCCATGGACTGTATACCCTGCCTGGCTCCTCTGTCCATGGGATTCCCCAGCAAGAATACTGGGGTGGGTTGCCATTTCCTTCTCTAGGGGATCTTCCTGACCAAGGATTCAGACCTGCATTGCAGGTGAATTCTTTACCACAGCCACCAGGGAAGCCCCAAATTACAGATGAGGAAACGGATAATTAAAATTCAGTGTGATAAATGTATATTTTCAAAAGTTCCCCTTCTTTCCTACTGATGAAGTGCCCCACACCAGCATGCCTGACCCGAAGCACTAGGTGGCCTGAGTCAGCTCGCTGCCTTGCTCTGCCAGGTCTTTGAACAGTGCCTGGATGGCAGAGGTGTCATGTGGCTGGTTATAGTGGTACGTAAATGTGACAATATTGTGATATTGATTATCACACACCAAGTAAACCCATTGCTCCTCTTCTCTCCCCAAGACAATCAGCCTGAAGTCACCCTTTCCCCCTCTTTTTTTTTTTTTTCATTTTTATTCAGAGCAGTTTAGGTTCACAGAAAATTTGAGGGGAAGATACAGAGTTCTCATATATTCCCTGCCCCTCCAAAAATGCACTATGCCCTCATTATCAATGTCCCTCACCAGAGTGGTATATTTGTGATAATCGAGGAAACTATACTGATACATGATGATCACCAGAGTCCACAGTTTACATTAGGGCTCACTGTTGACACTGTATGATCTATACAAACATATAATGATAACATCATGTGGAGTACTTTTGCTACCCTAAAAATCCTTTATTCATCCCTCCTCACTTCTCACCCCTGGCAACCACTGATCTTTTTACTGTCTCCATCAGTTCAGTTCAGTTCAGTCGCTCAGTCATGTCCGACTCTTTGCAAATCCATGGACTGCAGCACGCCAGGCCTCCCTGTCCATCACCAACTCCCGGAGTTTACTCAAACTCATGTCCATTGAGTCAGTGATGCCATCCAACCATCTCATTCTCTGTAATCCCCTTCTCCTCCCACCTTCAATCTTTCCCAGCATCAGGGGCTTTTCCAATGAGTCAGTTCTTTTCATCAGGTGGCCAAAGTATTGGAGTTTCAGCTTCAACATCAGTCCTTCCAATGAATATTCAGGACTGATGTCCTTTAGGATGGACTGGTTGGATCTCCTTGCAGTCCAAGGGACTCTCAAGAGTCTTCTCCAACACCACAGTTCAAAAGCATCAATTCTTCCGTGCTCAGCTTTCTTTATAGTCCAACTCTCACATCCATACATGACCACGGGATAAACCACAGCCTTGACTAGACGGACCTTTGTTGGCAAAGTAATGTTTCTGCTTTTTAATATGCTGTCTAGGTAGGTCATAACTTTCCTTCCAAGGAGTAAGCATCTTTTAATTTCATGGCTGCAGTCACCATCTGCAGTGATTTTGGAGACCCCAAAATAAAGTCTGTCACTGTTTTCACTGTTTCCCCATCTATTTGCCATGAAGTGATGGGACCAGATGCCATGATCTTAGTTTTCTGAATGTTGAGTTTTAAGCCAACTTTTTCACTCTCCTCTTTCACTTTCATCAAGAGGCCCTATAGTTCTTCTTCATTTTCTGCCCTAAGGATGGTGTCATCTGCACAGTTCTGCCTTTCCTATGATGTCATATAGCTGGAATCGTATAGTACGTAGCTTTTTCATATTGGCTTATTTCACTTAGTAATATGAATTTAAAGTTTCTCCGTGTGTTTTTCATGGTTTGATAACTCATTTCTTTTTAGCACTGAAAAAGATTTCATTGTCTGGCTGTACTAGAGTTTATTTATCCGTTCACCTACTGAAAGACATTTTGGTTACTTCTAAATGTTGGCACTTATGGATAAAATACTATAAACATCTGTATGAAGCTTTTTTCGTATGGACATAAGTTTTCAACTCCTTTCAGTAAATACCAAGGAGCACGATTGATAAATTGTATGGTAGTAGTATGTTTAGTTTTGTAAGGACCATCAAACTGTCTTCCAAAGTGGCAGGACCATTTGCATTTGCACCAGCAATGAAAGAGAGTTGCTGTTGCCCTACATCCTTGACAGCAGTTCGTGGCGTCAATGTTTTGCTTTGGGGCCTTTCTAGGTGTGTGCTTTACCTTTTTGTCGTTTTACTTTGCATTTTCCTGATGCTATTTCACCCTATCCTCTTAAAGGCACAGGGGGATACATATGTTAAGATTGCATTCACTTTACGTCTGTTTTTTGAAAAATCTTTTTCCTAAATATTGAAAAAAGTAAAACCTCCTTAAAAGAAAATCACTGGAGAATTAAAACATAGCCTTTACCACGAAATAGTGGACTTCAAAAGGGATTAAAGGGGTGAGCTTGCTGGCAAAAATAATATATATTTAGTGGTGGGACCTTTTTATCTCTTTGTTTTGCTTTGTGTTTGGACAAAGGCTGTTTCAGAGCAGTGGCAATTTTCTGGAATCTAGAAAGTGAACAGCTGAGATTACTAAAGGCTTAAATAACAAACTCTGTAGCTTGGTTTCAGCAAAGAGATATTAACTACTACAAAGAGTCAAATGTTCATAAAAGATTTTTTCCAAGTTGCAGAACAAGAGATGTTTGTTTGAAAATGAACAAATCATAAGAAAAGATTTACTTAGCCTATTCTTACATCTTTAGCATACCTCAACTAATGTAAACAGAGTTCTGACAGATGGAAAAACTTACACCAAAACCCCTCAGAATTCAAGGATGACACCACTGATATCCCTTCTTTCTACATTCCTCTTTCTTCCTCCCTTCATCCCTCCATTTTCTCCATTTAATCTCAAAATTGCACTAAAAACCTATTTTTATTTTAAATTTGTATTATTAATTGTAATTTAAAAGTTTTATGGAGTGTTATTTTTGATTACTGTATTTTGATTAATTTAATCTGATAATAGTTTATATTAGAAAATATACATTTTCACTAATTTATACTTTTATTTGTACTTTATAATATACTTGACTTTTAAAGTATATTTAAATGTAACAAATACATAGTTTCACTGATCTTTGCTTTATAATAAGTAATAAAATGTTGGCATTGTCAATTTCAACAGTCCCAATGTGAACCAGTAGACATTTGGGCTCATGGACTCTACACATTTCAACTTTACTAAATTTTGCCAAATTGTTCTCTAAGGCTTTGGTATCTAAATACACTCCCATTCAGTCAGTTCATTAGTAGTATATAAAACTTGTAAAGCTGTATATCACAGCCAATACTTTGAATTAGTAACTCTTACATCTTTGCCAATTTGGTATGAAATGATATCTAATGTGGCTGCTGCTGCTGCTGCTGCTAAGGCACTTCAGTCATGTCCGACTCTGTGAGACCCCATAGACGGCAGCCCACCAGGATCCCCCATCCCTGGGATCCTCCAGGCAAGAACACTGGAGTGGGTTGCCATTTCCTTCTCCAATCTAATGTGGCTTCATTTCTATTTCCCTGATTATTAGTGAAGCAACTTTTCATTTGTTTATTGGTCATTGTACTTATCATTTTCTTATTGTACATTAATGTTCTCATTTTACATTAGGGTTGCCATTATCTTCTCCCAAATTGTGGACTTTATCGCAAAAGTAGATACTATATTTATAGTATATTTTGATAAATAGAAGTTTTAATTTTAATATGCTGCTGCTAAGTTGCCTCAGTCATGTCCGACTCTGTGCAACCCCATAGACAGCAGCCCACCAGGCTCCGCCATCCCTGGGATTCTCCAGGCAAGAACACTGGAGTGGGTTGCCATTTCCTTCTCCAATGCATGAAAGTGGAAAGTGAAAGTGAAATCGCTCAGTCGTGTCTGACTCTTCGAGACCCCATGGACTGAAGCCTACCAGGCTCCCCCATTCATGGGATTTTCCAGGCAAGAGTACTGGAGTGGGATGCCATTGCCTTCTCCAATTTTAATATAGTGAGTTCTATTAATTTTATCTTCTGACTGGTACTTTTCATGATTTAAGAACGCCTTCCTTAACTCAAGGTCATTAAGTTGGTCATTTTTATTTCTCCTAAGTTTAGTGCTTTGTTTCTTTACAATTGGGTCTTCAATTAGAATGTGAAGCAAGAATCCAATTTTATTTGCTCCCACATTAAAACATTACCATTACCATTTAACAAACAGTCCCTCTCCTCCTCACTGATTAGTTATGCCAGCTCAGTCATATATCAAGTTTTTACATATTTATGCATCTGTTTCTGGGCTATTTTATTCCATTAATGTTTCTTCCACTACAGAGCTAGTTCCTCATTGTCTTAATTATAGCTTTTTAAAAAGGCTTAAGACAGAAACATCCCATCACACACACACACATACACCACACCAGTTTTATCTTTCTTTTTCAAAATTGACTAGACCATATTTTTATGCAGAGGAATGACATGATCTGACTCATATTTTTAAAAAGGACTACCCTGACTGTTATGCAAAGAATAATAATGAATCAGAGAGAGGGGAAAAAAATTGCTAGAGCTGTGTCCTTGAATAGATGAAAGTGGATGACAACCAGTGGAAATAGGAAGGATTAGCTTTGCAGATCAGCATGCAAAGTTCATCCATGGTAATAAAGGCAGAGTCTATGCCTGCAGATACTGTTATGTGTGGTGATGGGAATTTGGAAATTCTCTCCTGATGCTTTAATTTTCTCAGTGAAGTCATCAGTTACGAGTGAGATGTTGAAGGTTTAAGAAGAAAGCAAATGGTATAGAATCTCTGTTTGAGGGGAATGGGAAAATAAATGACTACCTGGAGGAATTAAGAGTCCACTTGAGATTTGTGATCATTGATTTAAGTGAGAATAGTGAACATGGCTACAGCCACATACAGCTGTAGTGAGTTGGGCTCAATCAGGATTCTGGGTTTGCTAATTAAGGAAATAAAGTGAAAGATGGTAAAGGAGTTGAAAAAAGTGATTATAATGGTGGGCAAGCAGTCTAATCTGTATAAAGAAGGGAGTGAAGACAAGTGAGCAAAAACCCTGAAAAGTGATAGGACTGATGGGCTGGAAGATCTGTGGGGTCAAGGGAATGTCGGGGTCCGTATACTAGAGAAAGGAGAAGATGTTTAGGACGAAGTGAGTGGGATGCATGAAATTCACATTATGAGAAGGTTCCCATTATTGGCAATTATATGGTAAAAATTACAAGTGAGGCTGGCTTTATGGCAGGCAATCTTATGCAGCCACACAGGGCCCGACTCAGAGAGCCCTGTACTTGGTTACCATCCAAGTACCTGTACTGCTGTTACCACCCCCAAATTCTGAATAACTTTTAAACAGGGACCTTAAATTTTCATTTTTCTCTGGGCCCCACAAATTACGTAGCCAATCCTGGTGATGAACATGGGAATGAGTGGGCAATGTAGGGGAAGACAAGATTGTTGGAGGAGGTGGGCTCAAGGAATGGAGAAATTGGAGTGTTAAAGAATAATCAACTTTCGAATTGAAATTGCCAACAATTTAGATAGGCATAGTACTGAAGGCAGTGACAGTGAGCGAGGAGCTAGAACCTAGAGAAACGAAAGACAATAACCGGAGTTAGGAGCTGTCATCAATAGACACATCTTGATTGGGCAGTAGGTGACATAATCTACACAAAACTCAAAGCTAGAGTTTGGAGACAGGAAATGACACTGAGATGCTGCAGAAGCAAGAACGCTGGCCTCTCATCCAGGCCTGCAAGGGGAGGTCATGCAGGTACTCCTTTATGGTTCTGCAGGTTATGCAGGACTCCTTTTAGTGGAGTCCCAGAGAAGCAGGGTCCTTGGGACAGAGACTTGGTCAACAAAGGTCCATCTAGTCAAGGCTATGGTTTTTCCAGTAGTCACATATGGATGTGAGAGTTGGACTATAAAGAAAGCTGAGCACAGAAAAATTGATGCTTTTGAACTGTGGTGTTGGAGAAGACTCTTGAGAGTCCCTTGGACTGCAAGGAGATCCAACCAGTCCATCCTAAAGGAAATCAGTCCTGGGTGTTCATTGGAAGGACTGATGTTGAAGCTGAAACTCCAATACTTTGGCCACCTCATGCGAAGAGCTGAGTCATTGGAAAAGACCCTGATGCTGGGAAAGATTGAGGGCAGGAGGAGAAAGGGGACAACAGAGGATAAGATGGTTGGATGGCATCACCGACTCAATGGACATGAGTTTGGGTAAACTCTGGGAGTTGGTGATGGACAGGGAGGCCTGGCATGCTGCGGTCCATGGGGTCGCAAAGAGTCGGACACGACTGAGTGACTGAGCTGAACTGACTGGGACAAAGATAGTGTGTCCAGGTGTCCCTTGGAGCAAGAGGGTGACAGGGATGATTAGAGAAGAGGTTGAAGATAGAGAAGAATTTGATGACAGCAGACCTTGAGCACTAGAGAACACAAGGCAGGACTTCATGGCTGGGAAGAAGGGGGTACAGTAAGGCTGCACAAAGCCCTATAGGATTAGAAAAAGGGGGTAGACAACATGTGAGACTGGGGTTCTTGCAATGACTTAGGAACAGGGATAAAGGACATGATGAGATTAGCTGAATGGACTCCAGGTGAGGGTGGAGGGAAGACTGTGAGTGTTGGAGGATAAAGACGACTCCCTTGTCACCATGGTGACGGGGGCAGACGGCCCCAGGGAAGCAGGATCTTTTTACCTGTCTTAAGTGTAGATGCATGCTGAAAAATCATGTATCTTTTTAAAGTTTTATAAATGACATCTATAAAGTAATAATTAGAATAGGCATTAAAATAAGTTTTTATGTTGACCCAATAATATTGTGGGCTTCCTTGATGGCTCAGATGGTAAAGAATCTGCCTGCAATGTGCAGGACCTGGGTTTGATCCCTGGATCAGGAAGAACCCCTGGATAAAGGAATGGCAACATCCAGTATTCTTTCCTGGAGAATTCCATGGACAGAGGAGCCTGGTGGGCTACAGTCCATGGGGTTGCAAAGAGTTGGACATGACCGAGCAACTAACACTAACACTAATAATATTGCAGCCATATGAAGTAGATACTAACCTCACTGCTCTGTAATCTCTTACAGTGCTTTTTTTGGATAAACATTTCAAAATAAATGCATATTAGTATTACAAGTTCAATAAAGCAATTTCTTCTAAAGTTTTGCTGCAATTTGGTTTGTTATTTCATTAAAAGTGCTTTGCAATGAGTAAGACTATATCTGAGCAAGGTCTGTCTTTCTAACCTAATAGTATATGGCTTTTGGACTAATTAACACAGACCCTCCTTTTGTTTTATTCTTTCAAACTCCTCTAGTAAATATTTTCTTAGGTGGATAATACAACAATTAGTTAAAAATAAAGTCATTTATTTAAGAATTTAACTTAGGCCATTTAATAAATGAGTTTCAAGAAATCATGTGATCAACCAAAAGCGGTGTATGAACCTTGTTTGGATCCTGATTTGAATAATATGTCTGTGAAAAGATATTCGTGGGACCTCTTCCCAAACAGTGGAATACTTTAATTTGTCACATATAGACAAGGATTCATGTAAAAGGTTTTGTTGCTTGTGTGATTCAGAGATACCCATTAGCTTATTCTGGCCTCAGGAAATACCACAAAAGGATTGGGATTTGAAGTCAGTTAAAGCCTCCAGACAATTGGCAATGAGCTGTAAATAGCTATCTGCCTTTCCAATTCAGTTGTAAGATGAGTCATCCGATTCCTTGGCGTGGGTGCAAGTGAAGGGGTGAGGAGCGATGAATCAGATCATTTGAACCTCACGTTAATGTTTTTGATCCTCATTTTTTACATTTTAATATTTCTTGGGAATCAGAACATAGGTAACAACTGATAGAGGCATTTAAGGGATGCATTTTTTTCTCCTCAAACGCCTTTATTAAATTGATACAGTATTCTACAATTGATGACATCTGGGAATCGAAGAAATATGGTAATGTATGCTATCTTTTGCTCTGGAAATTGCTCAGTTGGGTCTGTTATCTAAATTCTAGATAGATTACTAAGCTAGTGGCTCATGTTCCAATGAAGAATAAGAGCAGAATACACCACTTCCTTGCACATAATCCCTAATTCTCTGTTTTAGTTACATTAACTATCTATAATGAGATCAATGACATTTCAATTAATAAACAACACAGGAATGGCTCAATGGTATTTTGCATAGTGTATCAAGTAAGTACTAAGTGAAAAAATTAGAGAGAAATACCAAGACAATGAAAACTGTAAATTTTCTCTTATTCCCTTTACTACAGCCCAGACTTCCATCAGAATAAAGATTCCCATTAAAAAAAACCTCTCTTTCAAAGTCCCACAGATAAGAAGGCTTGAAATGATCAGTTTCTTTTTGGGATTCAAGATTGACAAAGGCTTTGCATATAACATACAATGATAGATGTTACCTGGATTTGCATATAAGAACATTGTGATTCACAGAGTCATCTTTCCACAGGTTTAAAAATTTTGTCTACACATACCGAATCTTCAAAGAGAAACATGGGTATTTCCACATACAGGTAAGGACATATAAGAACTCCTAGAACAAAAACAACAAAAACTGGGGAGAAGAACCTAAAAGCATCTCTGAGATGTGGCCGTGTGGAGGCATTCTACGGAAGCACTGTGAGTTAGAGTCAGATCAGTAATTAACCTTGTCTTCCTTTAAGAGAATAGAGACACACTAGAGTTGGGTTCAATTTTTTTATAAAAAAAAAAAAAAACAAGGCTGTTTTCAGAAGTGTAGAGGCACAGAGTTCCTCCAGGGGTCAAATATACCAACCTGAACTCTATGTAAGACTACTGTCAAATTAGAAGACTAAATGACAGAGTGGGTGGAAAGGGAAGGCGGGCAGAGGTCTGAATGTTTAGGGGGTCGGGGGGTGCGCCATACCTGGATGAAAATACAAAAGGAAGCATCAGTCAACTGGCAATTTGGGGATTTTATTAATGTGTCTGGTTTACTGAGCGTTAAGCAGAAAAAAACCTTTTTTCTTTTGAAGTTACTTCTCTGGCAGCAAGTAGAGTATAATGAATGTCATTGAATCTTTAATTACTACTATAAGGATCCTGAAATAATCTTTCTGAATACTTGCAAAAAGGTTAAGCAGATCTTTTACTTCAAGAATTCTCAGAACCTTTGATATGCTAATATGCACTGTGACTACCTGAGATCCCCAGATACACACACACACATATAATTTTTTCTTTGAAACAAAAGACATTGTTGAGGCAATTGACAAATTTTTGAATAAGATCTGTAGATTAGTAAACAGTATCACATCAACTTCCTCATTTTAGCCTGGGTATGTAATATTCTTGTTTTTTAGGAAATAGGAAGTATTTAGGTTAAAGGGATATCATGTCAGTAACTTTCATGTATTTTTTTAAAAAGGATAAATATATGTACATTTGTATATTTAGAAAGAGAGGATGAAAGGCAAATACAATAAAATGTTAACCTTTGGGGTGCGGGTGAAGGATATACATGGAAATTTAAAAAACATTTTTGAATCTTTTAAAGCAACTCATTTTAAAACATTTATTTCTTTATTGTGCATATTTTGGGAAATTCTGGATAATTCCTTAATGCCCCATTTTGTCTCTTGTCTGGACAAAACAGAGAAGCATCCACATCTCTTCTAACAGACTCAGGGGCGTTTCATGGGAAGCAGCTCTACATCAGGGCCGGTGCTAGAAGCTGCCCTGGACTGACACGACAGCCTTTCATGGAGCCGACTTCCAGCTCAGCCTGAGTCTCTGTCACAGAGGTTAACACACTGCAGGTCCCAGAGCTTTCTCATCACCACCCCTCTCTGCAGACCAACACCTTGGCCCTCTGGGAACCACAGTGATCATCAAGAAACACAACTACACAAGAGCTGAGGAAATTTTTGTGTTTTTAAATTATTTCTATAAGATTGTAGTAGAGGGACTTCCCAGGAGGTCTAGTGGTTAAGACGTTGCCTTCCAACTCAAGCGGTGCAGCTGTGACCCCTGGTTGAGGAACTAAAATCCCATATGCTTCATGGCCAAAAAACCAAAACATAAAACAGAGCAATATTGTAACAAATCCAATAAAAACTTTAAAAATGGCCCACATCAAAAAAAAGTGAAAGCATTATTATTTTTTTTTAAATGACTAGAAATTTGTGCTTTGCTTATAGCTGGTAAACAGAAAACAACTGTTCATAATTTTACCTGAATCATGCTGACATTTCCATTTTCAATTTAAATCCAGACATTTTGGTCTTATTTTCCTCTCACGGAGATTCTGAATTCAAGTATGTAGGCTTTTTTTGTATACATATATATATATATATATATATTTTTTTTTTTTTTTTGGCTATGTGGCTCGCAAGATCTTAATTCCTTGATCAGGGATTGAACCCAGGACCATGCAGTGACAGCACCGATTCCTAACCACTGGACCACCATCAAGTACAGAGATTGCATTTCCCATTGAAGTCCGCCTGCATCAGTCGCTTACACTCTCACATAAGCTCTTAGAGGGGTTACCCTCTACAGGGTACCTACAAGAGCTGCCCCCAGATTGCCATAGATGGGAACTCAACACTGCAGACTGAGGTGGGGACCCTTGATTGTTAATCCTCTCTACTCACAGCAGCTCAAGCCAGAGCTCTGTTTTTAGAGGGAAGGTTTCTGTGTTTTGTGTGTGGTGTGGGCTCCCACACATGAAATGCCAGCCACCTGTTTTCAGTTCGCTGCTCAGAGGCAGCCCTGAAACCACTGTTGTGAGAGGTGTCAGCGTTCACACACAGTTGCGTGGTGATGAGTGCTCTCCTTCCTGCACTTTTGCAGACAGCGGAAGGCATTAGACGACAGATCTTTCCAAACCTGAAGGAACTGATCTCCAAGTTTGAAGAGCCACATCAAGGACTGATGTTTCACCTTGTAAAGCCAATAAAGAGAACTGGATCCTGCCTGAGATGGAGAAGATCGAAGATAGAGTTGGATGGTATTTATGGTAAAAACTTTCATAGGGGGGCCAGACAAGAGCCTTAGTCCCACTTCTACTACTGCCCTACTGGGTAGAATCCATACAGATAACCTCTCCTTTCTATGGTGTTAGCTCTAAAAAAGCCTCATCCTGTGAACAGCATTTTTCTATCTTGTTGGGAAGCAGTGCCTTCATGCTCCCGGTGGTGGCAAACGCACAGAGCTCTCTGTGCTCGGGCAGCCCAGGGAGAAGAGTCGTCCCTGGGCATTCCGTGAGCCAACTTCAAACTCACCCTGTGACCTTGTGCCAATCACATATTTGGGAATAGATGGCCAAAAAGCAGAATTTTCAAGTGAGAAAAATGCTTCAACTTCTTTCTCCAAGCCCCATCCTGTTACATTTTGCTCAATATTTGCTAAGCATTCATTTATGTAGTGTTAGTGGACAAACTGGGCTTCCCCCAGGTGCTAGTGGTAAAGAACCTGCCTGCCATTACAGGAGACATAAGAGATGTGGGTTTGATCCCTAGGTCTGTAAGATCCCCTGGAGGAGGGCATAACAACCCACTCCAGTATTCTTACCTGGAGAATCCCATGGACAGAGGAGCCTGGCAGGCTACAGCCCATAGGGTCTCACGGAGTCAGACACGACTGGAGTGCCTTAGCAGGGAGCAGG
Organism: Bos mutus; assembly: GCF_027580195.1. Classification (NCBI taxonomy): domain Eukaryota; kingdom Metazoa; phylum Chordata; class Mammalia; order Artiodactyla; family Bovidae; genus Bos; species Bos mutus. The sequence goes on along the minus strand of NC_091619.1, from coordinate 5,778,632 downwards.
GGACTAATTATTTCAGATACATCCTAAGAGTTATCAAGCCATGGTGGGAAATGAGAGTGCAGAGAATCAGTAAATCTGAGTGCACAGGATCCAGGTCATATCCCAAGCAGCTACTCTTGTGTACACCCCTTGAAATCTGTTCGCAGAAAAGAATCTAGTATCCATCAGTCACAACATAGTTCGAATTTAGCTCAGACTTCCTGAGACATTTACAGTTTAACCCTGTTTTCTCAAGGTGGGATGTATGGTTAGAGCCCCATTAAAGGGATTTCTGTCCTCAGTGGGCAGGTGATGTAATGGGAGCAGAGGGCTAGCTAGGGAGCAAGGAGGGGAACAGACAGAGGGTTCCAGGAAGTCTGTGGTCACCACACACCCATTATACTCTGTCTACAGCCAAGCTGCCCTTTAGACTGCCGGAGAAAGCTTCTCACCTCCCCAGGATTAAACACAGTTTTTTAATTATGAGAAAACAGCCCTCCTCTCCCATTGTTTCTGTCTCCCTCCCCCAGGCAGAGGAGTGTGTAGCCCGTCACAGAGTTGCTTGCTATAGCTGCAGCTGCAGATGTGGTCCCATGGCCATTTTCTACCATAACTTACAGAAAGAAATAAAAATACAAAGAATAAAAGGGGGGCAGAGGAGCAACCTAGGGATGGACCCATGCTGTAGTCCTTAGGCAAACCCTGATGAGCTGCTCAGGGTGCTTGAGGGTGGCGGTAGTATTTGTCTCAGGGATAAATAAAATAACCACAAATCCCAAGAGGAGAACCCTTTGGAGTTCGTTCCAAGAGCTGAGCAGGAATCTCACCACACCAGTTGTCCAAGCTCGGGCAGCCTTGGCAGAATGAGCTCCCAAATCCTCAGCCATTAAGGGGGAAGGAACTTCCTCTGAGCTGCTCATCTTCTCCCCCGCCCCCGTTCCCTTGGCCACCTCAGAACAAGCCTCAGGTGTTCTCACCCTGAGGCATAGGTTCTCTGCTGTTGAGTGGAGGCATCTGGTGCTGGAAACTCTGGTACTTGACTTATAAACAGGCCCCCTATTTTGCCAGGAGAGCTCCCTGTGGTACCCCAGCCCGTGAAGATGTCACTCTGCTGTGGCATCAAGATGACCCTGTGCCTGGGCAGAGGGCTTCTTTCCCGCGAGAGGTGTTGGTCAGGGTGACTCCTGGGTGTGAAGCCTCACGGCTGGTCTCCTTTTCTCCCCAGAGAACAGTGGCAGTGACTATGTAGATGTCCTGCCTTGAAGGGATGGAGACTGGATGAAGCACTTACAGAAGCGGTCCTGCTTCTCCTGCAGGTGTGTGGGTCTGGAAGACCAAACTCTAGGGGACAACTTAGACTCTCCTGGTCTGAGTGACTGAAGATGTTTTGTTCACCAGCCTCAGAGAAATCAGTCCCTGCCTCCCATGCATACAAAACGAGGAGCTTCAAAACCCCATTCTCCCTCCCACTGTTCTTTCTTGGAATAGGACTGCCTGAACCTATTCTTGACTTGTTAAAGGTGCTACCACGACAACACCGTTGACGTCTGGTCGTCTTTCAACCAGGCAACCAGAGGGGAGAGAAGAGAGTGCTGGTGTCTCCTTCGGAGGCTGAGTTCCAGTCATGACGATGTGACTGCAGACAAACCGCTTCCTCTTTCTAGGCCTCTGTTCCTTCGTGGCTGGGCAGAGGACAGCCAACGCCCGGCCTCTCTGCTGAGGCTGGTTGAGTCAGGTGGCGTTGGGGAGCCCCTGAGTAACAGACATGGGTACTGGATCTCACACTCCCAAAACAGCCAATACATTCTCTGCCCCTGCCCGTGCTGGTCTTGGTGATGGTGGGAGCCCAGACCCACTCATGCACCCTCTCCCTCCAGCCAGGGCGACCCACCTTCTTTCTAATCTCCATCCCTGCTAAACATTGCCCTGGAGACACTTCCTCTTTGATTCTGCCTAGTTTCATTTATGCACTAACCACTTTAACAGCAGCGACGTGCTTCTGCTTTGCGACACGTGTGGGGATTTTGAAGGTGTGTCACAATGCAGAACCACATCGCTGCTGTGAAAGTGGTTGGTGCTGTTTCTGACTAGGCTTTAAAGTGCGGTTGAGTCTCCCCGTGAATCCTCCACGGCACACAGAAATGCCTGCAGCTCAAAACCGTGCCCCATTTAGAGACATTACTGACTAGGAGCCCATTCCCGAGGGGTTTGTCGCTTGGTTCTAAGGCCCTTTGTATTTTTCTCCTAGTTCACATTTTAAATTAAGACCTGCTTAGTGTGGAATGTACCACATGCTATGCCCATTCTCTGATCTATCTTCAAACCTTAGGGATTCATTTCACCCCCCTGGCCTTATTAAAGAGAGGAGCTTGGATTTCTGGGAAACAAGAACAGACATTGTGGTTGGAATCCCAAAAGCATGAGCCATTCTGACTTCTTAGGTCACAGCAAACCATAGTAGAGAAGAAGGGAACTGCAGGAGCCACATAAGCATACTTATGGATGGTTCAGTAAAGGACACCAGAAGCAAACCTGCTCCCCAGGGTTCGGCTCCAGGTCTTTGATTCATTCTGCATGGTACAAAGAACATGTTCCAGTTATCTGGGACTGCAGCAATCCTTGGCACAGAAAACATGGTCAGTGGAAATTTCCTGAATAAATCAATATATATGAAATGTGGTCACTCATTCTGGATAGCAAAGATTTGTTTGAACTCTATATATACATCTCAAAATCAAGTAGAATATGATTGTTAATTCAAGACCTTTCCATTATTACTCTCATAGAAGTGATTTCCTTTTTTCCTGAGCACCTATGCATAGCACCTTACAAGGAGCTTGATCCCTGGTGGGATTTCAGCCATATTTCTCAAACAAGCAAGCCACATTTCATAGTCAATGTGGCTGTCGTTGCATAGTTCCCTGAAATTTAGAAGGCCATGAACAGGTCATACGAAGAACAGCTGAAAGATCTGAGTATGTGGGACTGGAAGAGGGAAGACAATAAACTACAGCAGCCGTTTCAATGTTGGCAGTGCCGTTCTGTGAAAGGGGGAACAGAAGACTCACTGGGTGTGAAGCCAGACAGAAGAACTCAGAGCAGCGGCTGCGTGTTTACAGGAGGGCAGTCTCAGCCACATGTAGGAAGAACTCAACGTAGGAAGAATCGGAGCCCGCTGGAGCTATCCTACATTCAAACAGTCCTCCGTCTTCTGGGGTCCAAATGACTTAGGTACGGAGAGTTGAGTTAATCACATTATTTAATTCTTAACTCATTATCACTATCCACCCATAAAAGACACATTCATTTTTCTTCCCTTCATCCCTCATTCCCATTCCAACGGAACCAGCTCCGCACTATTTGATACATGCCCTTGTGTGGATGGGCTTCCCTGGTGGCTCAGATGGTAAAGAATCAGCCTGCAACGTTCAGGAGACCCAGGTTCAATCCCTGGATCAGGAAGATCCCCTGGAAGAGGCAATGGCACCCCACTCCAGTACTCTTGCCTGGAAAATTCCATGGATGGAGGAGCCTGGTGGGCTACAGTCCACAGGGTCATAGAGAGTCAGACACGACTAAGCAACTAACACTTTTTTTCACTTTACTTACATGTATGCACTCTTGTAGAATATACAAATTTGGTTGAGACTATCTATCTTTTATATTTACACACATGATATAGTGCTATTGCTCCAATTCTGTTATTACTTTTTTCCCCTCAATATTATGATTAGTTCTATTCCTTACTCTTGAGTGTACATCTAACCCAGTGCCTCTAACTCATGCATGGTATTCCACAGCATGCACCCATCACATTTTGTTTTCTCATCTCTCTAGAGACACACATCTAAGTTGGTTCCAACTCCCTGCTCCTAGGAACATCACTGTAATGAACAGCCTCTCTTTATGCACATGTAAGAGGCTTCCTCTGGACTATGAGGGTGGGTCATAAAGTGTACTCAGATTTAATTATGATACAATCAAGCCCATGAAGTGCTTTTTTGCCTTATGCTTTGTGCTTTTTGATCCCTGTTTTACAAGCCCTTCCCCACTCCAAGAGTCTCTATATATATACTTTTTATTATATAATTTTACCTTCTACATTATACTTTTACCTTCTACACTAAGGATTTTAACGATGGCAGGGACTTTCGCCTTTTTCAGTGGCATATATCCAGTGTTAGAAAAGTCCTTCTCTCCTAGCAGATGCTCAATAAGTATTTGTTGAATAAAGGATGAGTCTGGGGTTAACCTTTGTCCATGGTGAGAGGTAAGAATCCAGCTTTGTATTTTTCCATCTATATTGAAGTGGTTTTCAGATTTATACCTGCTTAATAATCCATTGTCCCTCCTCTGGTTTATGGTTTCTTCTTTATGTCACAACTGTTCTAATACTCTGACTTTGTAATTGTCTCTTAGGATAAGCACTCATTTTTTAAAACCATTTTAGCTATTTGTGGACCTTGATTCCTCCACAAACATTTTAGAATAAATAAGTTTCTTGAAACATCTTGCTGGAATTTTGAGTAAACTTGCAGTTGGGGGAGACTGAAATTCTGGTGATGTTTTCCCATGTGTAAACATGCTACTCTAGTTATTTATGCCAGCTTTTTTGGTCTTTAATGAAATCATACATTTTCACTGTGGAAGTCCTGTATATTCTGTTAGGGTAATTCCTATTTTTAGTTGTTATAACTTTAAGTCATATATTTTGTTACATTTCTGATAGACTACGACAGTAGCAAACTGCTTATGCTCTTGTTAGATGTCCTGGTTTATCTGTTGATTTTACTGTAAATTAAACTGTAAATTCTATGTAAATAATTTTGTCAGCTACAAATGATAGCATTTTGTTCTCCTTCCTTTCAACCCTTATGTATTTTATTTATTTTCTATGTTTACTCGATTGGCTAGGACCTCCAGTATACATTAAATACGAATCAGTATGTGAGCATTCTTGCGTTGTTCCCATATTGTGTGAAATGCTTAGTCATTTTCTCCACTTATGCACAGTGTTTGTTGTAGCCTTTAAGAAGGCCATTTTAGTTTTATCAGAAATGTTTTGGAATGTATTAAGTGACTTGCTTCTGTATCTACAGAGATAGCCACATTCCTTTAATCCTCATTCCATTATAGAGGTAAATTACATTAAATTCTTAACTTATACCATGCTTGTATTGCTTAACTTGATCATTTTACGTTATTTTTAATAAACTGTTGGATTCAGTAAGTTATTTCATTTAAGATTTTTGCATTAAAACTCATAAACCAAACAGAACAATAATTTGTTGAATCATGGTTATGCTAACCATGAAGAGTGGATGAAGCGGTCTTTATATTTTTTCTATTTTTTCACAACAGCTTTGTAAGGAAAAGTCTATGTGTTGTTTGAAAACTCATTAATACTCTTATAAAACTGAGTTTGAAGTTCTGGTAAAGAAGGATAGGGCATCTCTTATTACTCTGTAAATATTGGGTTAGCGAAAAGTTCATTGAGGTTTTTATGAAGACACCTGAACAAACACTTTGGTCAAAACAGTATCTTTAATGCTCAATGGTTTATTCAATTATCTTGCCAAATTTGGCGCTCTTTGTTTTTCCAGGAATTTTATAAATTTTGTCTAAGTTTTCTAAATTATTGGCATATAGTTAATACTATTATTATTCTTAAAAACATATTGTGACCGTCATTGTATCTTCTTCTTCACTCTGTATTTTATTTGCATCTCTTTTTACTAATCAATTTTATGCGTCTTAATTGTCCTTTTTTTTAAAATTTTACTTTATTTTTAAACTTTACATAATTGTATTAGTTTTGCCAAACATCAAAATGAATCCATCACAGGTATACATGTGCTCCCCATCCTGAACCCTCCTCCTTCCTCCCTCCCCATAGCATCCCTCTGGGTCGTCCCAGTGCACCAGCCCCAAGCATCCAGTATCATGCATCGAACCCGGACTGGCATCTCGTTTCATACATGATATTTTACATGTTTCAATGCCATTCTCCCAAATCTTCCCACCCTCTCCCTCTCCCACAGAGTCCATAAGACTGTTCCATACATCAGTGTCTCTTTTGCTGTCTCGAACACAGGGTTATTGTTATCATCTTTCTAATTTCCATATATATGCGTTAGTATACTGTATTGGTGTTCTTCCTTCTGGCTTACTTCACTCTGTGTAATAGGCTCCAGTTTCATCCACCTCATTAGAACTGATTCAAATGAATTCTTTTTAATGGCTGAGTAATACTCCATTGTGTATATGTACCACAGCAATTGTCCTTTTAAAGTCGGCTTTTAGTTTTAATTTGTTACTGTTTTTTAGATTGGTATTCTCTATTTCACTGACTTTTATCATCATTTTTCAGCTTATCTGGCTTGTCTTCAATATTTATTTTTTGTAATAAATACATTTAAAAGCTGTGAATTTATCTCATAGTACTACTTGACCTGTACCCCACAAATTTTAACATGGTTTTTATTGCTGTTCAGGTCAAGGTATTTTTAATCAAAAAGAATAGTAGTTTGTAATTTTTTCAAACATGTACTTTAGTTTTCACTTAAGTATAGATTGCAAACTATACTGTATTAAATTTAACATAATTTGACTTGATTTCTGAGGCTTTGATGATTACCTGGTATATGTGAACATCCTGTGAACATTTCATTAGGAAAGAGTCGTTTTTTCTATCCATTTTAACACTATCTTCACCAATGCCACCAATGTATTCAAGATTATAGACCATATAAGACAAATATTTTTATTTTTCATAGATGTTCTTATTTTTCTTCTATTTGATCTATCAAAGAAAAAAGTCTCTCATTTTAACCCAATATATAATAGTTTGCTGCTAAGTTACTTCACTCGTGTCTGACTCTGTGTGACCCCACAGACGGCAGCCCACCAGGCTCCCCCATCCCTGGGATTCTCCAGGCAAGAACACTGGAGTGGGTTGCCATTTCCTTCTCCAATGCATGAAGTGAAAAGTCAAAGTGAAGTCGTTCAGTCGTGTCCAACTCTTCGTGACCCCGTGGACTGCAGCCTTCCAGGCTCCTCCATCCATGGGATTTTCCAGGCAAGAGTACTGGAGTGGGGTGCCATTGCCTTCTCCGATAACAGTTTAGTTTTCTAATTATAATAATTGACATATATTATATTGACATATGTATGTCTTCATAGTTCTGCTATTTTGAGGTTATATTTTTAGATGTATATATTTTTAATAACTATTTTATCTTAATTTTTTTGAAGTTTCTCTTTTTCTCATAATTTTTGCTTTTAATTCTATTTTTATCATACTTAAATTGCTATCTTGACTTTCTCTTCATCCATACTTTTTAATATATAATTTTCTATCTCTTTGCTTTTAAGTTTTTTCATATCTTTTGTGTTAACCCTGTCTTCTATAGACAAATGTTATTGGATTTAATTTTTTTCCAATTTAAGTTTTTCTCCTTTTGTTTGGTAAGTTTGATACCCTTATATTTATTAGAAATTGTCCTATTTGAATTTATTTCTGCCACTGTCATGGGCTGGATGTTTTTGGCCTCCCAAAGGCAAATGTTGAAGCTCTGACCCACAGTCTGATGGTATTTGGAGTAACTGGGTTTAGGTAAGGTGGTGGCCTTAAAAGAGGTTCAGGGCCCTTGTAAGAGGAGGAAGACCAGACCCCAGAGCTCGCTCTCTGCCTGCAAGCCCCGAGGAAGGGCCCTGTGAGGACACGGCAGGAAGGCAGCTGGAGGCCCCTCCAGAAGCCGTCCTCGCCAGAGTCTGCTGGCACCTTGACCTCAGATTTCCCACCCCACAAGAAAGTCTAGTAAAATGTGCATTCTTTAACCCACCCAACCTATGGTATTGAATATTTTGTTACAGAAGCCTGAGCTAAGAGAAAAATCTTACTCCGTTCTTTCCATTTTCTATATATTTTGTTTTCTTTTTTTCCTCCTTTAACCCTGCTTATTGGAAAGCTCTATTAAATTTTTTTTTGGTGATAGTTATCCACAGCCTATTGAAAATTAGCATTTTTGCTTTTCTCTATAATTTTGTCACCATTGTTAATCCCATCTCATTTTCTGATCTAAAATCTGAATTATTATTATCTACTCCTTTTGAGTCCTTTACCATCTATGTAATAGTAAGATTCAGTTCAGTTCAGTTCAGTCGCTCAGTCGTGTCCGACTCTTTGTGACCCCATGAATCGCAGCACGCCAGGCCTCCCTGTCCATCACCAACTCCCGGAGTTCACTCAGACTCACATCCATCGAGTCAGTGATGCCATCCAGCCATCTCATCCTCTGTCGTCCCCTTCTCCTCCTGCCCCCAATCCCTCCCAGCATCAGAGTCTTTTCCAGTGAGTCAACTCTTCTCATGAGGTGGCCAAAGTACTGGAGTTTCAGCTTTAGCATCATTCCTTCCAAAGAAATCCCAGGGCTGGTCTCCTTCAGAATGGACTGGTTGGATCTCCTTACAGTCCAAGGGACTCTCAAGAGTCTTCTCCAACACCACAGATCAAAAGCATCAATTCTTCGGCACTCAGCTTTCTTCACAGTCCAACTCTCACATCTATACATGACCACTGGAAAACCCATAGCCTAATCAATTATTCATCCTTACTTCCTATGTATTTACAAACACATGGAACTCTTCTGAGTTCACTTCTTTTCTTACTGGAATATTTCCTCCAAGAATATTTTCAAAGATGGTCTTTGAGAAGTAAGCCTTTGCAGTCTTACATGCTTCATAATGGGCTTCCCGTGTGACCCAGCAGTAAAAAATCCACCTGCAAATGGGTTGAGAAGATCCCTTGGAGTAGGAAGTGGAAACCCACTCGTTTTCTTGCCTGGAAAATTTCCATGGAGAGAGGAGCCTGGTGAGCTACAGTCCAGGGAGTCGCAAAGAGCTGGACATGGCTGAGCGACTCAGCACACACACATACTTCAAAATAGTGTTTATACTCATTCAAATGATAGTTGAATATATAGGTTTAGTGTCCTTTTCTTTCAACAATATCAAACATTAAGCCACTAGTTTTTTGTATCTAGGATTCTTATTGAGATGTCTGATGTCAACCTGATACTCCTTTACAGCCCATCTTTTTTTCTGGAAACTTTAAAGGTGGTTTCTCTTTTTGACCCTACATTTTGCTATAAGTGTGTCTGAGTTTTTCCTCCTCATCCTGTTTGAAGGTCTATATGCCATTGTATTAAAATTTTAATCTTTCTATACTTTTGGAGAATTCTAATTTTTTTCAAAGATTTCCTCCCCTTCTATTTTCTCTCCCCTATGGAATTCCTAGTAAAAAAAAAAAAAAAAAGGTGTCATCTGTTTTATTTATCCTTTCACATACTATTTGTTGAATGATCTTAGGAAACTTACAAGCCTTTCCAAAGGAGATAGTACTTACCTCATAAATGCTTTTGTCATGAAAAGCTGCTGCTTAGAGAAACTAGTTGCCAGAAACTGCAATGCCTAAACTCAGCCACAAGAGGTCAGACAACCACCAAGAAAACAGATAATGAGCTGAAGTTTCTGTTGTTTTAGCACTGCTGGGGGACTGCTGCTGCTGCTGCTAAGTCGCTTCAGTCGTGTCCGACTCTGTGCGACCCCATAGACGGCAGCCCAACAGGCTCCCCCGTCCCTGGGATTCTCTAGGCAAGAACACTGGAGTGGGTTGCCATTTCCTTCTCCAATGCATGAAAGTGAAAATGAAGCCGCTCAGTTGTGTCCGACCCTCAGCTATCCCATGGACTGCAGCCTTCCAGGCTCCTCCATCCATGGGATTTTCCAGGCAAGAGTACTGGAGTGGGGTGCCATTGCCTTCTCCGGCTGAGGGACTATGGTAGCTACAAAAGGCCAAACATTCCGCTCATAATACTCATCTCTCATTTGAAAGCTTAATCTCCAGTGTAACAGGATTAGTGTATGAGCCAGGCTTCCTTGAGTCTGCAATGTGAGATGCAATAGAAATACTTCTTCCACTCCTGCTTGGAGTGCAATTCATAGATCATATTCATACCAACACCCTGCAGAATGGATGTTTTCCAGAGGCACCAATCAGCTCTGTCACTTACTGGTAGAGTGACTTTGGGCAAGTTGCTGAAACTCTCTAAGCCTCTGGCCAGCCTCATCTAGAAAATGGGATTAATAAGTCTTCCTGCATAGAGTTATTGTGGGAAATCAGAGACCATGCCAGGACAGGTTAATATTGAAAAACTGTAGTCCTTGCTGTTTTCTCTTTGTAAAATGAGGGATTTGATGACTGGGTCTCTAAATTCCCATCCCACATGAATATTCAGTGTTTAATGAAATCACATTCATCCCTGGAGAAGGTCCAACTCAACAAGATGTTTCTGGGCCATGAGCATTTCCGGGAAAATTTTATCAGACTGGTGTGATGGAAACAGAGAAGAACCATGTGGTGATGATGCTGTCTGCTCCTGGAATCTAAAATCCTGGGCCTGCAGGTCTAGCTCTATATTTTTATCAGTTTGTAAGACTCAGGCAATCTGCTTAGTCATTACCTCAATCTAAGTGAAAGTGTTAGTCTTTCAATAGTGTCCGACTCTTTGTGACCCATGGACCATAGCCCACCAGGCTCCTCTGTCCACAGGATTTTCCAAGCAAGAAGACAGGAGTGGGTAGCCATTCCCTTCTCTAGGGACTCTTCCTGACCCAGGGATCGAACCCACGTCTCCTGTGTCTCCCGCACTTCAGGCAGATTTTTTATCCACTGAGCCACTGGGGAAGCCCCAATCTCAGTTTACCCATCTATAAAATGGGGCTGAAATAACTATCTCACAAGATACAAGGATTAATGAGATCATGTGTGTGAATTCTTTGACTGCAGTACGACTTTGTCTATACCTAAAGAACAGGCTTAGGAGGACTTCCCTTGCAGGGCTATTGAGAAAAACAAATGAGATAATGAATGTAAATTGATTAGCACAATTCCTGGAATGAAATATAATAAAGCATCAACTAATAAGAAAGCCCAGAATAATAAAGTATGAGTTTTAAGAACGGGACCTGAGATCAGCTGGGGGAGCGGCAAAACCAGAGCTGGAGTGTGACCCTTCTCACGTCAGGCTGGACGTGCGTGCCCGCTTCCGCTGGCTGCATGGTGAGGTGCCACCGGTGCAGGGACAGAACTGATGAAGGCTTTGGATGAAGAGAAACGAGTGACACACTGGTCCACTCATCACTTCCACTTTGAAAACGGCCCCTCTCCAGCCTTCCCTGCAGACGACATCAGAGACAGAAACCACCTGAGGGGGAGGCCCTGAGAGGAGCTGAGAGGGGTGGGGCTGGCTCAGGCCACGACACTCAGCACTAGACTACGTGTGTGCCCGCGCGTGTGTCCTCTGTCACTAAGTCATGTCTAACGCTGCAACCATGCAGGCTGTAGCCCACCAAGCTTCCCTGTCCATCGGCTTCTCCAGACAATAATACCGGAGTGGGTTGCCATTTCTTTCTCCAGGGGATCTTCCCAACCCAGGGATCCACGTCTCCTGCATTGGCAGGGGGATTCTTCACCACCGAGCCACCTGGGAAGCCCCGTGTGTGTGTGTGCACATGTATATAAAATCTCCCAAACCAGAAGACGAGTTCTTCGAGTTTAGCTCATTTCAAGGCACATCTTTATCAAGCTCCTGTGACATGTGGGGTGCTGTGCCAGGGACCAAGGAGTTAGAGATGAAGACGACAAGGCCTGCCCTGGTGGGGTTCAGAGACTTGTGAGAGAGCCAGCAGGAGGCAGCTCCTGCTCACATCATGTGGCAAGTGCCAGCATGGTGAAAGGCAGAGGGTGCCACCCAGGAGCAGAGGATGGGCTGGGGGTGGTGTCTGGGCAGGGATCCCAGCGGAAGGGATGCCTGAGCTGAAATCTGAAGGATGAATTAACAGAGCCTGGCAAGGTCAGAGGAAAGGGAAAGGATGACGGGAGTGCCCAGGTGGATGGACATTCTTGAACAAATACACGGCAGTGATGCCGAGCAGTTTGGAGTGTGGGCCCTGGGACATAGAAGCAGTAGTGGCAGATGAAGCTGGCAAGCTAGGCTGGGCAGGACTGGGGATGATCCTGAGCACAGAGAACCAGGCTCGCCTTCTCCCATGGGTGTCCCAGCAGAGTCCCCAGCCCCGTCACATCTATACCACCTGTATAACCACTGACTGGAGAATTAGGGGGATGTAGGGCAAGGCATGGGCACGGCTGCTGCCCATGAGCACAACCTCCTCCCTCAGCTTTATCACAAGTGGGTTCACCTTCCAGCTGTCCTACACAGCCTCTCCCAAAGACCCAGCTCCTAGAAATACCACACCTTGGCCCAGCATCCAGAGAACGGACCAGGTCTGCTGCAAAGACTTTCCGACAGCTCTTGACACAGAGAACCCAGGATTTTAATTGAGCAAGTGTACCAGATAACCGACTGGAGAGTTATCTCTGAACTGGAAAGTTCAGAGACCGACTGGAAGGTAGAACAAGCTTGTTCTGAGTTTTCCTATCCAGCAAGTGGGCCCATCGGCTGTGGGCTTAGGATGCTGGGGGGAGTACATTCTGTGGCTGCAGTTGCAGGGCTGATGGAGTTCCCGTCCCTCTGTTGGCCCCGCAGTGGCCTGGACCAACTGGAACCAGGCCACAGTAACCATAGGGAGATGCTGTAAGTTCATGAGTCAGCCCATGGAGCAGGCTGAACACTTGGCTGTACTTACGTGCATGCTATCTCTTCAGTCGTGTCCCACTCTTTGCAACCCTATGGACCGTAGCCCGCCAGGCTCCTCTGTCCATGGGATTCTCTAGGCAAGAATCCTGGAGTGGGTTGCTGTGCCCTCCTCAGGGGATCTCCCTGACCCAGGGATGGAACCTGCGTCTCTTAGGTGTCTCCTGCATTGGCAGGCCGGTTCTTTACCACTAGCGCCACCTGCTGTACTTACCCACCAGCTCAAAGGGTGGGAGTTGCATAAGAACAGGAGTGTAGAGAGGTTCCTGGGCAAATACGGAGGGAACTTGAAGGCACAAGGTGGCGAAGCCCATAGTACTGGAAACCGCTAGACTGGTTAAACGGTGAAATGCAAAACAAAAATTGCAGTTTGCTGTGAGGTGGCTTCTGGCTTTGGGTGACTTTTTTCTTTTTTGCCTTTTCCAAGAGCGAAACACTGGCAGTGTTTCCTATCCCAAAACAGACAGATTCCTCAGGCACCTCCCACGGGAAAGTAGCCTGGTGTGTCTGAGTTGGTCCCTAAACGTTTCCCCTAGCCGGCTTCCCTGTCTGTGTGGTCAGTAACCAAGTGATTTGTTCCGTGGGTACAGCTTGTCCAGGCTCCCTTGAGCTGCACTATTTATCATGGCAGCAGCTGGAGATAAGCTGGACACAAAGAGGATTTGTGTCTCTGGGTGTCGGACCCTAGATACGAACGCGGAGGAATTTTCTCATTAGTGAGAAGTCAGAGGAGGGGACTCCAGGCTTTCATGGCACGCCCCAGTGCAAACGGCAGCAGGGAGGAGGGCACCCTGGAGGGGAAAGTCCCCGAAGGTGCTTCACTGGCGACTGAAATGAAGGTTTCCAGAGTGGATTTCCTTGGGAGAGATGAATGACATTAAATGTTGTCTGCACTTAGGAAGCTGTTTAGGGGGAGGTGGGGATTCTTCTACGAGGGCTGTGTTTCTTCGTGTGGAATTAATTACTTGTTCCCACTCAGAAGGGCGCCACAACGGGGGGTGGGGAGCTCGAGTGGTAGGCACAGCAGGGGCAATGCTGAGTGAGGCCCAGGGAACCCTGAGGACCCAAACCTCAAAGGCAAGGAGCTATTGCCTGCAGGTGGCAAACCAAACTCGGGAGCCCTGTGCTGGTGGGGAGGAGAATAGAGAGGAGACAGGGTATTGAAGCACAGATGGTTCTAGAACACTCCCAGGATTCACAGACCATGAAGGGATTCTGAATAAGTCTGAGAGCAAATTGAGCAGGAAGCAGCTCTCTGAGTTTGGAGCAGTATCTGAGGTGCAATCTGGTACTAGCTACAGTCATTCCATGAAGTCTGAATCCCAACAGGAATTCCCCACCAGACTTCAGGAATTTAGTGGGTTTCCTGATGACCTGTGATTTGTTCATTTCCTTCAGCAATCACTACAGGCAGAGGAAAAACACTTTCAGTTGAAATTGCCACCTCCCCCGCTCTCCATACTTCCATTGTTTAACAGCTTATGCTAATAACACAGCCTGTCAAGTATAACAGGAAGGCAGGTTCCACGGTGCCCTCACCAACTGGGCGGGCATGCCTGGGCGCTCAGTCGTGCCTGACTCTGCGATCCCGTGGACTGTAGCCCACCAGGCTCCTCTGTCCACTGCGGGCCTCGTGAGAGACAACCAGGGATCTCTTTTCCAGTGTTACCACTGTGCCCCAGACAGCACTTAGTACACAAACAGGCTTGGGCATTTTACCCCAGCTTCCAGACCAAAGGTTCAGACCACAGCATTAAAGAAAATGACATATTCACATCCCTTTTCACACTTAAAAATTTCCTCAAAAAGTTTTTATTTTTACATTATGATTTTTCATATTTGATCTTAGCCCCAAATAATTGCTTTGCATAATAGTGGGAAAGAAAAGGCATGTAAAAGGCACATTTCACACCTGAGTGACTGCCAAAGTCAATCCTGAAGCTACTCAATGGGAGCGGTCACCCAAACTGGAGCTTAGACTTGAAGGAAAAAGTTGCTCCTGTTAAGTATTTAAAATGCTTTTTCCCATGTATGGAATATGTTGGATTGGTTTTTGCGTTATTCGTACCTTCCCAGAACAATACGCTGAGCCCCTCTGCAGAGCAAGCAAGCAGAGTGAAGGTCCATTGTCTTCTTCCTCTGAGGAAGGAAGTGCAGGAGTGGAATTCAGAGCAGAAAAGACTGGAGACAGCCTCAGGCCTGAGATGCTTTTTAATTGTAGCCAGGGAGGGGTCTCAGGCCTCATCACGGGGTGGGGGTGGGGGGCTGGGAATGACAGGGCTAGGCAGAAAGGGCCCATCCCTCCCCCTTTAGTTACGGATATGGCTTCTTTTCCTTCCTCTTCCTATCTTTTCTCCACTTTGTCCCTTTTAAGGAGGTTAAAAATCTGGTCGGTTCTCAGCTGGGAGTCCTCCAGGTCATTCAGTCTGGGGACAGCCAGGGGGTACCCTGGGGGCTTCAGGCCAGCACTGCTCTAAGCCATGCTCTCTCAGTAAGGAGCATCTGGGCTACTGTAGTCTGGGGTAAGTGCCCACATCAGCAGCTTTGGGTGTTTTACTGACATTACTAATGACTTGGAATCTGATAGCAGCTCTGGTCTCTCTCTGAAGAAGGTCTGTGTGCACACCCAGCTCCATTCCCACCTCAATGGGAGAGGGTTATGGACCGCAGGTAGCTGATCCTGTGGCCACTCTCATTTCCTGCTTCTTTCTGAGGGGGAGGGTGGCACCTCTGCACACGATGGAGGAGGGAGACTTCCACGGTGCCCAGCCAGTTAGGGGACTAAACGAGGGCACATCCCCAGAGACCATTTCCGCCCAAGGTCTCAGGCTAGAGATCTGTCATGGCTCCCTCTCCCAGGCTCACAAAGCAAAAGGCCGGCGAACAAGTCAGCCTTCAGAAAAACCAACCACCCACCATTGGTTAGGAGAAAAAAACCAAACCAGCAAACCCAAACCAAACCATTTTATTGTATACTTTCTACCAGAAAATTACTAAAAATATAAATATAAAATCTCTAGAAAATACTCGGAATAGCTCTGTAATATTCTTCTTCCCCTAAACTGGGGCCAACCTCTTGGTTCTTTAAAAGCTGATTGATTACAAGAAGGTCTTCATCACTCACATTTGTTAACACATTACATTTCTCTCTGTGCCAGGGGAGTATGAATATGCCACCTTTTTGCCAGGTTCTGGAAGCTCACCTTCCATCTGTCAGGGTAAAGCTATTGCTGAATATGGGGATACAGGGGAGTGGGACCAGAATGTGGAAAAAACTCCATGGCCCCACTTCCTTCTGAGGACATAGAAGACATTTCTCCTTGGTGCCCTATCCTTGAGCAGACTGGGCCACCCCAGGGTGAAGCCTCCAGAGAAGCTGGAGTCACCCTGAGGGGTGTGTGTGTGTGTCAGGGGTGACAGCATATTGCAGTTACAGGAAGGTCAGGTGTTGAGATGGACACAGGAAGCCAAGTGGGGTTTTACATAGACAGCTGGTCTGTGCCAGGGCCCTCGGCAGGATAGACATTGCTGTTCCTGTCGGCCTTTGGGAACCCCTTGTCCCCTAGTACTAGGCACTCTCTGCAGCATTTAGGACTCGATTTTAGCCTCAGAGAGCTCCCCCACCCCCTGCTGCAGAAGAATGGCTGAGGTGGCGACCAGAGAGAGGCCACCTGGACACTGACACAGGGTCCCACAGCCCCTTCCTCATGCAGCACTGGACACGAGCCTGAGGAACTCTGGGGTCACCCTGTCCATGGTCCTAGGACAGCCTGACAGGATGCCTGTGCTGACTCCAGGGCCTCAGTGGCGTCTGGGTGTTTGAACCAGCCCTGGCCTGCCACCACTGTACCTATGGCTACAGTACCACCCGGCCAGAGGCACGCTGGTCCCTGGGAGAGCAGCAGACCAGAGTGTAGATACTCAGTAAGTTTCTCATCAGAAGCAAACTGAACTTCTGGCATGGAAGTGCAAATCAAAGGGGGCTAGCTCCCAGCATGTGGGTTTAGCTCTGTTCCCCACCCCCAGCTGTGTGTTTTGTGCAGAACCCCAAGCCAGTATGGGAAAACTCACAGGCCCCCAAAATGCTAGTCCTGAGAACTTCTGAGCATTGAGGGCAGATATCGAATCCTTGTGATGTTCCTGGAATAAGGCAGGATCGACTCAATTCAGTAACAGCCTTGCTCACTTCACAATGGCCTGCCAGGTGCCTGGGATGCTGGGACCCTTCTGAGGAAGAGGAGACAAAGCATTGCTGTGAGAAGACAAGGCCGTGGCAGAGCTGAGGCCTGGCCGTGTGGCTGCAGACGCGAGCACACGGGGTAGGAGCAGCCTGCACGCTGGTGATCCCCCGAGGCTCCCGGGTCCACGGAGGTGGTGAGGGGGGAGCAGGAATTGGGTGATGAGAGGAAGTGGGCAGTGAGCTCTGGGGCACCCAGAAGGGGAAGCCAAGCGATGACTAGAAACGGAGGCAGCAGGAATTGCAGGAAGAGGAATGAAGACCCTGCTGTGGCCGGACGAGCCCCCTCAGCCTTCCCCCAGGGACCAGCCACCCTGCTTAAGAAAAGGCGCGTTCTCTTCTTGCTGCAAAGGCCCCCAAGGCTGGGATCAACCCCTGACAGGGTCTCCTGGCCACAGGAAAGCAGCAGGACAGGACTCCTGGTGGGAGACAGGAACACAGAGGTGGGTTAACACAGGAGGGCGGAACCAGTGCAGCTGGGGGAACTGCCAGTCCGTCACAGAGACCCCAGAGCAGGTGCACAGAGAGCGCCTTCAGGCCAAGAGCAGAGCCCCCTCCTCAAGGGCAGCCTGCCCAGCCTCTCACCATACTCCAACCTCTCACACCCTCCACCTTGGTCCTCACACTCTTCACCTTCATCCTCGCACTTAGCATGCTTAGAGCCTGGAACTACATCTCGGTAGGCTGTGAGGCCCCATAGATGCCCTGAGTCCTAATGACTACTCTTCCCATGGCCTTCTCCACTACTGCTCCGTGTTCTCTCGGGACCAGCTCCATGGATGCCAGGTTCCCGGGCCCTCCCCCCGAATGATGTCAGAACTTGCTCTGCTGCTTCTGCAAGGGCCTGCCTAGCCCTGTCTTCATGCACAGCGTGGGAAGCCTGGGTCCCTCCTTCTGGGCAAGGAGCACGAGCGTAGCTGGGCACCATTATTCCCAAAGCCTCTGGACACTCCCACACTGGGCAGGTGCCCTCGGCGGCTGGCTCCATGCCCTGCCCCAGGGAGGGCTCACCATGCTCCCCGTCTAGAGGAGAAGCCCCTGTGAGCGCTGGGCGACAAGGCTGCCCAGGGTCTCAGGCATAATCATCTCCCTCAGCCTGCATGCACACGGGCAGAGGCAAGGGGACAGCCTGAGGCCTGCAGTGTCTTGGGACCAGGAAAAGCTGCGGCTGCGCTGTGCTCTGGTGTGGCTTTCTGGGTCTGGGCCCGTCACCAAGCCAAACCCAGCATCCCCCATCCAATCTGACTGCCCCTGAGGCAGGAGGCCTCTGGGCACCCAGGGAGGAGAAGGAAGGAACCAGGAGGGCGAGGAAAAGAGAAGAGCAGGCGGCATTTGGAAGACAGGCAAAGAGAACAGCCTTCATCCTGTGCTGCTGGCCCTGCACGCCCATGGGAAGCCAGGGCACCATGGGAGCAGAGGTGCCCCAACATCCAAGGGCTGCAGCCAGCATGCAGAGAAGCTGGGATGGCACCCAAGGGAGTACTTTTCCATTCCATGGACAGACTCTTGGACTATACAACCACTTAGACCTGTGGCCCTGCAATCACCAGGAGAATCACTCTGCCATGCCTTGTGCAAGGGGGACAGACAGCAGGAGAGAGGGCAGAGCCAGGGTGCACGGTGGAGGAGAGGGCAGAGGGAGGGCGCTCAACAGCTCTACTCAAAGGACAGCAGGTCTGGGTGAGGGCCCTCATTTTCAACACTGGAGGTCCGCGCCCGTGGAGGTGGGCTGCCGTCCTCCGGAGACTCGGCCAGGCTGATGGGGCTCAGGCTGAGTTTGAGGCCATTTCTCTCCATGAGGCCAGGGGAGGAGGCCCTTCGGCACTCAGTCACCTTGAGCTTGGGGTCGTCCTGGCCGTCTTTGTGGATGAGATCAGGTACTGACACGGAAACCTCTCCATTGGGCAGAGCGTCATCCCTGTCCACCACCTCTGTGGTGGCCTCTGGCTGGGAAGCATCGGCTGGGCTGGGTTGGGCGGAAGACGAGACCTGGGGCTGCCCAGATGACAGCTCTGTCCCATACTCCAGACTGCTTAGGACAGGCTGTGACGAAATCAGCATGTCCTGGGTGGTCTTCAGGGCCCGAGGGGTTCGCTTCCTGGTGGCAGGAGGTGGAGGATCCAGCCGAGGGAATGCTTCTTGCAGGGCTGACCTGTAAAGTTGATGTCAGTGCTCTGAGGCTGGCGAGACACCAGTCCCTGCTGTGTTCTCGCATCTCTAACTCCAACTGCATTTTCCACTCACCCACCCAGGGGGGCGCTTTACACTCTGGACTCTCATCCTTGGTTTAGCATGAGTCTCAGCAGTGTGAGTGCAAATGGCTTTGGGGCTGTCACATGCTCACTCGGTCTTCAGAGCAGCACAGAGTTAACACTGGGCCCACTGGTGAACTGCATCTCATCAGAACCTATGCAATAGCTCTCAAAAGTTGCATCACCACCCTCCAAGTGCACTTGTCTAAAACAAGGCCCCAAATGGGAGGCTTCCCCTGCACCTGCCCAAACATGGGCTTCTCCACTACTGACTGTCAGGGCAGGGCTCCTCACACGGGGCTGGGTGTTGGAATCCCCCTGGGAAGCGTGCTTTCCACAATACCTGGGTTTGAATCCAATTCTGCTGATCACTAACTTTGTACCCTTAAGCTCCTCACGTTACCACTCTGAACCTACACTGTCTGCAAAATGGAAATGATACCGTCTACCTCGGAGGACTGTGGCAGGGTCAGTAACAGAGTGCAGCTGAAGCACAGCACAGCGCCGGGACGTGATGCGCATGCCGGGAACTTCCGCTGTGGCGGCGGACGGTGAAGCCGGCTTCCCCAAACGTCACCCTTCAGCTATTCTCATGTGACCACCTCACGTCCCTTCCCCAGGGTCATTCTCCTCTCGAGACACTACAGTTTCTCTGCAAGCCCCTTCCTGGTCCACAGACCCGCAGGGAGGTGATAGGTGGTGCACTCACCTTCCGTCATCCCCGTCAGCCCCGCCGGCCAGTTGGGCCCCTGCGGTCTTGTTGACCTCTGTTGTGCCCACGCTGCCCAGGATCGAGGGCTCCTTTCTCCGCAGGAAGTCGTTCACTTTGGCCCCCACCGCTTTGCCCAGGCTCTTGAGGTGCTGACTGCTGCCCACCCAGAGTCCGGGCCCCCCGGGCTCCACAGACCCCTGAGCAGCAGCGCTGGGGGCCGTTGGCCTGGACAAGTGGGGGAAGGAGCGGCTCGACTGGAGCTTGGGAGTGAGGGCTGTGTTCAGGTTCTCAAACATGCTGTGGTCGACTACAAACAAAGAGGAAAGAGAGAGCCGGTGAGGGGAGGGGAGCGGGCACTTCTTTCCCTATCACTGCCGGTCTTCTCCTTACACCACACCCACAACTTTGTAACCTCACGAGTCAAGAGCGCGCCAGCAAAGATACCCTTGAACCTTCCAATCCGGTTGTCTTGATGGGCTGTGGGACCAGAAATTCTAGTTCTGCCTCACCCAGGCTAATCAGTGATGAACGCTAGCCACAAAAAAAAAGCCAACTTATCCCTTTAAGCCTGCCTCCTTGACTCCCAGCCTAACTGCTTACCTTGGGGTCACCAGGCCTTCTAAAGTAAAGGAAACCAGGATGAAGCGACGAGATGTACAGTTTTATGCTGCGGTGAGCGCATGGCACTGACTCGGGTACTGGGGTAGAAGCCGGTGGAGGGAGGGCGAGAGACCTGCGGTTGGAGGCTCTCTGCTAAAGAGGTACACGCATAGCATGCTTTCTCCACGGAAAATGCTCACTTCTCCAGGTGTGGAATCTGGGAGAACGGACCAGCTGTTTGAGGAGGGATGGTGTGAACCAAACGGACGAGTGCTTGGTGCCAAGGAAGTACGAGGAAGCTGACAAACACCAGCTCACTTAATCCTCGGGACAACCTAGTGAGGTGGGGTGTGGTTAAGACTTTTACTATGGAGGAGGAAAACGGGGCTCAGAGCAGTGAACTGCTGGGCCTCAGGTCACAGGCCAGTTACGGGTGCTGTGGGAACTACAAACCAGGGTTTCTCACCCGAAGCTCAGAGTTCATCCCACTCCCTTCCCTGCCTGGCCTGCTGTCTAAATATGCCTTGTGGACACTCCTCTTAGGGATCTCTCTTCAGCTGGAAGGATTAATTAACTCAAAGGGCTGAGAGGAGACCCACTGAGTTGTTGGTACCTGCAAGGCAGTGGTCATGTCTCATTCATCTTTGTGTCCTTGACAGCTAGCACACAGTAGGTACTCAAAATAAATACCCTGAACTGCCAAACCCATTTGCAGATAGAGAACTGTGGAGACCAAGACCGCAGCAGCTCTGCAATGTGTAACTGGAATGGCTGGAGCTCAGGGTTCTCAGGAGTTCAAGGTTCATGCCCCATACACTCTGGCATGGGGCAGCGTCTCCCCACCCGGAAATTCAGCTCAGGTCTCAGTGCAGCCAGACCCATGCTAGCACCTTGCAAGCAGGCTGGAGGTTCCTGTCCTTCCCAACCGCTCCAGGTACTTTTGTCAACCAGTGGGGAGGAGAGGTTGCCTTTGGTCACAGGCTCCTCTTCTAAGTGTCTATTCTTGCTGAGCCTTCCTAAGAGGAACTGAGATTAGGGTGTGTATTTCCTTCTGCTGAAAAAAGTGAAAGTGTTAGCTGCTCCGCTGTGTCCAACTCTTTGTGACCCCATGGACTGTAGCCTCCCAGGCTTCTCTGTCCAGGGAATTCTCCAGGTAGGAATGCAGGAGTATTCCTTCTCCAGGGGATCTTCCCAACTCAGGGACTGAACCCAGGTCTCCTGCATTGCAGGTGGATTCTTTCTAATCTGAGCCAGCCCAGAAGCCACTTTGTTGAACTTGCGCATAAAGCACTTCTCTGCCCTGCCCTGCTGAGTCCTGGGTCACAGGGAGCATTTCTCTCTATTGTGGTTTCAAGCAGAGATCTCTCTTCTGAGCCAACTACCTCAATAAGCCAGATGGTGAGGGTCTTTAGAGGTAGGAGGCAGCTGTGGGAAGAGTGGAATCTCCCCCTTTGGTGAGCCCCAGTCTTCACCTCTGTAACTGACCCTAACCCACATGCAGGAAAAGCACTCTGCAGGAGACATGCCAGGAACTTGGGTAGAGCACCGCTGGGACACCAGGCACAGAGCCAGCTGGTTCAGGCTGGCTGACTTCCGGGTGTAGACCCACCACACCAGCAGGAGATCCTGGCCCATCGTACAACAGGGGTATCAACTCGAGTCTTCTCCTGAGAGTGTAAATCTTGCCATGTCATCCACTTTTGCGTGATTTACCTATCATGTCCCATATTCTTCAAAGTCTTCTTTGATCATGAACTCCTGGAAACTAACGCGTTTAATGATTTCCCCCCAAATCAGAAAGTATTTGGGCCACCATGAAACTAGAGCGAGTGTTCAAGAGAGGTAGGCTGGGGAAGAAGGCCAATCCCCACCACTTCTGGGCTCGCATAGTTCTGTGGCTGTTTTCTTATTGGTTTAATGTGAATTTTAAGAGCAGACACATTCATTTCTAAAAGTGTAAGTACGAAAAGCACCTGGCAAAGCAACTTGTAAATTGCAAGCCCCTTTTATTATAATTATTGAGGAAGCAGTGTAATAAACATAACTTTTTGACTAAGCATCATTTTAGATTTCCTGTACTACTTGCTTCTCTACCCGTCAAAATGTATTTGCTGAATTCTTAAGTAATTTAAATATAGCCCATCATGTACTCTCTTCACAATTCTCTGCAGTCTTCTGGTAAATACATCTTGTCTTTATAATAAAATAAGCTCCTTGCTGGGCTGTAGCATCTTGAGGGATATTTCTGGTCTACAATGCTCAGCATAGGGCCTTGCACAATAGCAGGCATTTAGCAAATAGTTTAATTGAATTGACTTTTGACATGAATGCTTAAAACTGACTGCATTAGGAGCTAACATTGTAGAGAAACTGTTCTCCAAGCCCTTTTCCATTTAGAAAAGTCATTCAAAACCCCCTCCTGTGGGAGTGGTCCACAGGGGCTCTTGAGGTCAGACTGGGAGGAACTCCAGCCTCCGACACAGGACTCTCCCTGGGGCTTCCTTCATCTCCCCATCTGAGGGGTGTGCAGCAAGCCCCTTTCCTGCTGAAAGCATTAAAACTCACACACTGTCAGGACCAGAAGCGTGGTGGTTCAGAAAGTAACAGTGATGGTGGAAAGGAAGGTAAGTGGACCCCAACCAGGTGACCCTCCCCAGAGCACCCCCAGCATGCACACAGCCAAGCAGAGCGGAACATCTGGGGCCAAAGTCATCCGTAAGAAAGATGGTATCTTACCTGTCCGAGAAAGGGGCTCGGAAAGCAGGTGGGAAACAAACGAGAGAGAGAGACGTTTTATGTAGTGACCGACCACGTGGGGAGTGTCATCTCCTGTCTGGGCCACCAGCAACAACACACCAAGAGGACATAGCATGCAAGACAGGGGCCCTGTTATGAGGCACGCAGGACGACCGGGTGCTTGTTAATAACCAGATCAAAACAGAGTCAGATTTTAAAAACTCTCCCAACAGGCTCTGATGTAGCCTCTTGTATTTCCCCCCATATTCTGAGGCCCCTTTGCATTAAGTATATCTGGAGTTCCTAGCTGGCGGCAGGAGGAATGGAATAGGCCAGGGCAGGATGAAGCTCTAAGTCTCCTGGGTCCTGCATCACTCCTTTGTTGTCTCATTTCCACATGTAAATCACTAGATTTAAGACCAGGAAGATGGTCATCCACTCCAACCACGCCAATTAACAGAACGGGAAAAGCAGGTGGCAGAGAGGAATGCCTCATACCCACAGGGAGCTGAACGGTAGACCCAAATTTGGAACTCACACAGGCTGACTCCCTGAGCCCTGATCTTTCTGCACACCAGGGCAGCCAACTGAAATTGCCAATACCTTAAAGTTGCCAAGGTACATAGTATCAGTTTGCATCCCAACACGTTCTAACATTCCAGACCAGGCTGTGGAGGCAGCGCGTGAGGAGAGTACGTTCCCCACACTGCCCCCAGCAAACGTTTGAGTGCTGTGAACACACACGGACACGAGGCCAACTCCAGGCTCTCACACGCAGACGCTCACTCACACTTGGTCCACACACAGCGGGGGGAGTGCACTGCTGCTTACAGAGTGGACCAGATCTTTCCCACACTGCACAAATATCTCCACCTTTACATCTAAAGCCCCGTATGCATCGAGAAGGGGGCACCTTCAACTCACCCATCAACCCTCTAGCAGGCTACCCAGGCTGTTAGATGACAGAAGTGAAGGGAAGAAAAGAGGCAACCTTGCCACTCTGAGTTCATAGCCTCGTGGGAAATGGCTTATAATGAGCAAATGGTGTTGAGTAAGCCACCCATTTATGTTTTAGTCATTTGCTAAAAATAGCACCAACCATTTAAAACAGTATCTGGTCCCTATTCTTGGGGAGAACATATTGAGTATTTAGGCACACAGGGACATTATGTTTGTAACTTACCTTTAAATACCTCAGGAAAAAAAAAAAGTATACATGCATAGACAGGGAGGGAGGGAATTGATAAAGCAAATGGAATAAAATGTTAACAATAGGAAAATCTAGATACAGAGTACATGGACATTCTCTGCACTAATTTTAGTTTTGCAGCTTTTTCCAAGTTTGAAATTATGTCCAAAGAAAAATATAAAAGTATACACCATATCCCAAACCAGAAGCTAAATTAAAACAACAAAAATATCTGGTGGCAGACATTAGGCAGATGAAAAAGAAACCAAGGCCGTCATTCAGAGAGGACAGAGAGCCCCAGAGCTGGGGGTAGTGGCAGCATCAACATGGAAAAGGGACACTAAAGAGCAGACAGGGGGACAGACAGCATCACTCCAGGTCTCGCCCACACGCCTCCATCTCTCTGGATATTCCCAAGTAAGACAGGCCACTGAGGAATGCCAAGTCAAAAAATCTTTAAAATTTTTATCTTGCTTGCACCAGACCCCATCCATCTTTGAGGGCACCTTCCTGGTGAGTGGAATCGTGTGGTCTTCTTGTGATGTCACCTGCGCTCGGAATGTTTATCGTCCAGACAACCCAACCAGCCTCCTGGGAGCAGCTGTGCGTGACCTCCGTACCCTTCGGTAGCCAGAACATGGAGAACTTTTCACTCCTCAGCATTTCTGGAACTCGAATCTCTTCCTCTGCCCTGAGCACGCTTCCTGATATTATGTCCTCACGTGCCACCAGCTTGCCAGGTAAACTCTGCTGCCCCTGGGCCCCCCAAAATGTGCCTCTTTGAAGCTTGTAATTGAGTACTCTACCAGATCATGTTATAGGACCTCGATTTAGTGAGAAAGTTAAATTACATACGGGGAGAAAATAATTTTTCAAAATGCTGTGGGTGGGAGGCATTTTAATTGGAGAAAGCGGGTAAGTAGTTCCTGCTGTTTATTCATTTTCTGCAAGTGAAGAATGGGGGAAACATTTGTTGTTACACTTTTCACCCTCTGTATCTACATGGACACTCGCGGGGACAGCCTGTCTATGTAAGTTGAAGAAGAAGAGGCTGATGAGTTCATGCAATAAAGCTGAATGTTCTGACTTGCTGTTCAAAGCATGGTCCATGGACCTGTAACGTCAGCATCTCCTGAGAGCTTGTCAGAAATGAAAAACCTCAGGCCCTACCCGAGACCCGCTGAGTCAGAATCTGCACTTTTAACGATATCTCAGGTGGTTCCTACGCACGCTGAAGTTTAAGTGCTGCTCCGTGGAGGAATAGCTCTCCTAAACACCCACTGCCTACACACAGGCATTTGTATCTATTTCCCAAACTGAGCACAGCTACTACTCTGAGATTTGAGGCAAGTCAGCTTTTTAAGCCAAGTATTAGCAGCCATCAGACAGCTACGGTTCATCTGAACACTCTCTGGCTATGGGTGGGAGGTACTTTTATTGGAGAAACCAGCTTTTCATCCTCAAAGGGATCTTGTAACAAAGCAACAGGGCCCATGACTCCCTCCCCTGGGCCCTGGAGGGACCCAAAAGGTGCAACATGGAGTGAAGAGACAGAAGCACACACGTGCGCGCGTGCTCACACACTCACACACACACACACACACACACACACGGTGAGCTGCAGGAGGGTCAAAAGAGGGCTGGGCCGGGCAGAAAGCTGTTATCTGGCCTGCGTCTTACACTGTCCTTTGGAGAGGCTCTTTCCTGGGTCTCAGTGAAACCACACCCTACTTGGAATTCCCCAGGAGGTCATCCAGAATAGCTCTGCCTATCTAGGTGCAAGAAAGGTCACTGTTTTGCTTCAGCTTTGCAGTGCCTTGAAAGTACCAAGGTTGAACCTCTAGGTACGTCTTGGGGGAAGGGCTCCCAACACTGCTCAGCTCACCAGAATGTTTCTCCTGTAACCCAGACATCGCAAAGCCTGTGTTACCCACTGAGGTGCCCAGCCCAGTCCAGGCCCTGCCGCCCCAGTGCCCAGGTGGCGTTCTCCGGCACGGGGTGCACAACATAGTGATCTCGCCAGGTGAGACCTGCTCTGGCGGGGCGGGCACGGGGGAGAAGTTGGGGCATGCGGCTGCTCCCCGAGGGTATGGGGGAGCTGTGCGTGGGATCGCCGCCCGCTGCCTTGCTCCCTGCAGTCTTCCGTCTGGTGCTTCCTTTAGCAGAGACCTTGCAGCCCTTTGGGGGCCTCTTGCTTCTCCTCTCCTGTCTCTCACGCTGATGCACAGCAGCAGTTTCTGCCTGACCAGGCTGTTGAAGGCAGACAGACAGTGAGGCTGGAAAAATGGCCACAACCATTGTGGAAGGAAGAGGAAGTGCAGAGGTCTGGCAGTCTGCTCCTTAGAGGAGGCAGAGGAGAGATGTCCTCAGGGCGGGACACACCTGACAAATACCAGGGCTTAGTGAGTGATTCCACCAGAGTCACTACCCAGAAGTCAAACTGCCATTTGTACCAGCAGAAAAGCAAATAGCGGGAAAGAATGCCTCTGCCTGCTCTCCCCACCCCACCCTCTGCCTGCTCCCAGAACCCACTCAAGGTGGGGCAGAGGTGACCTGAGGGTGTGCCTGACCCCCTGTCTGCTTATCCTTCTGCCTTTCTGTACAGTCTCTGGCTACCCCAGGCTTCATTGCTCCCTGCCTGGCCTGAGGCTCAGACCCAGCTTTCATTTGCAGATTGCATCTTGGGGGACGCCCCAAATGGAGAGCAGCTGAGGTGGAACTGCACCATCTACCGGCCCTGGTTCTCCCCTTACAGCTACTTTCTATGCAAGGACAAAGAGAGCCACCTTGAGACCTACAGCTTCTCGGAAGTGCAGCGGGACGAGGGTCAGAGGGATAGCTGCCTCCCAGAGGACACAGCCGACAGCATCTGCTCATCCTCTCCCTCCCCAGAGAACACCTGCCCCCGAGAGGCCACCAAGAAATCCAGGCCCGGCCCAGACACCACAGACTCCATCACATTCCAGGACATCCTGATGGCTTCCAAGTGGCACCCGGCCCAGCAGAATGGCTACAAGTGTGCATCTTGCTGCCGCCTGTATCCGACGCTGCACTCCCTCAAGAGCCATATCAAGAGGGGCTTCAAGGAGGGATTCAGCTGCAAGGTGTACTACCACAAGCTCAAAACGCTCTGGTACAAGGAGCAGAAGGCCCGGCCGGGAGACAGGCTCTCCTTGGGCAGCGGCCAGGCCTTCAGGTAGGCCTGCTGGACAGCAGCGGCTCCCTTGTTAGTGGATGACGCCAGGTAAATAGGGGACGATACCTATTTATGTCTCTGTGGAGATGTCAATAAACCAAAGTCAGTGACGGCCTTTTGTTAAGTGCCAGGTCACCCTGTACCCCATCCTTCCCAGCCTCTGGCCTCCATCCCATTTCCCTTCTGCTGCTGGTTGCCTAGCAACACCAGGTCCATCTCCCTGCCTCTCTGTTTTGAAAGAATACCCAAAGTATGGGAATATCTTCCGAGATGGTGGTTTTTCAAAGTGAGGTGTGCAGACCAGAAGTGTCAGTATCCCCTGGGAATTTGCTAGAAGTTAAATTCTCAGACCTACTGAATCAGAACACTGCGGGTGGGCCCCTCGGTCTGTGCTGTAATTGCCTTCTAGGCGATTCTGATGCAGCTCAAGTGTGAGAGCCACCGCTCTAGGACCCTGACCTTCCTGCTGCTCCCGCTGTGATCGGTCCTGGCTCCGCGCCATGGGGAACCTTGCGCGGAGGCAGAAGGGTTGAAGGCCCTCTCCTGTCAGCCTGGGGAAGGCTGCATCGGCAGAATCTGCGTGCAGTGTGAAAGCTTCTTAGGTGTTAGATCTTCTGAGGGATGGAATGGGAAGGCCATGCCTCACGCATAAGCCAGAAGAGAGGCAAATAAGGCTGGGGTCCGTTCCTACCACATATACCATGATGCTTCTCTTGGAAGGGACATCTCTGGCTGAAGTAGATCATTTTTGACCCATGGGACATCTTGACATAGCTCTGTTGAATCATGGCAGAAAGGCCAGGTTAAATATGTGAAAACACTGCTTCTAGCACCAAGGAATGTCCCAGCAGATAGCCCTGACCCTTATTCCATTTTTGAGCAAACCTCACAGCCCGCTCTGACACAGAAAAATGGATGAGCATTGAGTGGGCAGCAAGGACACCTGTTTTGCCCATTATGTGGTGGAAGAAAAACAGAGCTTAATACTCGACGGTCGTATTTTGAGGCTTTATTTACCTCTCACTTCATCTCCCTGGTGACTCAGTGGGCTCCTTCACTGCAGGGGCGTGGGGGCACATTTCCTTTCGGGGACCCTGGCACCCACTGGTTGGCCAATGTGGGGAGGATTGACCCTTCCCGTGGTCATATGGCAAGTGTTTCTGAAGCCCCACATTATGGTTTAGCAAAGCTGCTTCTGCTTAGCACTGTCCTGTTCAAATACCATGTGCTGTTCCTTTGTGAGGGAGAGAGAGGCTGGACCCAAGGCCCGTCGCGTCCCAGTCCTTTGCTGCGAGGCCAGTCCCATCCCCACCCCCAGCGCCCTGCTCCTCACCCCACTCCCTTGCCTCCCTTCACCCCCCACCACCTCCAGCTGGACCAGGAGCCAGGACATGCAGGTCCCACTCTCCCCTCACGGGGCATGGTGGTCTGCAGGGAGCCTTGACATGACTCTACTTCCAGGGCCTGGTACTCTGAGGGAGCAGAGGAGACTCCAGTGACTCTTTAGTTCTCACTCTGACGTCCCACTTCCCTAAATGGAAAAGTTACCTAAGCCCTCGGGAGCTTCCCCTTACAGACGTTACTGTGCACACGTGGCCCCGTGACGGGGCTTCTGAAGGAGCACAGGGAGAGGGGGACAGGGAGTGGACCTGGGGAGGCTGCCCACGGTCTCAGCATAGTGTGGGGAGGACCAGGAGAGGACTCATTCCCCCTCAGCCCAGCCCCCGCTTGCTCCTCCAGGACACCCACGCCACAGGCATGGCCAGGAACATGTGTGCAGGTGCTCTCAGACGTGCCCGTCTCTGCAACTCCACGCACTGTAGCCCACCAAACTCTTCTGCCCATGGGATTTCCCAGGCAAGAACATTGGAGCGGCTGGCCACTTCCTTCTGCAGAGGACCTTCCTGACCCAGGGATGAAGCTTCGCCTCCTGCCACTGGCGGTCATTGGCAGGCGATGCTTTACCACTGAGCCACCCGGGCACAGGGCACAGTGTTAAAAAAGAGACGGAAAGCCATCCAAAGGCTGGGGACTGAGCCCGAGGGCCACAGCACACGCTGAGTGTGCCCTGGCAGGGCTGCAAATTCAGCATTTTCTCCCTAAGGACAAGGTACTTTCCACCTTTCACATTTAACATACTGTCATTATGACCCCAGTAGCATTCTCGATATACAGAGTACTGAGTAGGTTCAGTGCAGCACAAATGCATGCAGCACACACCTGCGCTGACCAGGCACCCCTGAGCAGCAACACTGACTGATTCTAAAATGCAGTCTCATTTACTCTTTGTTGAGGCTTTAGTGGGGTACTGTATTCCCATTTTACAGGTGAGAAAATAAAGGTTCAGTTCCGTTCACTCAGCCAGAGAAAGGCAGAGGGTACGTAAACCTGGTTGACTGACCCTCCAATTCTCCTTCAGGCCTGGCTTGCCAAAGTCAAGTTTAACGAAACCTCTGCCTTCCAAAGAGCTATATGTTCTGGTCACTGTAGCTTGATTGTCACGATGCTGAGAAACTGCAGGTCCATGTTTCTCTAACATCCGTCTTTGCCAGCCTTCTGCCTCCCCTCTTATTTCTGCTCCTTGCAGGAAAGCCCACATCTCAGTGAGACAGGACCCCTCCACTGAGCTGTGTCTCAGGGACACCGTAATCCTTCTAGGCAGGTGTGGGAACGTCCCTGCTTCGTCTCCAGTATGGACATTTCTGGATTGCTCCCATCTAGCATTCTACCAACTACATATTTCAGACATTTATAGTCAGGGAATCAGTGAAATTTTATAATCTTGATGATCTCGCTGCTGTTACTGCTGCTGCTAAGTCACTTCAGTCATGTCCGACTCTGTGCAACCCCAGAGACGGCAGCCCACCAGGCTCCTCCGTCCATGGGATTTACCAGGCAAGAGTATTGGAGTGGGTTGCCATTGCCTTCTCCCTTGATGATCTTAACTCTATCTGAAAAGATCTATGATGTATTTTTAAAGCACTCAAAACTTGCTGCTGCCAAAATATTTCAATGATGTCTGGAGCTTGAAAAGGTCTGGGGTATGGGAGAGTCTGAACAAAAGAAACAGGTATAGACGAGGCATTACTGACATTTCGGGCTGGATAATTCTTTGTCGTGGGGGCTGTTCTGCACACTGCAGAAAATTTAGCAACTTCCCTGGCTTCCAATCACTATGTGTCAACAGAATCCTTCCGAGTTGTGACAACCAAAAAGACACTGTCAAACATCCCCTGGGGGAGCACTGTCGCCCCTGGATAAGAACTGTTGGTATAGCCTGATCCTGCAAGGCTGGTCTGGACAATCTGCCTCTGAAGGTACCACCTTCCTTCCCTCCTTGTTGGAAGCATGAGTTCTTTTTCTCAACACCACACCCTTGGGAGTCGTGCGTCACGGAGCTGATGCCACCAGGCTTGGGGAGTGGGTTGGGGTGGGGTGGGGAGAAGGAGCAGGTAGAATAGAAGAAGCAAGAAAAGACAATGGAAAAGCTTTTAGAAATAAGAAAGGTTTATTTAGCAAAAGCCACTAGACTAGTGACAACATCCAGGCAGTAAGTGCACTTACATGAACAGAATCTTTTCCCAGAGAGTTGATCCAACAGAGTTAATGCCACACAGTTCTAGGAAATAGAAGGCTCAGGGAGAGGGCGAGGAATTGGGTGAGGGGTGAGGGGTAGGAGAAAGCAGTCAGGCAAAGAGAAAATAAAAAGGAATACAACCCCTAAATGAGAGCAGTTGAGAGAAGTGAGGCTATGAAGAGGCTTTATAGACAGCATTGGTATCAGCAGGGATATAAGGAATATAATTTTCAGTTCCAATATAAGTCCATCCTGTGCAGAGCAATTCTTCCCTGGCTCCACACCTGTGAGAGCCTAGGGTGCCCAAGAGTCTGCTGGCACCCGGGAGAGGCTGGGGCAGGTACTGCAAGGGAGGCGCCCCTGGTGTCCACTCGTCCTCCACACAGGGCAGAGTAGAAGGATGAAAGAGAGGAGGGCAGGAGCTGAGTTAGCAGAGCAAGAAGCAAGGGGGAGAGGACAGGGTGACATCACTTGGAGGTTGGGGTCCGCAACGCTCCCTTTCCTGCCCAGTGGCTGGTGACCTTTGAAGGCCCCTAGATCTGTCCTCTGTCTCCTCCATCTCCACACACCCAGCGCACGCTGGCTGGGTCACACTGAAGATGACGCCAACACACACACCAGTGCTCCAGGGAGGGCATGAACCGGGGAAAGGATGGGGCCACTGTGGGTAGAAACCACTGTGGAGCCTCCTGAAGGGAAGGGTCTTGAATGGGTTCCAAGTCAGTAGTACAGAGAACTAGTCTCTCCAATTCTTGAGTCTCTCTACTATCTCCTTTCTTCTTTCCCTTTGCAATCTTTTCAAGACCCTTTTAGACACTATCTTCCCCACCCACTCTTCTCCCCAAACAAGCCCTCTCCTAGCACATTCCACACACCCAGTCCACTGGCCTCTGGCTTTGTCCTCAGCCCCTGCTTATGGGCAGTGGGCCTGGAGAAGCCAGACCTTTCTCTCCCCTGAACACCCCAACTTCTAATGAGCAAAGAGGTCCCACACTCAAGGAAGCCTGGGTTAGGATTTTGTGAGCTAGAGAGGCTCAGCCAAACTGGACTCCTGACTTCTCTCCTTTGATTTCATAGTTCTTCCTTCCCTTCTGTCTCTGGATCTACTTCCAATGATCAACTAGAAAGTGTAACAAAACAGAGCCACCCCCTCTCCAACTAAATGCACATCAGGAAAAGAACACAAGTGTACTGTTGATTCAAACACTCTGGAGATTCCCATTCTTCTCTCTGGTCACTTCTCACAAGCCTACACACACATATACACCTTCCCTCACATGTGCGTGTCAAAGCAAGCACACGTGTACACACATGCACACACACACATGCACCCATCTCATTTCACTGACACCTTCATGCACCAAGGAAGGCTAACATAAAGCTGCATTGATTTCCTTTACTTTGGACTTTCGGGTCTAGCGGAAACCCAACTGTAGCTATAACAGAAGATCTACGCTTTCATTTCTGTATTTCATAAAGCCAAGTTAGGCTTAAAGAACTTAATTTTGAAGCCACCACATCGTTACCAATTGATCCTCAAATACTGGGTTGACCAGAAAGTTCTTCGAGTTTTCCCATAAGACGCTGTGGAAAAACCTGAACGAACGTTTTAGCCAACCCCATAGTAACACAGTCTGGGTCTGGAATTTGCTGTTCAAGATAAAGATGTTTCCCCAAACTTACACAGCACTAGCATGTCTCAGCTCTCTCTTGGCACCTTTAAACCTGTTGCCAGCCACTGCGGGTCTCACTGGAGGCAAGGACGCGCAAGCGTGCCCTCAGAGCCCCAGTCAGCCCAGAGTAGCAGGCAGCAACCTCCGGGCCCAGATGGTAAAGGAGAGCGGCACGTGGCACTGTTTACTGGCACACTCTAGGCACGCATCCACAGGGTGGCCGGCCAAGGGCAAAGTGGCTCTGGTCCCTGACTTAAGTGGCAGTGATTCTGAAGAGTGGACTTGAGCAGTCTCAGCTACCAGCCTGTGTTCTTTTTCTTTTCTTGTTGCAGTAAAAACTGCACACTTCCACCCAGTGGAGAGGACAGGTTGAGAGGTAAGGCTGGGGGCTCTGAGGCTTTTATAGAGGCAGAGTGCTATAATAGCTTCAGTAGGCACAGCCCTTGAGGCAGGACACGGGAGACAGAGGGCAGCTTTCCTGCTTCCTTGGGGATGAGCTGGACTTGTAGGCAGGAGGTGGGCGGGGCATCACACTACAGAGTCAGACCTCGGTGATCTGGGGCAGGAGAGAGGCTGTCCTCCCCACTGGCTTCCACGGCAGGGCCTGAATGGTAGTGAAGTCCCATCTCCTTCTGGAGCAACGCTCGATGCCACCCAGAGAAAGCGCTTGGATCCAATTCACCTGAAAGCGTATCCCCTCAAGGACTATCCTGTCCTTTAGCCTGGAGCATTTAACCTCTATAGTCTCTGCAAAGGCTTAAAGAAGTTATTCCTCCCAGGAAGGTCAGGGAAGAGTTAGGCAACTGGTAGCATCCTGGCATCTAAACACAAAGTACCTGAGAAGGTACCAATGGCTTCCCTTCATAGCCGGGACCACAGAAGTAGGGAGAGCAAGGGGACTGTAAGGGCCTTACGTGACAGAGCAGAGCAGCCTGATGATGCGGTAGGTGGGAGCAGGTCCTTCAGCAGCCTGGTGGTCCTCAAGAGGGACCCTCTCCCAAAGCCATGGGCTCTGAAAGTCCCCTCCTCCCCCAGGAGTCACAAGTAGGAGGGAGGAGTTGATTCATTTTTGGCAATCCAATTTCTTCCCCACTTGACCCTCCAAAGCAAAATCCTAATGCTTTTCTTAAACTGTAAACGTTTCCAGGCCCCTGGATATCCTCAGCAGTGCCCATCTGCCCATCAGCTGGCAGCCCTACCCAGGCAGCAGCCAGACTCGGCCCTCCACACCTCGGCCTCCTCGCCCCAGGGCACCTATACGGCGATTTCATCATCCAGGCTGTCGCCCAGCTCCTGCCTCTGCAGGACATTCAGCAGGCGGGGCAGCTCCTCCTGGGACCACGAGTCCCGTTCCTCGCTCTCGTCCGTGTTGGACTCGTACTCTGAGGCGATGCCCGACTCTCGGAACTTGATGAGCTCCAGGCTGCCAAGGAGCGGCTGGCCCTGAGCAGGGGGCGGGGTGTCCTCGGGTGGGAGAAAGCGGAAGCACTCCAGCTTCACCAAGCAGTCGCGCCTACCTAAGGGGCTGCCCGCTGGGTGGGCGAAGTCGGCCAAGCCCGCGCCCAGGGGCGGCGAGTGTAGGTCCTCCGGCTTCGGGGTCGTGGGGTCACAGAGCACAGGCAGGGCTCCAGAGCGGAAGGTGATCTCCAACAAGCTGTCCTGTGAGCCCACTGGACGGGGAGACAACAGGAAGAGGGGTGGCATGAGCAAGGTGGTTGGTTTGAAAGCCACCCTTGGCCCACCCAGGTCCCTGGCCGACTCGGGGGGAGTGGGGTAAGGGTGGGCTTTTCAATCCTTCCTTCCACTTGACTCAGAATGGACGTGCCAGGCTAGGGGGAGGAGCCGGGGGAGGAGGCAAGGCGGGGCCATGACCGCGATGGGCTGGCAAGACCCGTGGATGCTTTGAAAGGGGAACGTGGTAGGAAAAAGGTACAAACTGAAGAGCTATGTTAAAAGTATGTAGAAACGTTTAGTGCAACCTTGCAAATTGGCATTAATACAACAGGGGCTTGATAAAGAAACATCCAGAAGGGCTTTCAGAGTGGTAAAGTACAGTGGTTCCCTATGCATACCTTTGCGCCACTTTAAAAACAGAGTTCTCAGCTCTGCCTGAGACCTACCAATGCAGAATCTCTGTGGGTTGGATCTGGGAGTATTCTTTTTTTTTTTTTTGAGTATCCATTTTTTAAGAAGCTCCCAGGGTAGTCTGGGTGAACTACCGGTGTGATGCAGAAAGCATTTGTTTTATGATCAGACCCGAATTTGAATCTTGGCTCCACACTGTGCTAGTCCTGAAACCTTGAGCTAGTTATTTAATCTCTGGGTCTGTTTCTTCATCTGTAAAATGGGCACAAAATCATCTGCCACTGTAGGGATTAAATGAGATCATGCATATGATCAGTCGATACTGGTCCACAGTCAGTGCGCACTTAGAGCAGCAGACAAGCCACAGACAAGTTCAGCGCGTCACAGAGACACGCTGTCTCCCAGCACATCCCAGTGCAGCCCGGATCAGCTGGGAGTAGAGGCAGGGATCTCAGGCGGGGAGCCAAGCAACCTCTGCCACTAGCCGGCAGAGTGTGCTGGCCACAGGCGCTCCTCTGCTTTACCCACTGAGAGGCAGACTGCTACCAGCCTTTTCTGCACTACAGAGTTATGCAGGGGGAGTGAACTACTGGACAGATTGACGTCTCCTGCAGAGCTCTCAGAAAGCATGACTCACAATAGATGCTCAGTGTATTTCGATTGGAAAAGCCCTCTGAGAAGGAACCAGGCAGCCTCAGGATGTGAAGAGCCTGGGGGCCCATCAAGGAGAGGCTGGGTGAACATGTGGTTGTGACTCCTGGGGACTTTCAAGGTCAAATCTGGGCACTGGGTTAGAAGGCAGCCAAGACCCTCTCTGGCCCTGCCATTTTGTAATTCCATTAAGTGTGTGGATGGAACAAACAGAGCTGCTTATATTCTCTGCTAGGATAACCAGGGCAGGCCAGGGGTCCAAGAATACCACCAAAAGCTTGGGGAAGGTAACACTCGGTTCCAGAGCCTCCATGGGGAGGTGAGGCCAGGCAGGGCCCTCGCTTACTGGCGTTCTGTCCCGACAGCTTCAGCTCCAACTCCTGCACCTGCTTGACCAGCAGGGAGATGTGCTGGAGCATGTCCTTGTTCTGCAGCAGGAGCTGGTGCACGCGAGCCTGGGCCTCCAGCCGCGCTGCGGCCTCAGCAGCCAGCTGGTCCTTCAGCAAGTGAACCTGCGGAGAGGGGGGAGGCAGAGAAGACAGCGAGGAGACAGGGCGGAGAGAAGAAAGGGATGTGAATGTAAACGTGAGTCACTGGTGGAGGGCCAGGGCCAGACAAGCCTTCCAGCTTCAATTCAAGATGGAGAAGCCCTTTCCCAGGCAAAATGGGCACCTGGGCTGGTAATGCAGAGGAGAAGCTGAAAGAAGCTGGGCCACTGGATCCGCATCCCGAGTGGGGGCCATGATGTGTCATTCACATACCACTTAGAGCCCCACACCGAGAGCAAGAGGTAGGAAAGAGTTGTGTCCCAGCCCCAGCCCCGTCAGAACCGCTCTGACAGCTAACATACTACTGCTGTGTTGAGGCAGGTACCTTTTTCTCACCTTGTCTTTTCAAAAACAAAGCCAAAAAACTGATAAGCTGACCCACTAGCGAAGAACAGTGTCACAGCAGACCCCTGTAACAATCTTCCTTCTCCCCTTCCTCACACCCAAACAGCACGAGAAACAGGAAGCCAGGCGCATGCCCTTTCTAAGACAGTGAGGTGACGGTCATGAAGTCTGTTTTTCCACGCCTGTGGTGGGTGTTAGCTTCCTGCCCTGACCTTCTGCTCCCTTTTTATTTCTGGAGGCCTCTGGGAGCATGCCTCGTACCTGGCGGGGGTCAAACAGCTGCTGACTGACTAACCACAGGGCTTTGTCCAGCAGCCCCGGCAGGTGGCTGTCAGCCTGAGGTGACAGCTTCCAGAGCTGCCCTCTCTGGGGAGAGGGGGCCCCTCGCCCTCTCACCGTCCCTGGTAGAGCACCGGCAGTGGCACCCTGAGTGCTCAGGGCCCAGGGGGCCTCTCTGCTCCCAGTGCGCAGTCTGGGTGTGGGGACACAACCCAGGGGGAGGAGACGTGGGGATTCTCTCAGGACTCTGGCTTGACGACACTAAGTCACACAACAATGACAACAATGTGTGACTTTTGTGCTGAGAAGTGGATAGAAAGGCCTCTGGGAGGTTTCTGAAGGTCCCTGAATATGGGGAGCTCATGAATTTGGTGGTTAAGACCAAAGCAACCTGTATGAAAGAGGGTTTTCTTGAACCAAAAACATGGTGTGGATAAAGACACAGAGTCAGGAGGACCGGGCTGGGACAGGTAGAGCCAAGAGCGGAGGAGACAGAAGGAAGGAATTGGAAGAGTCGATTCTCTGACTCAGACAACAAATGCTCTGGGTTTCTGAAGAGCCATCTGCTCCACAGAGATTCACATTCTGTCAGGGAGTAACAGGTCATGTTCACCCCACGGTCTGGCCGAGCTTGGCCCAGAGTCCTGCCAGGGCAGTGTCTGCCCTGCCGGCAGCCAGCCCTCAGAGATCGCACTTTCGGATGCAGTGGCTGCTTCCTTCCCCCCAGCTC
The DNA here is from genome assembly GCF_027580195.1 of Bos mutus. Classification (NCBI taxonomy): domain Eukaryota; kingdom Metazoa; phylum Chordata; class Mammalia; order Artiodactyla; family Bovidae; genus Bos; species Bos mutus. The sequence continues at coordinate 5,741,124 of NC_091619.1, read as the reverse complement.
CTCACCCCGGCCCAGATTTGAGGACCTGACCTTGCAGTTGTTGGCTCTGCTTCTAAGTGGAGCCACTAATGAGATTAACCGCCACTTTCCATTAGTGGCTCCTGAGGTTAGGCCTATCGTTCCCCAAGGGGGAGGATGCCTAAGGAATCTAAAGTGAATCTGTCCTTCACCAGGCGCTGCTAAGGACAAGACTGATCTTCCAGTCCAGACATCAGCCTCAAATAAACTAAGGAGAGATCTAGAGAGGGGCAAGAACAGGGAAAGCAGTGGCAATAATATTTTAATCCAGTATCAGATGGTAGATGGCTATTAAGCCTCTGTCTTCCTTGCAAAAATGAGGCATGGAGACAGTTCACCAAAAGAGTCCCCCCAAATCCTGCTGGTTCTGAGAATCAGGACAATTGCTGTGGGAACCTCACCCCTACAAGCGCCCCCAGAGGAAACCATAACCTTCCATCTGCCAGTAAATGTAATTTATTCCAACTAAGAGCATCACCGAGAGGAATGTACTGGGCAGACAGAATTGCTAATTATCCATTTTCTATTTTCTTCAGAGCAAAACAGAAACACGAGGCATAAACGTGGAGCAAAACTTTCCAAGCATGTAAACAGAAACAGCGGGGAATCTCACCTACCAACAACTGACATCTCCAGAGGACTCCCTGCACACACAGGCTACACACTCAGGTGCCCAAACCCCACGTCTGAACCTGCCCATAGAAGAGGCCAGTTGAGAGCACTGGACCAGGAGCTGAAAGCTCGAATCTGTTGGTTACTCCCTATTCAACTGAAGGTAATACACTTCTACCTGCGCCTCACTGTCTCCATTTTTCAACTGAGAGGTTGGCCAGAGGCTTGGCCAGTCTATGAGTCCATATCAGGTGAATAGAATAGTCAGTACCAGGGGCCAGTGGTTAAAGGTTCCATGAAGAACACTCCTAGATTTCCTCTGGGAAGTCAGAGAATTAGGACAGGGGACAAAAGAGGAATTCCCTCCTGTAGAAGCCAGGGGGAAAAAAAAAAAACACCAAAATCTGGAAGTTTCTTTTGCACGTAACCATTCCAGCAGGGGAGTTACCATTAGTACATAAAAGACAACCTTTGAATCAAATCTTTCATCACAAATCCACAGGCACTCAGTACTATGAGAAAAAGTTGTGTTTGAGCGTTCCTTGTATTAGTCTAAACAAGAACTTTAGATTTGCAAACGCAGACTTATAACATTTCAGGTGTTTTGAAACCCTGGGAATTTGAAAGCACACGCTGCTGCTGCTGCCTAAACCCGGCGCTAAGGAGCCCTTCTTTTCCTGCAGCCGTCCAAATGGGCAGCAGGCATAAGGCTTAGGCCTCTCACTGAAGCAGTCTGTACCCCAGGAGTACGAAACCCAGGCCAAGCTGGGACAAAACGGCCCGAACTTCCTCTAAATTTGAGGCAATTTAACACTCCTTGTGTTTCGCGTATGTGGGTCTGGCCACGAAGCACTGAAATGAAGCAGCATTATTTTCAGCCTTGGCTTGGGCAGTCAGCTACAGCTGTGTGCTCGCCTCTCCCACTGTACAACAGGAGCAGATACCACCTCCCCCTCCCTCCCAGATGCGATGTATTTGTATTCAGCATGCTCTTCTTTTAAAACCTCAAACACCTTTTGCCAAGGAAGGCTATGTTAATTTCTGAAAAGGCAGAAGACAGTTTTGCCTTTCCAGAGTCACGTGGTCTTTGGCAATGACTATTCTGGGCTTCCCAGGTGGCACTAGTGGTAAAGAATCCACCTGCCAAGGGATCCATCCCCTGGAGGAGAGCATGGCAACCCACTCCAGTATTCTTGCCTGGAGAATCCCATGGACAGAGGAGCCTGGTGGGCTACAGTCCACAGGGTTGCAAAGAGTCAGACCAGACTGAGACGACTTAGCATGCACGCATTCTGGTCACAGACTAAATCGGGGGGAAGGCCACGCCTTGAGTCAGGGTCCAGTTCTGCGTTTTGGCCATAGCAGTACAAGTGTAAGTTCAACCCTGTGCCCTCCAGCTCTGTACCACTTCCCCAGACTCAGACAGCCGCCCACAACCCACCCAGCAACACCAGACCACTGCCCACTGGCCCTCCAGCCTACTTGCCTGGACTCCAGCTCCTCCGTGAGAAGTGGGGGCAGGGCCAGGCTGGAGTTAGGGAGCAGCAGGCACATGGAAATGGCAGTGGAGAGAACCAGAGCAGTTTGCCCCCCCACACACACGGGACACACAAGCGGAGGCAGGCGGCTCTGTCTCTGCATGCACAAGGCAGGGGCCTGGGCAGTGCACCCAGGGCGCTGGGAACTGGAGAAGCCACGAGCACAGAGGCTACATCTAGGGCCTGGCGGGGGTGGGCGTGGGGGGCTGCGGAGGGTTTTCAGCGCTGTTCCTCTAACTACGGCATACACGATTGCAAAGCATTAAGTAACCGATCGCTTGTTTCCGAACAAGTGGCAGCAGGTAGAGAAGTCTTTCAATAGCAATACTGAGCTGCAGGACAACATTTTCCCCAGGAGCCAGGCTAGGAGTTGGCAAACTGTGAAGGGACCTGGCCTACTTAACCACTGCCAGACAGCCACAGCGCCCAGATCAATTCTGGAGCTATGTGGGCCCAGCCTGTGGCCATGCGGGTGCCAGCTACAACCCAGCTTTGGTTCAAGGCTTGATTATACTTTGACTCGCACCCTTGAACTTCTTGTCCATCTAAGAGCAGGAAGCTAGTGCAGCCAGGCAAGCCTCATGCTGGGGTCAGGAAAGTGGTCCGAAGGGCTTGGGGTTCACTATTTATGCACTGAGATCTACTCTGGAAATGCTTAAGAGTCAGCTGAGCAAACCTTTGCCCACGTACCTTGAAGGCCAAGGCAGGGCCTTTCTAGACCAGCTCTGAACCAATTTAGGGAGAGGCTGGGAGAGGTCTTGAGGTCTGAGACCAAATCAGAACACTGTGAAGGAGATCTAAGCCTGGTCCCAGTGATAACAGTAGAACCAGACTGATCTTCGAGGAAAAATGGGGAGAGTGCATAAATCATGCAACAAGGGACCCCGAGAGTACACCTGTTAGCAAGAAACTGTCTTTATCCTTAGCTCTTCTCAGGAGTCACACAGGAGGACTTGGATACTCCCAGAACAAAGGAAAATGTGTTCCCACCTGAAATGCTGAGGTCACAGTACTACCCATTGGAATTCCGGGGATTGCTGGCAGTTTTACAAAGACAGGCAGAAACCTTGCGGTCTGATGGCAACAGAGTCTGGCAACACAAGTAAAAGCTGACCTCACGCCGGACACTGTGCAGAGAAACCAAGTAAGCCAGACTTGATGTATTTTAAAAGCAGGAAAGATGTTAAGAAGACCTATTTATTAATTCACCTATATATAAGATGTTAAGAAGACCTATTTATTAATCCACCTATATATATATATCTTACATCATTGTTTACACCCAAATATTTGGATACTAATAAAAAAGCCCTTGGATCAAATGCTACAAAGAGAGTAAGAGAGGGATATGCAGAGAAACCTGTAACTAAAGGCTGGTTTAGGACTGAATCGGTTTGGAGGGCAAGAGGAGCTGAAAGCCAGCTGCGAGGTGCGACATGTCAGCTGTATTCCCAGGCAGCAAATGAAGAAGCAAACCGCAGAGCCTGCCTATAAGGACGGCAGAGAGGGCAAAACAACGCTCTGTGAGGACCTTAAGGTACTGTCTGACCCCAACATTTCAGAAGTCTATGGCCCTACCCAAAGTCATTTTACCCACGGGAGATACTGATGTGCTCCGGTGGCCTTTCAGTCATGCCACAGACTGAACAGATTCAACCAGGGCACTGCCAACTATAATCCACAGATTCCAAGTGTGGGAGTGGCTGAGCTGGGAGAGGCTCATCAGGTGAACTGCAAGCACTGCTCTTCCCCTCTCCTAGCTTCATTGTCTTCTGCAACACAAGCAGTTAAAACAGGGCCAGGAGAGCGATGTCTCCTTGAGACAGATGCTTGATTCTGGGCCAGAGAACCACTCTGAGGGTTTCATCCTGACTGGGAGAGAGACCTGTGATAAATTACAGGTCCTGAGGCTTTGCGGACTGTGCATCCTTCGACTACCGCAACACTCTTCTTGTTGTGCAGATTATACGTTTGCAAATAGTTTTGCTTCAGTATTTAGCAGTGACTTCAAATTCAAATGCCTCTCTGATAATATTCATCATGAATATGCATCAACCTCATTCTTAGATAAATACTAATTACTTGGTAATTGATAGGCTGAAAGAGGAAAATATCGTGGGTTGGAGGATGGATGTGGGCTGCCGAATGGCCCTGTGCTGGAGCATTCCGGCTTTGTGCTCCTGTCAGCCACAACACCCGCCACATCATTAATTACAGGAGATGAATACAATTATTTGACAAAAGGCAGTGATTTTTCCCTCAAATATCAGAAGCCATAAATGACATCCCTCCTCTTTGTTGCTGTTCTGGGAATACCTGCAGATCCTCCCAGTATCAGCACATATCCTTTTGGATCATGGTCAGTATTTTTAAAAAGGTTCAAATCACTTGGGAGCAGTGCCCCACTGATTTTATTCTTTTGAAACCCGGTTGCAAAAGGCACCCACAAGGCTGGGCCTCAGGCCCAGGTCAATGTGAGACTGCTATAAGAAGGTCTTTTCAAGACTCAAGTCATTGCATCACTTTGGTTAGGCTGCCGGATGCTTCCTCAAGGGGTTTGTGTTGGGAAGGACAGCTCTGCCTGTGTGATTCACTCCACCTGGGGGTCATGAGAAGAGTAGGAGAAGAAATGACAAGGATCAATAACAGCTCTCTAGAGAAGGCTTATTATTCTCATTCCAGAATGCAGAAGACCTCAGAGGCCAGCTTGATTGAGCAGATGTAGAATGCCAATGCCAAGAGCTGCCTTTCCAGATCTTTCACCAACTCTCCAAACCCTGAAGTCCCTGCTCCTCACTATTTTCATCTACCCATTAGGTCCTGACCCCATCTGACTCTTACCTTAGGAGTCAGCCTTCGAATGGTACCAATGATGCGTCCACCATCCCCTGATTGCCCAGAGAGAAGATGAAGCTCTGACTCACAAGTTCCAAGGAAGATGTGGATGACCATGCCTTCCACAGAAAGCAAGCAGAAGGGATCCCTGCTAAAAGCAGCAGGGAGATCAGCTCACCCCTCCTTTATAAAGCAACAGCAGCCCAGTGAATCCTTAAGGCTCAAACAGTGCTTGATTCCTGAAAGCTAAGCTAGTTCTTCCCATTATGGCTCAAATACCTAAGTTCCTGAAAGGAAATGTACAAGAGAAGGAGAAGAGGGTAGCAGAGGATGAGCTGGTGAGAAAGCATCACCCACTGACTCAATGGACATGAATGTGAGCAAATTCAGGGAGACAGTGGAAGACAGAAGAGCCCAGCATGCTATAGTCCATGGGACTGCAAAGAGCTGGACAGGACTTAGCAACTGAACAACAGCAAGTTCCTGGAAGTTAAATCCCGTTATAATCAAGGCCAGTATGGTATCAAGTCCTGCCTGGAGAAATCTTTACATAAATAGAGAAATCCTGCCTGGAATGAGTAGATGACTAAAGGAGGCATGGAAACCTCTATGGACAAGGTTTCCAGGATGGTAGACTCTGCAGGGGCATTTGGCACAAATTCATATTTTAATTCCTTTAAGCGTGGTATCACAAAGTCACACCTATCCTCACATCTGTTCTGACTCCAGAAGCATCCCTTCTCACCCACACACCAGGAAAAGAAGGCAGGAAAGGAAGGGTGAAATTATGTTCCTTAGTAAGTTCAAGTCATGACCCAACAACATCCAGCCAAGCCAGCCAAGCCCAACTCAGAGTGGGGGATACATGGGAAACCAAAATGTTTTTTCCCATTTCATCTGCATCCCCCCTTTCTCCTCTCCCCACCTCCCCCCTTCCCCAACAAGCAATGATCCAACAGCATGAGCCATCCCTTATAGCTCCCTAGGTTTTAAAACCTGCCCGGTGCCCCTCGCTAGGGAAGGTGCGTCAAGCCCATGAGAGTGGAGCCTGCGAAGAAGGGAGGAGGCTGAGGAGAACCTGGGCCACCGCCACTTGTGTCTGCTGCTGCTGCTGCTGGAGGAGCTGCTGGAGGAGCTGCATCTGGTGGTGGGTGGACAGCGGCGTGCCCGCACCCAGGTCTGGGGGCTTCGAGGAAGAAGAGGGAAGCAGCATCCTGGGCGAAGCTGTCAGCATGGGCTCCTGGGGGTGGGGCGGGACCTGGAAGAGAGGAGAAGACAGGGTGTGAGCCTGGGCACGTGCCTCCTTTACACAACTTACTCTGTCTTCAATATACACAGTATGTCTAGTACGAGGCTGGGGTGAAATGGCCCACTTATAACCAAGAGCTGGAAATGCTGCGTCTTCAATGGAAATGTGGACAGGACACCCCCGCCCCCAACCACCCCCAGAGGAGATGATCTGATGGCCCGGGCTGGGACCACAGAGTCAGAAAACCCTATTTGTATAGCTGAGTTCCTGATGCGATATGATGGGAGCCCAGGCAGCTGATCCTGTTCCATTTCTTGCCCATGGCTTCCAACTCTACCACACTGTTGAGTTACCTGAGGTTCTGGTCTTGGATCTATTTCTATGAAAGGCAGCTACCTACACCTTGCTATGAGGCAGCTTCTACCTTCACTCTGCTGTGTCCTCAGGGCTCTCTCCTCCCGGGTCTGCAGGGTCTCCCGAGTTGACCACTGGAGGAAGAGGCCATGAGGGAGGTGCTCCAACCCGGCACCACCTCCTCACAATGGGAGCTCCAGAGAAGAAAGTCTGGACACACACCGAACGTGGGCTGGGGAGATCCTCTCTCCGAAAGGGGAAAGCAGCTTCCTTCCCTTCCCTCCCGTCTCCCTCCTAATAGCTGGACACCGTCACCAGGCAGCTTCTGTGAGCCAGAGAATTCCGCTGCAGCAGGTCTGCTGCAGGCCCTTCTTTAGGTGTGCGAGGGGAAGCGCCGGGGACAGAGGGCTTCTGCCGCGCAGAGTGCAAGCTGGGCGCCACAGAAAATATCAGGCAGACAATACGGAACAATACCGCCCCTCAAACTAGACAGGTCTCCCCTTCCGATGAACTAGCCTAATGACCTCCTCTTGGGAAAAGCTGTTACATGGTGAGGAAAGAGAGGCACTCAGGATACAGGGGACTGGCAGGGAGTCTGAGGCCAGGGCAATCTGTCAGAATTTTCCTTCTGTGAGTGTGTGCCAGGGGCTGTGTGTGTGTGTGGGGGGAGCTGTGTGTGTGTGGCGGGGGCCGTGTGTGTGGCGGGGGCCGTGTGTGTGTTTCAGGGGCCGTGTGTGTGTGTCAGGAGCTGTGTGTGTGTGTGTGTGTTTCAGGGGCTGTGTGTGTGTTTCAGGGGGCCGTGTGTCGGGGGGTGGGTAGGGGCAGTGTGTGGGGGCAGGGGCCAGAGGTGTTGGTTTTGTCTTCAGGTTGGAAGTTCTCAGTTTCACCTGGATCATATCAGTAACCCCTTGAGGGCATCTGTCATCTCACCCATAAAAACAGGAGGTTGAAATGGAGGATGCCTAAGGTGGTCTTGCAGTTTCCAGCCTCCAGTGGGCCAATTTCCAGCCTCCCCAGGAGCATCAAAGGCACACGATCCTAGCCACAGGCAGAGACAGCCCAAACTCACCCTGCTCCTTCAGCTAAGCCCCAGGGGATCACACTGTGTTGTGCAAGAATTAGCCACGTGCACAGGTATTGTGCCCCGATGAGGTGCTATCAAAGCTGGGGCTTCCAGTGAGAAGGAAATTGAGTACTTATGGACCCTGGAGGGTAATGCATGTCAGAAATGAGCTCTGTGAAATCCTGACATACAGCCACATCTAGCATCAATTCACAGGGTCTGAATCTCCAGATTCAGTTTGAAAGGAAGTAACACATGCTCTGGAGCCACCACTGTGCTGGCAGAGGCTAAGAGGTGATGGACGGGGGCTGAGGCCATGACACAGGCCACTCTGGGAGGTGACATGCATGCAAATGTGCAGATCACCTGGGTGGGCTGCCTCCTGCCTACCTTGGGGTCTGTGTGGGAGCCTCCTTCCTTCCCTACAGCATCAAGGTCGGTCACACCTCGGCTGAATTCCAGGGCATCGTTCCCTGGGAGTGGGACCTCTACCGCATCGATGTCCGTCTCCTCTGCGGTGGCCGTGGAGGTCCTCTCGGCTCCGGTGAGCTGGCGACCTACAGGGACAACAGAGAGGGTAGGAAGGGAAGAGTCACACCAAGAACAACATCTTCCTGCCCAACACTTCAGTTTCCAATCATGTCATGCTTTGGGACACCACTGGCTCAGTAACATTTTCATATATCTTTTCAACTCAAGTCTATTAAATGTCCTGGAGAAGGAAATGGCAACCCACTCCCGTACTCTTGCCTGGAAACTCCCATGGACGGAGGAGCCTGGTAGGCTGCAGTCCATGGGGTCGCTGAGCAACTTCACTTTCACGCATTGGAGAAGGAAATGGCAACCCATTCGACTGTTCTTGCCTGGAGAATCCCAGGGACGGGGGAGCCTGGGGGGCTGCCGTCTATGGGGTCGCACAGAGTTGGACATAACTGAAGCGACTTAGCACCAGCAGCAGCAGCCATTAAATGTCCAATCCAATAAGACGTTCTGATTTTAATATCTTCTCAAAGTTCCGAAACAAAGACATTTCCTCAAGGCTGGACATGACTGCTTTGTCAGGCTGGCATGATGTTTTCACTGATAGGGTGTGGGGAACCTGCAAGAAAGGGATGACAGCCACCTCGACCTCATTCAAACTCAGAAGTGGAAACAGTAGGGAAAAAAGTATTCTTTCAGTCGTGTCCGATTCTTTGCAACCCCGTGGACTGTACCCCACCAGATTCCTCTGTCCATGGGATTTCCCAGACAAGAATACTGGAGTGGGTTGCCACTTTCTACTCCAGGGGATCTTCCTGATCCAGGGATTGAACTGGTGTCTCTTGCATTAGCAGGCAGATTCTTTACCACTGAGCCACCAGGGAAGCCCCCAAAGGTTTTAGCAGGAAAAAAATTACATAAATAGATAGGTGTATTTTTCAGTTCAGTCACTCAGTCGTGTCGAACTCTTTGCAAACCCATGGACTGCAGCACACCAGGCTTCCCTGTCCATTACCAACTCCTGGAGCTTACTCAAACTTATGTCTGAGTCAGTGATGCCATCCAACAATCTCATCCTCTGTTGTCTCCTTCTCCTGCCTTCGATCTTTCCCAGCATTAGGGTCTTTTCCAGCGAGTTAGTTCTTTGCATCAGGTGGCCAAAGTATTGGAGTTTCAGCTTCAGCATCAGTCCTTCCAATGAATATTCAGGACTGATCTCCTTTAGGATAGACTGTTCGGATCTTCTTGCAGTCCAAGGGACTTTCAAGAGTCTTCTCCAACACCACAGTTTAAAAGCATCAATTCTTCAGCACTCAGCTTCTTTATAGTCCAATTCTCACATCCATACATGACTACTGGAAAAATAGCTTTGACTAGATGGACCTTTGTTGGCCGAGTAATGTCTCTGCTTTTAAATATGCTGTCTAGGTTGATCATAGCTTTTCTTTCAAGGAGGATGCATCTTTTAATTTCATAGCTGCAGTCACCATCTGCAGTGATTTTGGAGCCCCCCAAAATGAAGTCTGTCACTGTTTCCACTATTTCCCCATCTATTTGCCATGAAGTGATTGGACTGGATGCCATGATCTTAGTTTTCTGAATGTTGAGTTTTAAGCCAACTTTTTCACTCTCTTCTTTCACTTTCATCAAGAGGCTCTATAGTTCTTCACTTTTTGCTACAAGGGTGGTGTCATCTGCATAACTGAGGTTAATGATATTTCTCCCAGCAATCTTGATTCAGTTTGTGCTTCATCCAGCCTGGGATTTCGCATGATGTACTCTGCATATAAGTTAAATAAGCAGGGTGACAATATGTAGCCTTGACATACTCCTTTCCCGATTTGGAACCAGTCTGTTGTTCCATGTCCAGTTCTAACTGTTGCTTCCTGACCTGCATATAGGTTTCTCAGGAGGCAGGTCAGGTGGTCTGGTTTTCCCATTTCTTGAAGAATTTTCCACAGTTGATCCACACAGTCAAAGGCTTTAGCATAGTCAATAAAGCAGAAGTAGATGTTTTTCTGGAACTCTCTTGCTTTTTCCATGATCCAATGGATGTTGGCAATTTGATCTCTAGTTCCTCTGCCTTTTCTAAATCCAGCTTGAACATCTGGAAGTTCTTGGTTCATGTAGTGTTGAAGTCTCACTTGGAGAATTTTGAGCATTACTTTGCTAGCGTGTGAGATGAGTGCAACTGTGCGGTAGTTTGAGCATTCTTTGGCATTGCCTTTCTTTGGGATTGGAATGAAAATTGACCTTTTCCAGTCCTGTGGCCACTGCTGAGTTTTCCAAATTTGCTGCAATATTGAGTGCAGCACTTTTACAGCATCTTCTTTTAGGATTTGAAATAGCTCAATTGGGATTCCATCACCTCCACTAGCTTTGTTCATAGTGATGCTTCCTAAGGCCCACTTGACTTCACATTCCAGGATGCCTGGCTCCAGGTAAGTGATCACACCATTGTGGTTATCTGGGTCATTAATATCTTTTTTTGTATAGTTCTTCTGTGTATTCTTGCCACCTTTTCTTAGTATCTTCTGCTTCTGTTAGGTCCATACCATTTCTGTCTTTATGGTGCCCATCTTTGCATGAAATGTTCCCTTGGTATCTCTAATTTCCTTGAAGAGATCTCTAGTCCTTCCCATTTTATTGTTTTCCTCTATTTCTTTGCACTGATCACTGAGGAAGGCTTTCTTATCTCTCCTTGCTATTCTTTGGAACTCTGCATTCAGATGGGTATATCTTTCCTTTTCTCCTTTACCTTTAGTTTCTCTTCTTTCCTCAGCTATTTGTAAGGCCTCCTCAGCAACCATTTTGCCTTTTTGCATTTCTTTTTCTTGGTGATGGTTTGATCACTGCCTCTGGTACACTGTTATAAACCTCTGTCCATGGTTCTTCAGGCACTCTGTCTATCAGATCTAATCCCTTGAATCTATTTCTCACTTCTACTGTATAATTGTAAGGAATTTGATTTAGGTCAAATCTGAATTTGGAGAAGGCAATGGCACCCCACTCCAGTACTCTTGCCTGGAAAATCCCATGGACAGAGGAGCCTGGTAGGCTGCAGACCATGGGGTCGCAAAGAGTCGGACAGGACTGAGCGACTTCACTTTCACTTTTCCCTTTCATGCATTGGAGAAGGAAATGGCAGCCCACTCCAGTGTTCTTGCCTGCAGAATCCCAGGGACGGGGTAGCCTGGTGGGCCGCTGTCTATGGGGTCGCACAGAGTCAGACACGACTGAAGCGACTTAGCAGCAGCAGCAGCAAATCTGAATGGTCTGGTGGTTTTCCCTACTTACTTCAATTTAAATCTGAATTTGTCAATAAGGAGTTCATGATCTGAGCCACAGTCAGCTCCCAGTCTTGTTTTTGGTGACTGTATAGAGCTTCTCCATTTTGGCTGCAAAGAATATAATCAATCTGATTTCAGTGTTGACCATCTGGTGATGTCCATGTGTAGAGTCTTCTCTTGTGTTGTTGGAAGAGGATGTTTGCTATGACCAGTGCATTTTCTTGGCAAAACTCTTTTAGTCTTTGCCCTGCTTCATTCCGTATTCCAAGGCCAAATTTGCCTGTTAGTCCTGGTATTTCTTAACTTCCTACTTTTCCATTCCAGTCCCCTATAATGAAAAGGACATCTTTTTTGGGTGTTAGTTCTAGAAGGTCTTGCAGGTCTTCATAGAACCAGCTCCTTCAGCGTTACTCGTTGGGGCATAGACTTGGATTACTGTGATATTGAATGGTTTGCCTTGGAAATGAACAGAGATCATTCTGTTGTTTTTGAGACTGCATCCAAGTACTGCATTTTGGACTCTTTTGTTGACTATGATGGCTACTACATTTCTTTTAAGGGATTCCTGCCTACAGTAGTAGATATAATAATGGTCATCTGAGTTAAATTCACCCATTCCAGTCCATTTTAGTTTGCTGATTCCTAAAATGTTGATGTTCACTCTTGCCATCTCCTGTTCAACTACTTCCAATTTACCTTGATTCATGGACCTAACATTCTAGATTTAGGTCTTATCAATATTGCTCTTTATAGCATCGGACTTTACTTCCATCACCAGTCACATCTTTACAGTTGGGTGTTGTTTTTGCTTTGGCTCCATCTCTTCATTCTTTCTGGAGTTATTTCTCCACTGATCTCCAGTAGCATATTGGGCACCTATCAACCTGGGGAGTTTATCTTTCAGTGTCCTATCTTTTTTCCTTTTCATACTGTTCATGGGGTTCTCTAGGCAAAATACTGGTTTGCCATTCCCTTCTGCAGTGGACCACGTTTTGTCAGAACTCTCCACCACGACCCATCTGTCTTGGGTGGCCCTACACGGCATGGCTCAGAGTTTCATTGAGTTAGGCTGTTTTCCAGGTGATTAGTTTGGTTAGTTTTCTGTCTGCCCTCTGATGGTGAAGGATAAAAAGCTTATGGGAAGCTTCCTGATGGGAAAGACTGACTGAGGGGGAAACTGGGTCTTGTTCTGATGGGTGGGGCCATGCTCAGTAAATCTTTAATCCAATTTTCTGTTGATGGGTGGGGCTGTGTTCCCTTCCTGTTGTTTGACCTGAGGCCAAACTATGGTGGAGGTGATGAAGATGATGGTGACCTCTTTCAAAAGGTCCCATGCACGCACTGCTGCACTCAGTGCCCCTGACGCTGCAGCAGGCCACTGCAGACCCACGCCTCCACCAGAGCCTCCTGGACACTCAGGGGCATGTGTGGGTCAGTCTCTTGTGGGGGTCACTGCTCTTTTCTCCTGGGTCCTGGTGTGTACAAGGTTTTGTTTGTGCCCTCCAAGAGTCTGTTTCCCCAGTCCAGTGTAAGTTCTGGTGGCTCTATGGTGGGGTTAATGGCGACCTCCTCCAAGAGGGCTTATGCCATACCCAGGTCTGCTGCACCCACAGCCCCTGCCCCTGCGGTAGGTCACTGCTGACCCGTACCTCCACAGGAGACACTCAAACACAGCTCTGGCTCAGTCTCTGTGGGGTCTCTGGGTCTTGGTGCACACAAGCTTTGCTTGAGCCCTCTGAGCGTCCCTGACAGGCATGGGGTTTGACTGTAAAAGTGATTTCACCCCTCCTACTGTCTTGCTGGGGCTTCTCCTTTTCCCTTGGACGTGGGATATCTTTTTTTGGTGGGATCCAACGTTCTCCTGTCGATGGTTGTTCAGCAACAAGTTGTAATTTTGAGTTCTTGCAGGAGAAGATGAGTGCACGTCCTTCTACTCTGCCATCTTGTTATTCTTGGCGTATTTCTAGAAAATTTTATTTTGTATTGAAGCATGCATGCATACTAAGTTGCTTCAATTGTGTCCAACTCTGTGCGACCCCACGGGCTGAAGCCCACCAGGCTTCTCTGTCCATGGAATTCTCCAGGAAAGAACACTGGAGTGGTTAGCCATTTCCTTCTCCAGGGCACCTTCCAGACCCAGGGATTGAACCCAGGTTTCCTGCATTGCAGGTAGATTCTTTACCATTTGAATAACCTTGAATGGGGCATCCAGAGAGGTAGGGGTTTTCTCCACCACACTCCTATCGGGCTGTAAGGAAAGGGGTAAATCACCTCACTCCCTGGGCCCCAGTTCCTTCAACTCTACACGGAGGCTGAGTTAAAATGGGTGGGAGGGTTGCAGGCCTGGGGGGAGGGGTGTGGAAATAAGGAGATTTGAGGCCCCAGCCCACACAGTATCTGTCTCTAATCCTCAGACCCTGTCTCTGACCATCCTCCTTCAAGAACACAAGCTAGGGACAGGCCTGGAGACAGTGGCAGTGGCACAGAAGAGATAGGCAGCTGATTTGTCATGCTTTGTCTATTTCCCACTTGCTTCTTCCCACTGACCATGTCTTTGATCACATGCTCAGCAAATGTATCAAAGTCCTACTGTTTCTTATTTTTCTTCATTCTCTGCTCTTCTCTCTTTCTTGGACTCTATAGAAACAACTGGCGATTCTCAGGCATTTCCCAGGAAATACCTTTTCCTCTACATTCAGGATTAGGTTCATCACTAACTGTCTTCAAATAAAGCTTTGAAACTTTCAGAGACTAAGCACCAATTGTAAAACTGCACAGAGTAACATAAGTAGGAAGTATGAAGTGTTGATTCCCTAAACCTCAAGCCAACTCAGGGAGCCAGGCTTTGGATTTTTGCGGGCCTGCCTTGTAGTACAAATAGTTCTAACAGGCCTTTCCATGCAAACCCACATGAGTCATCTGGGGAAGCAAGCCTGGTGTGTGCATATACATGTATTTATTTAACATTCAAAAATCATTTTATTCTTTAAAATTTTCATTGGAGTATGTGTGTTTGTGTGTGTGCTCAGTCATCTCTGACTCTGTGACCCTATGCTCCTCTGTCCATGGGATTTTCCTGGCCGGAATACTGGAGTAAGTTGCCATCTCCCACTCCAGGGGATCTTCTCGACCCAGGGATCGAAATTGCATCTCTTATGTCTCCTGCATCGCAGGCAGATTCTTTACCACTGAGCCACTAGGGAGGCCCTTACTGGAATATAGTTGATTTAAAACGTTGTGTTAGTTTCAGCTGTACAGCAAAGTGAGTCACTGATGCATATACATATGAAAGTGAAAGTCGCTTAGTCGTGTCTTGACTCTTTTTGATCCCATGGACTATACAGTCCATGGAATTCTCCAGGCCACAATAGTGGAGTGGGTAGCCTTTCCCTTCTCCAGGGGATCTTCCCAACCCAGGGGTCAAACCCAGGTCTCCCACATTGCAGGAGGATTCTTTACCAGCTGAGCCACAAGGGAAGCCCCCAAATACTGGAGTGGGTAGCCTATCTACTCTTTTTAAAATTCTCTTCCCATAGCCTAGTATTTCAGAAGCAGACAGTGTGCTTGGTTTTCCTTCTGGCTGCTCTAGGAGCTGGGAGATGACCGTTGAGTGTTGCGATGGCATGTAACAGAAAGGAGGACCCTGGACCATGGCCCAGCAGGGCAGTTCTTCTGCCTCTTTGTCAACCAGCCAGCAGGAGCATAGAGAGCAGGCTGCTTTTTACCACCTCCTGCACCCAGAAGTGACCTTCTTGATAATTAGGAGGTTTACCCTGTGACAGGGAGGACTGGTGGATAATCCGTGTCTATTTCTCAGTAGGCAGATAGTGCTGGGAACTGAGCATCTGGTCCTCCTTGCCCCTAGAGGAACAGATAGGGTGAAATGGGCCTGCACTTGAGGAGAGCTTTCCATCAGTCATTAGGGAAGACTGGCTTCCACAGCACGGGGAAGCCATCTGTCAAGTGCTCTTAATTAGCAAAAGCAAAGTCAACTGTGTCCTGATCTTGAGGCCAAGGGTGTGTTTCATTCACATCTCCCATGGATCTGGCACAGAGAAGGTGTTTAGTAAATACTTACAAAAGTAACAGTGTTATCACAGAGTACAAAACAGGGAAGTGGGCTCTACAGGGAGGCTGCCCCTCAGCCCTGGAAATCCTAATACCGTAAGTTCCCTACATACAGACCTTCAAGTTGCAAACTTTCAAAGAGGCAGATGTGCATTCACATGGCCAATCATGTACGTTAGTTCACGTGTCTGGTATACACTGTCACACGAGCACATCTTCCATAAGTGGTTCTGCTTCTGTGTACTTTACTGGACAGTACTGTACAGTATCTTTATTTTAAGCCTGGATGTACAGAAGTAAGTGTAAAACCAGCAGTGATGTGGCCGGTACTACTGTACTTTTCAAGGTACCGTACCATATGATTAAAAATGGGTTGTTGTGTGTTTGTCTTTTATGTATTATTGGTGTGAAAAGTATTGCAAATCTATTGCAGTGCAGTACTACATAGCTGATTGTGTTAGCTCGGTACCTAGACTAACTTTGTTGGACTTAGAAACACACACTCAGACCAGAATTCATTCGTATGTAGGGGACTGACTGTAATGAGAACTGAGCAGCACCCTGCAGAGGGTCTGGAGACATGCAGGCCAGAAACTCACAAGGGACTGAAAAATCTCCGAGATTCTAGTTCTGCTTCTGGGGAAGTCATTAAAAAATAAACTTCTCAGCCATTCTCTTTGTACTAGGAGAGTTTCCAAACCAACACTGATGTAAGTGAATCACCAACTAGGGGCTGCTTTCTGAGACAATTTCTGCCACTCTGAGGGTCCTCTGACGATCACATTTGGATACTTACAGATTTAATACAGCTGACGGGTAGAGAGCATGCATACCTATTTTATTATACTTCACAGATACTTCATTTGTACAAATTGAAGGCTTCTGGCAAATCTGCACCATTTTTCTAACAGCATTTGCTTACTTTGTGCTTCTGTGTCATGTTTTGGTAATTCTCACAATATTTCAAACTTTTTCATTGCCTGTTATTAGTTGTTATTCATTATCTGTTATGATCTGTGATCAGTGATCTTTAAAATTTTTTTTTAATTTTTTAATTGGAGGATAATTGTTTTACAGTGTTGTGCTGGTCTCTGCTGTACAACAATGCGAATCAGCCCTAAGTATACATATATCCTCCTTTCTCCTGAGCCTCCCTCCCACCCCGCTCCCCACATCTCACCTCCCTAGGTCGTCATGGAGCACCAGGCTGAACTCCCTGTGTTATACAGCAATGTTCCCACTAGCTATCCATTTTACATATGGATATTTCATATGTGTGTATTTCAGTTCTACTCTCTCAATTTGTCCTACCCTCTCCTTTACCTACTATGACCTCAAGTCCATTCTCTATGTCTGTGTTTCTATTCCTGCCCTGCAAATAGGTTCATCAGTACCATTTTTCTAGATTCCATATATATGCATTAGGATATAGCATTTGTTTTTCTGATCTACTTCACTCTGTATAACCTCCAATGTTACTACTGTAATTATTTTGGGGCAGTGTAAACTGTACCCATATAAGACAGTAAACTTAACAAATGTGTTTTATTTTTTACAAATGTGATATAGAATTATAGAATATTCAGACTGAAAGTATTTTCCAGGTGGACAGCAAAGGGACTCAGCCATATACATACACATATCCATGCTCCCCCAAACTCCCCTCCCATCCAGCCTGCACATAACACTGAGCAGAGTTCCCTGTGCTATGCAATGGGTCCTTACTGGTTATCTGTTTTAAATATAGCAGTGTGTATCTGACTGCTTCGCTTGCTGCCATTTCTGCCCCCCACTCCTCTCTACCACCACTGTGCCCATCTCTTTCTTCTTCTTGGGCCTCCCTGTTCCATAAGATACAACAATATTGAAACTAGGCCATGTAATAACCTACACTGGCCTCTAAGTATTCAAAAGAAAGGAAGAGTCACATATCTCTCACTTTTAAATCTAAAGCTACATAGGATTAAGCTAACCGAGGAAGGCATGTTGAAAGCCAAAACAGGTCAAAAGCAAGGCTTACTGCAACAGTGAGCCAAGCTGTGAACACCTAAATCAGAGCAAAGCCCTAACTCTCTTAAATTTTGTAATGCCTGAGAGAAGTTAGAAAGCTGCATAAGAAAAGTTTGAAGTTAGCAGAGGTCGGTTCATGAGGTTTAAGGAAAGAAGCCATAACCATTAAAAAAAAAAAAAAAAAAGTACAAACAAGTGCTGATGTAGAAGCTGCAGCAAATTATCAAGAAGATCCAACTAAGATCACTAACGAAGGTGTCTATGCTAAATAATAGGTTTTCCACATAGTGGAAACAGCCTTACATTGGAAAGATGCTGCCATTCAGGACTTTCATAGCTAGAGAGGATAAGTCAATGCCAGACTTCAAAACTTCAAAGGACAGGCTGACTGTTGTTATTAACGGAGCTAATGTAGCCAGTGACTTCAAGTTGAAGCCAATGTTTATTTACCATTCTGAAAATCCTAGGGCCTTTAAGAATTATGCTACATCTACCCTGCCTGTGCCCTACAAAGGGAACAACAAAGCCTAGATAGCAGCACATCTGTTGACAACATGATTACTTGATATTTTAAGCCCACTGTTGAGACCTACTGCTTAAAAAAGATTCCTTTCAAATTATTACTGCTCATTGACAATGCACCCAGTCACCTAAGAGCTCTGATGGAGATGTACAATGAGATTAATGTCGTTTTCATGCTTGCTAGCGCAACATTCATTCTGCAGCCCATGGATCAAGGAGTAATTTCAACTTTTGAGTCTTTATTTAGGAAATATATTTCATAATGTTATAGCTTCCATAAATAGCAATTCTTCTGATGAATCTGGGCAAAATAAATTGAAGGCCTTCTGGAAAGGATTCACCATTCCAGATGCCATTAAGAATATTCTGATTCATGTGAAGAGGCCAAAATGTCTCCATGAACAGGAGTTTGGAAGAAGTTGATTCCAACAACATGGATGACTTTGAGGGGTTCAAAACTTCAGTGGAGGAAATAACTACAGATATGGTGGAAATAGCAAGGGAACTAGCATAAGAAGGGGAGTCTGAAGATGTGACTGAATTCTCATGATAAACCTGAACAGATGAGGAACTGCTTCTTAGGGATGACCACAGTGGTCTCTTGAGATGGAATCTACTTCTGATAAAGATGTGTAAAGACTACTGAAATGACAACAAAGGCTATGGGATATTACATAGTCTTAGTTGATAAAGCAGTGGCAGGGTCTGAGAGGCCTGAGTTCAATTTTGTAAGAAGTTCTACCACAGGTAAAACACTATTAAAATGGCATTGCATGCTACAGAGATATTATTTGTGAAAGGAGAAACAACCAATGTGGCAAACGTCATTGATGCCTTATTTTAAGAAACTGCCTCAGCTCTCCAATCTTCAGCAACCACCACCCTAGTCAGTGAGCAACCATCAGCATTGAGGCAAGGCTCTCTACTAGCAGAAAGATTACAGTTTGCTCAGGTGATAGCATATTAGTCATGAGCTATTTTTTTAATTAAAGTATATACAATTTTTTTAGATACAATACTATTTTACACTTAATAAACTACAGTATAATGTAAAGTGAAACTGAAAGTCACTTAGTTGTGTCTGATTCTTTGTGACCCATGGACTGTGGTCCATGGAATTCTCCAGGCCAGAATGCTGGAGTGGGTAGCCTTTCCCTTCTCCAATGGATCTTCCTGACCCAGGAATTGAACTGGGGTTTCCTGCATTGCAGGTGGATTCTTTACCAACTTAGCTATCAGGAAAGCCCTAGTAGAGTGTAAAGATAACTTTAATGTGCACTGGAAAACCAAAAATTTTGTGCTACTCACTTTATTACGATATTCACTTTATTGCCATGGTCTGAAACTGAACCTGTGGTATCTCCTAATGCCTGTACAGTAACAGATTTGTTAGAACCGAGGGGAAAGAACAAGCTAGATGGAGGGATATCATTATTGTGTGTGACCGTCAGCGTATCGCGGCTTCCCTGACAGCTCAGTTGATAAAGAATCCACCTGCAATGCAGGAGACCACAGTGAGAAGAAGTGGACAGAGAGGAGGGGAGGCCATGGGAGGCACTCTAGACAGAGGGCGAGACAGGGGCAAAGATACTGATGGAGAAAAATCCCCAGCATGGTGGAAGCACTGCAAATGACCCTGACTGAGGAAGAGACAGGAAGGGACCTGACTGAGAAGAGACAGGATTTTATCTTGAAGGAAGAAAAGCAGGCACGTGATACCAAAAGATTTTCATTCTTTCAAATTTTACCCAAGGGATGATGTAGATGGTAGATCTATAAGGGATAAGATAGAAAGCAGTGCTCTAGGTGAGAAATATGAGAGCTAAAGCTAAAGAGGTGGTGATAACACAGAGCCAAGGACACAAACCTGGAATATCTTCAGGGGGCAGAAATCACAGGACTTGGAAACTAATCGTCTATGGGCAGGGAACGGGAAGGGAAAGAGGGAAAGGCGGAGGAGAGGCAGGGAGGAGACAGGAATACATGTGGAATGAGTTTCACAATTCTGATTGAAGTGACTGAGCAGAGACTGGCATCCTACACAGAAAATTCCATAGAAGAAGGACTATGGGTAAGAGAATGAAACTGGGAAAGTTTGTAACAGCTAACTGGAGATACCGACTATCCACAAGTGGAGAGTTCAAGATAAGATGTGGCCTAGAGATAAACATAAGTTAAAACTACGGGAAGTGAAAAGTAAAAAAAAAAGCACCAAGGACTAATCCCAGGAGAAATGCCCTGGGGATTTCACCCAAGGGGCAGGTGAAAAAAAAGGATCCTGGAAAGCAGCTAGCAGAAAAAGAAGGAAAGAGTGGCAAGAGCGGAGGTGGGGGGCCCCAGAGCTAGGGAAGGCAGTGATTCATTCCCCGTGATGCACACTGCAGAGAAAGGCTGGTTCAATTTGCCAATCTGGCCCTTGTGGCTCAGACGGTAAAGCGTTTGCCTACAATGTGGGAGACCCGGGTTCAATCCCTGGGTCGGGAAGATCCCCTGGAAATGGTTTTCCAGTACTCTTGCCTGGAAAATCCCATGGACGGAGGATCCTCATAGGCTACAGTTCTTGGGGTCACAAAGAGTCGGACATGACTGAGCGACTTCACTTTCACTTTCAGTGACCTGGACAGCTTGTTTCAGGAAATATTGGTAGGCAGCAGATATCAGATCACGGGAGGTTGAAGGACTAATGGCAAGGGTGGGGTAAAATGCCAACAATGGGGATAAATGTGTGTGGCCTGAAGCTTGACTAGGAAGGAGAGAAAAGAGATAGGCTAGGGGGAGATGCAGGGACAAGAAAGGTGTGATTTTTGTTTTGTTTTTCAGATGGAAAAGACTTGCCCTTATCTATCTGTGGTGGAGAAGAAAGCACAGTGAAAGATTCAGGTGATGATTCAGGAGAGGGAGCTGATAGCTCAGGGTTTCGGAAGAGGCAGGATGAGAAGACAAAGGCAGGTGGAGGGGTTCATCTGGGTCAGGAGAAGGACACTGGACACTAAGATGGGAGCTTCGGGGACAAGGGGGAAGCAGGAGGGCTGAAGGCAAAGCCGCCTGCGGCCAAGTCCAGGGACCACAGATGGGTGTGAGCCAGTGTCACGGCGCTAAAACAATAGGTAATGCTGGATTAATACAGAACTTCTTACATGTCAGTTATGCCTCAAAACAAAATGGTTGGGAAAAAAAAGAACAAAAGATTATTAGCTCAGTCCAAAAGTGCTTGAAATGGTCACTTTTGGCCTCAAAATTGCAATATTAATAACTTAGACTCAAATAGTGCTTACTGTGTTCCAGGCAGTAGGTTAAGGGATGTACATGTACTATTAACTTACTTATCCTTATAACCACCCTGAAAGTGAGGCACTATTATTATTCCCATTAGACAGACAAAGAAACTGAGGCACACAGCTAGTAAAACTGAAGCTAAGGCTCAAAGCCCGCCAGTCTGGCTTTAAGCTTGGTGCTTTTAACCACTGCACCACCTTGCCTCCCAACAGGCTCACTGCTTCCACCTGTAGTCAGCCACCCTGCTTTATCTTCTTCATTGCACTGACATCCCCTAAAAAGGCCTCGTGTGTCATCTGTTGGATCCTCCACCCCAACTTCCAATGTGGGTTCCTCGCCAGCAGGAACCTTGTTGCCTTCTTCACAGTATTCCCAGTTCCCAGAATCAAGCCTTGCATCTGGGGACACTAATAAATATCCACTGAATGAAGGAAGGGGATGAAACTAAGGAGAAACAGCATCAGGCAGCGGTGGCCTGCTGCAATGGAACGGCAGGTGTGGTGGAGCCCGGAAGTGACAGGACATCAGGGGTGTGCTTGCTTGAATAAGCCAGATGCCCAGGTCTGGCAGGTGTAACAGGTACACAGTAAATATTCCTGAGCCACTGGTCACCGTCTAGATGACATGAGTCCTGTTTTAAGAGGCTCTAGTCCCCAAAGGGCTCCAAGCCCTTCCCCATGTTGGACTGTCTGCCACCGTGGAAAGACAGATGCCTCCAGGGGAACAGGATCTCTCCCAGGAAACCTGTCCAGGAGTCAGAGAAACTGCACAAGGCAAAGCAAGGCAAGCAGAACAGGGGCAGAGGCCCCACCTGGCTCTGAGCCCTGGGGGAATGGCCAAGGGCAGCTGCTGCCAAAAGATACAAAGGATAAATCTCCCCCAGGGTAGGGAATGGTGGGAATGAGGGAGGAAAGAAAAGCAGACAGAGAGAGCAAGAGAGGCAGCGCACACAATGAAAGCGAGGACCTTCATTAAAGGCGCTGCTGAAAAACCCAGAAGGGGAAGGGCCCACAAGACTTCAAAGAAGACAGCAAAGCCTCCACACATTTGGATTCCTCCAGAGTAAACAAGTTTCCTCGGCACAACAAAGGGCCTGCCTGGGGCAGCTCTACTGGAAAGATAAACACCGAATTAAATGAAAGCTCCCTAATGTGGAAGCAAGACTCTCGTTAAAGGGAAAAGAAAAGCTGCCAGCCCACAGTTCCACTCTGAAGCTTCAAGGTGCCCCATTACAGAGAAAAACCCTGATGGAGTCAATAAATGCTTCTGGGGGAAGCATTTATGGAAAAAGCATTTACGGTAACAAGGAGTGTGTCCCTAGCAGCTTACAGACAGTAAGGAAGCAAGTGGGGCTAAAAAAAGGAAGTGACTTTGGGGCTTGATAAGAAAACGTTTCCCATTCCAGATCTGTAGAATTCCAAACACTGATACTCAAAGGCGGTTTCACATCCTGGCCATGGAACCACATCACAAACATGGGGTAGCCATCTAATGTGGCTCTCTCATAAAACCATGGGACTGCAGAGATCTTGTCCCCTGTCCTCACAGCATACATGAGGTCATGGAGTTGAGATACTGAACTGGAGAACTAGACGATGGCTAACATGTATTTAGAGTGTACACTCATCTCACACACTAGTAAAGTAATGCTCAAAATTCTCCAAGCCAGGCTTCAGCAATATGTGAACCGTTAACTTCCTGATGTTCAAGCTGGTTTTAGAAAAGGCAGAGGAACCAGAGATCAAATTGCCAACATCCACTGGATCATAGAAAAAGCAAGAGAGTTCCAGAAAAACATCTATTTCTGCTTTATTGACTATGCCAAAGCCTTTGATTGTGTGGATCATGATAAACTGTGGGAAATTCTGAAAAGATGAGAATACTAGATCACCTGACCTGCCTCTTGAGAAACCTATATGCAGGTCGGGAAGCAACAGTTACTGGACATGGAACAACAGACTGGTTCCAAATAGGAAAAGGAGTTCGTCAAGGCTGTATATTGTCACCCTGTTTATTTAACTTATATGCAGTGTACATCATGAGAAACGCTGGACTGGAAGAAACACAAACTGGAATCAAGATTGCGGGAGAAATATCAATAACCTCAGATATGCAGATGACACCACCCTTATGGCAGAAAGTGAAGAGGAACTCAAAAGCCTCTTGATCAAAGTGAAAGTGGAGAGTGAAAAAGTTGGCTTAAAGCTCAACATTCAGAAAACGAAGATCATGGCATCCGGTTCCACCACTTCATGGGAAATAGATGGGGAAACAGTGGAAACAGTGTCAGACTTTATTTTTCTGGGCTCCAAAATCACTACAGATGGTGACTGCAGCCATGAAATTAAAATACGCTTACTCCTTGGAAGGAAAGTTATGACCAACCTAGACA
Source organism: Bos mutus (assembly GCF_027580195.1). Lineage (NCBI taxonomy): Eukaryota > Metazoa > Chordata > Mammalia > Artiodactyla > Bovidae > Bos > Bos mutus. Next base: position 5,717,417 of record NC_091619.1, on the reverse strand, counting down.
GCATATTCAAAAGCAGAGACATTACTTTACCAACAAAGGTTCATCTAGTCAAGGCTATGGTTTTTCCTGTGGTCATGTATGGATGTGAGAGTTGGACTGTGAAGAAGGCTGAGCTCTGAAGAATTGATGCTTTTGAACTGTGGTGTTGGAGAAGACTCTTGGGAGTCCCTTGGACTGCAAGGAGATCCAACCAGTCCATTCTGAAGGAGATGAGCCCTGGGATTTCTTTCTGCAAGGAATGATGCTAAAGCTGAAACTCCAGTACTTTGGCCACCTCATGCGAAGAGTTGACTCATTGGAAAAGACTCTGATGCTGGAAGGGATTGGGGCAGGAGGAGAAGGGGACGACAGAGGATGAGATGGCTGGATGGCATCACTGACTCGATGGACGTGAGTTTCAGTGAACTCTCGGAGTTGGTGATGGACAGGGAGGCCTGGCGAGCTGCAATTCATGGGGTCGCAAAGAGTCAGACACGACTGAGTGACTGATCTGATTTGATCTGATATGCTAGGAATGATGCTGATTTACCTGCATTATCTCCCTACACCTAGCTAGCAGATAAGAAAGATCTAGAAAGACTAGAAAGTTTGCCAAGGATCACCCAGCTAAGATCATGAACTCCTTATTGCAAAATTCAGACTTAAATTGAAGAAATTAGGGAAAACCACTAGACCACTCAGCTATGACTTAAATCAAATCGCTTATACAGTGGAAGTGAGAAATAGATTCAGGTCATTAGATCTGATAGACAAGAGTGCCGGAAGAACTATGGACAGAGGGTTCGTGACATTGTACAGAAGGCAGGGATCAAGACCATCGCCAAGAAAAAGAAATGTAAAAAGGCAACATGGTTGTCTAAGGAGGCCTTACAAATACCTGAGGAAAGAAGAGAAGCTAAAGGCAAAAACGATAAGGAAAGATATAAGCATCTGAATGCAGAGTTCCAAAGAATAGCAAGGAGAGATAAGAAAGCATAAGAAAGCATTAGGGACCAATACGAAGAAATAGAGGAAAACAATAGAATGGGAAAGACTAGAGATCTCTTCAAGAAAATTAGATATACCAAGGGAACATTTCATGCAAAGATGGGCACAATAAAGGACAGAAGCAGTATGGGCCTAACAGAAGCAGAAGATACTAACAAGAGGTGATAAGAATACACAGAAGAACTATACAAAAAAGATCTTAATGACCCAGATAACCACGATGGTGTGATCACTCACCTAGAGCCAGACATCCTGGAATGTGAAGTCAACTGGGCCTTAGGAAGCATCACTACGAACAAAGCTAGTGGAGGTGATGGAATCCCAGTTGAGCTATTTCAAATTCTAAAAGAAGATGCTGTGAAAGTGCTGTACTCAATATGCCAGCAAATTTGGAAAACTCAGCAGTGGCCACAGGACTGGAAAAGGTCAGTTTTCATTCCAATCCCTAAGAAAGGCAATGCCAAAGAATGCTCAAACTACTGCACAATTGCACTCATCTCACACGCTAGCAAAGTAATGCTCAAAATTCTCCAAGCCAGGCTTCAACAGTATGTGAACTGAAAACTTCAGGATGTTCAAGTTGGATTTAGAAAAGGCAGAGGAACCAGAGATCAAATTGCCAACATCTGTTGGACCATCAAAAAAGCAAGAGAGTTCTAGAAAAACATCTACTTTTGCTTTATTGACTACGCCAAAGCCTTTGACTGTATGGACAACAATTTTTCAAGAGAATTGTGGAAAATTCTTCAAGAGATGGGAATACCAGATCACCTTATCTGCCTTGTGAGAAATCTGTATGCAAGTCAAGAAGCAAAAGTTAGAACTGGGCATGGAACAACATACTGGTTCCAAATTGGGAAAGAAGTACGTCAAGGCTGTATATTGTCACCCTGCTTATTTAACTTATGCAGAGTACATCTTGCGAAATCCCAGGCTGGATGAAGAACAAGTCGGAATCAAAATTGCCGGGAGAAATATCAATAACCTCAGATACGCAGATGACACCACCCTTATGGCAGAAAGTGAAGAGGACTTAAAGAGCTTCTTGATGAAACTAAAAGAGGAGAGTGAAAAAAATGCTGGCTTAAAACTCAACATTCAAAAAATGAAGATCATGGCATTCTGTCCCATCACTTCATGGCAAATAGATGAGGAAACAATGGAAACAGTGACAGACTTTATTTTTGGGGGGCTGCAAACTCACTGCAGATGGTGACTACAGCCATGAAATTCAAAGATGCGTGCTCCATGGAAGAAAAGCTCTGACCATCCTAGACAGCATATTAAAAATCATAGACATTACTTTATTGACAAAGGTCCATATAGTGAAAGCTATGGTTTTTCCAGTAGTCATATGAATGTGAGAGCTGGACCATAAAGAAAGCTGAATGCTGAAGAATTGATGCTTTTCAACTGTGGTGTTGGAGAAGACACTTGACAGTCTCTTGGACTGCAACGAGGTCAAACTAATCAATCCTAAAGGAAATCAGTCCTGAATATTCATTGGAAGGACGGATGTTCAAGCTGAAGCTCCAATACTTTGGCTACATAATGCAAAGTACTGACTCATTAGAAAAGACCTGACGTTGGGAAAGATTGAAGGCAGGAGGAGAAGGGGACGACAGAGGATGAGATGGTTGGATGGCATCACCGACTGGATGGACATGAGTTTGAGCCAGCTCCAGGAGTTGGTGATGGACAGGGAAGGCTGGAGTGCTGCAGTCCATGGGGTCGCAAAGAGCTGGACACAGCTGAGTGGCTGAACTGACTGACCTAGCTAAGAAATGGCTGACTTAGCATTCAAGCCTAGAATTCACCTGAAAAGTGCCAGAACCCAAGCTCTCCATTGCTTCTCTCGTCTGCGGGTCCAGCACTCCCTCTGTCATACCACACTGCCTTCTCATTTCTGTGATAGTTAATTTTGTGGGCAAATTTTGTGGAGCCATGGTGTTGATACTTGACCAAACACTATTCTAGATATTACTGTGAAGGTATTTTTCATACGAGAGTAAACATTTAAATCAGTAGATTGAATAAAGTAGATTACCCTCCATAATATAGCTGGGCTTCATCCAATCAGTTGAAAGTCTTAACAGAACAAAGACAGACCTCCTTGGAAGAAGAGGGAATTGTGCCAGCAGACCAGTTTAAGACTTGAACTGCAACTCTTTTCTGGGTTTTCAGCCTGGAGCCTACCCTGCAGATTTTGGACTCGCCACACCTCTGTAATCATGTGAGCCAATTCCTTAAAATTAGTACGAATATGTGTATCTCCCTAAGACAATTTACATCACTCTACAGGTCAGATTCTCACTCACGCAAGTTGGGGAGGGCCTTCCTACTTCCCTTTCTCTGCGGGGATGTATGGTACTCAAAGCACACATTCAAGCCATGCTCAACCTCCTTAAAGAGACACACTCAGTGCTTTGACATCTTAAACTCTGAAGCAAGTATATTGAGCCTGACAGGTTTTCCTAAAATGAACCTAGATGTTTCCACATGTAGAATGTCAGTTACACTCTTCTTAGGGAGAATGGTATACAGAAGATGCCAAGCGGCTGATGTCTCATGTATATTACTGTAATTTGAAAAAAAAAATCACCAAAAAGGTTATAAAAAGAGATGGACATGTAGCTGATGGGCCCAATATCTCAGTGCTGACCACCTGTCACAGCCAGAAGAGTGTCACCATGCTGGTCTCAGCCAGCATCACTCATCACCATCAGCACTCTCTCCAGCCTCCCAGTCTCCCACTCTAGGCCATACGACCTCAATTCCACCTACTCCCAAACTTCCCAGGTGGCTCAGTGGTAAAGAACCCCCCTGCCAACACAGGGGATGCAGGAGACGCGGGTTCAATCCCTGGGTCAGGAAGATCCCTTGAAGGAGGAAATGTCAACCCACTCCAGAATTCTTTCTGGGGAAACTCTCATGGACAGAGGAGCCTGGTGGGCTACAGTCCATAATGTTGCAAAGAGTTGGACACGACTGAGTGACTGAACATACACAGACACACACACATAAAAACACACTACCTACTCCTGCCATTCAAGGTCATCCTTCTTCATCAAGCAGACTGTTAAGAAGTCACTCCCTGCTGAAATTTCTACTCAGTCTCCATATTCACTTTGGCACAGAGTAAACATTGAATCAGTGCTGCTGACAACGACTAAGATGACACACATCCTTTGCCACAATCATTGACCACATCCCCCACTTCATCCAACAAGTATTTATTGTGTGAAGAGTAGTCCTTACCCCCCAACTCCCCCCAACCCTAGAGCTTGTCCTCTACTGAAGGCAAATGACACTATGTATCTGGTAGACAGTGGGCTGAATGCTGATGGTAGCAGCAACAGCCAAGGGTGAAAAGAACACAGAAACCTAGAGGGAGGAAGTGTTTAAATTTTGGGGAAGGGGCAGAAAGGGAATGGGACAGTGGGAGCTGGAAGGCAGCCTCCCCAGAAGACAGGATAGTGAAGAAAGACTAGAACGGCCGCCTGGAGGTAAATGCAGGAAACGCCGACAGTTGGAACAGGACTGGAAATGGGAGGCAGGTGCTTGGGGAGGAGGAGGGGGAAGAGAAGAAGGAAACAATAATAGGAAGGGGTCCCCACTGGAATCTCTATTCATTCCCCAAAGAGAATCCTTCCTAGTATCACAGGAAATCATATCAACCTTCAGTTCAGTTCAGTCGCTCAGTTGTGTCTGACTCTTTGTGACCCCATGAATCGCAGCACACCAGGCCTCCCTGTCCATCACCAACTCCTGGGGTTCACCCAAACTCATGTGCCTCGAGTCAGTGATGCCATCCAGCCATCTCATCCTCTGGCATCCCCTTCTCCTCCTGCCCCCAATCCCTATCAGCATCAGGGTCTTTTCCAATGAGTCAACTCTTCACATGAGGTGGCTAAAGTATTGGAGTTTCAGCCTCAGCATCAGTGCTTCCAGTGAAAACCCAGGACTGGTCTCCTTCAGGATGGACTGGTTGGATCTCAACCTACCCCCACCCAAAAGAGCCCTGCAGGGTCTGGAAGGGGAAGGAAAGAGTAGCTCCCACAGCAGGAGGGGAAGAAGACCTAGCTCTCAGAGTAGTCTATATGAAATGCTTTTCTCTTCAAAGGCCAAACCTGCCCTCTTTAGCAAATGGCTGAGAAGTTGGTTCTGATTAGGTACTTAGAGGCTAGATCAAGCTCCTCAGACAGTTATGTGATAAGAACAAAGTTCAAACACTCAACCTCTAGATAACTTCTCTGTGCCCAACCTCTTTCACTCCAGGAATAGGTGGCTTTACCAGAGACAATGCCCTTTACTTTTCAGTTAGAATATCTTTGTATATGTGCATCCTGGCTGCCAGTTGTATTGTGGGTTCAATAGCCTTTGAGGTGTAGCCATGACTGTCCACCAACAAGGGAGCAGGGCATCGACAAAGAAGAGCTAATAATGAAAAGGCATCAATCTAATCCTGCTAGGAGCTCCAAGGGCAAATCCTCCAGTTCAGAAGTGAGCAGATCAGCTTTTGTTCTGAGCAATGTGGCTGCAATAATATGCAATAATGAAAAGTAAATCTTCCTCCCAATATAGACACTTAGTTCCTCTTTCCAGAATGAACCAAGTTACCAGTTCTGGAGATGTTTTATGCATAGTGGGCATACACGAAAACACATATTTACATGTATATATTTTCATACAATATAATTGGTATGCTACCAATTCACAGTTCTACATCTTGTTTTTTAAAAACTCAGCAAAATATCTTGGAGATGATTTTTTATCAGTTCACAGAGAACCAATTCATCCTTTTTGGAGGTTCTGCAATATTCCGTTACTTGTAACCATAAATTATTATAAAATCCCCTCTTGTTAGTTATAATTTTTATAACTATATATGCATCATTTCACACATGTATGGGTATACCCTTAAGAGGAATTCTTAGAAGAGAATTTGAGGGTGATTTGGGGGGTCAAAAGCATGTGAAATTTTAAATTTAATGATTTCCATATTTTTCTCCAGAGGGTTTCTACCTTTACCACACACTATGTCAACATGCGTGTCTGAGTTTATCTCTGAGCTTTCTTTTCCAATCCACTCAGACACTTATTAATGCATCAGCACAGTTTTACAGCTTTAAAGTATGTTTTTGAACCTGGAAAGTCACTTGTCTGTCATCACTCATCTTTTCTAGGATTTTTCCTATCCTTGCTTTTTCCCATTTTAAAAAATAATAATAGCTAACAACGTATTTGGTGTTTACCATGTGCCAAGTACCAGATTTGGCATTTTAAATATATCTGCTTATCCAATCAACACAATAATTCTATGAGGAAGATACTACTGTTATTCCTACTTTTCCCAGAAGAGGAAACTAAGGCACAGAGAGATTATGGAATTTTCCTGAAATCACACAGCTAGTGACCAGTGCAACTTGAATGGAAACCGAAAATCTCTACCCTTCATCACTTAGCAAAACTGCCTTTTGCGACGGAAGACTTCTTTTGCCATTTTCTAACTTCTTGAATTGAATGTTTAATTAATTTGATTTTCACGACTAATCATCTATTACTGTAAATAATTAAACCTTTGATTTTCTTCTGAGCACTCTCTTTATCTGTAGCCTATAGTTTTAAATATGATAGATTACCAAGGTGCCAACTTTGCTGATAAAGATTTATATTATAATGTTAAATTTATAGATTAACATAAGGAGAATTAACATTTGTATGATGTTGAGATTTCCCAACCAAGAACTTTCCAACTATCTGATTTTCTTCATATAAACATATATATTTTATTATGATTATTCAGGCATTTTATCTTTTTAAAGATAAAAAAAGTTATTTCAGTGGATATTTTCTTCCACTATGACTTCCAACTGGTTGATGCTGGAACAGAAAACCACAGTTATCTATATCTATTTACTGGACCTTACCTCTAAATTCTCTTATTTCTAATAGTTTTAAGTTTATTTTCATGGGTTTCCCACATAAAAATATAAACAATATTAACTTTTTACCTAATACTCATACTTCTTGCTCCCACATTTACTGTTGGAGAGATGGTAAAAGACACCTTGGTCTTGCTCCTGACTTTTAGTGAGACTTGAAGACTGGAGATACTGGAATAATGTCTACCCTGAGGGTTTACAGAACTACAGAATTTAGAAGTAGGGGAAAAAAAAACTACTTAGATAATTGGAAATTATCTTATTTGTTTTATGAAGGTGATTGTGTATGAAAATTTTCTTTGGGATCTGATTTGGTAGTATAAGCAGCTCTACCGTTAAAATGTGTTTCCTGATATCCAGTTTAAATGCTTCTTTGTTTGATAGTTTAAACATCTTCAATTTTCTGTTATAAAAGCAACACACATTCTTTAAAGAAAATTTAGAATCTAGAAACAGAGAAAATGTTTTTAGGTGAAGTGGCTGCTCTGGGCTTGGGGGAACGATCCACCACCCACACTGTGTATCCACCTGCCTGTTCCCCCGGATCCACAGCGGTGACCGTGCCTACCTGGGTCTCCTGAGCTGCTGCTGTTCCTCTCGCTCTCCCCGTCTTCCTGGCCATCAGCATTCTGCTGCGTGTGCTGTAGGCTGAGCTTGTGGCAGACCTCGAAGGCCTGCCCCACCGTCCGGACGATTCGCATAGCTTGGCTCTGGGAAGCATAAAGGAAAGAAGAGAATGAAGGATGCGGAGACCCTCTACAAGGACACAAGAAGGGCCCAGGTGGGAGAGGATATGCAGGAGGCAGGCACACAGACACCCATGAAGCCAGCAAGGGAAAGAGATGGAAAAACCTAATGTTGTTTGGCTGTGCACATACTCACAAAGAAGTATGCAAAACCATTTTCCCTTCCCTCAATTACTCCAGAAAATAGAAACTGTCACCGCAGTTTGGAAACAGTCAACTGAATGGACAGATAGCAAAGATTCCAATTGTGGACTTAGCCCAATTCTACCTAGCAAGTTTGACGACAGTGGTTGAGATGGTTCAGAATTCTTTTGGCAACCATGATCAAACGTTTCATGGGTTCATCACTTGAAGAGTAACTCAGCTGTCATTTTCTTTTTCATGCCAGAAATGGTGGGTTTCCCTGGTGTTCCTGCAGACCATGGGCTGTGAAGATACAGGACTGAAAAGCCACGGTCTAAACAGCAGAACCAGCTGAGGACCAGAGTCCAGATCCCTTGGAACATCACTGGCAGCCAACCATATCTAAGGAGAGCTTCCCAGCCTTGCTCTAAAGACATCGCTCACGGGGTCCATTCCTTTGCTACTTTCTTTCTTTTCATTCTTTTTCTTGCTATTTAACCTCTTCCTCTAGCTGCCCAAGCATTGTGCTTAACCCTAGCTCTCGGTATCCCACTCCTTAGCTAGGACAGCTGGTGGTGGTGGTTAAGTCGCTCAGTCGTGTCCGACTCTTTGCGACCCCATGGACTCCTGCACTCCAGGCTTCCCTGCCCTTCATCATCTCCCAGAGTTTGCTCAAACTCATGTCCATTGAGTCAGTGATGCCATCCAACCATCTCATCTTCTGTCACCCCCTACTCTTCCCGCCTTCAATCTTTCCCAACATCAGGGTCTTTTCCACTGAGTCAGCTCTTTGCATCAGCTGGCCACAGTTATTGGAGCTTCAGGACAGCAGGGACAGGACAAAAGAGCCTGTTCCTGAAAGGAGTCTTAAGCGGCCCATGCAGGTTAGGAGGAACAACCACACGCAAGACTTTCAGGGCATGGTCTCCAAAGTAGACAACTGATTATGATTTGCTAATTGTTCTGCTTTCACTTTCCTTCAAAGACCAAGAATGAATTCAGTGAGAGCTGTGCAAGGTTTAAGAACTCGGGATGGGAAACTGAAGGTCACTGCTCCTTTTACAAAAGTGGTCCCCAACCATTCTGCCACCACAGACTGTGGAGTATTTCGCTGTGGCTGTCACTCTGCGCCTTGAGTCAAAGATTAATCACATCTTCGATAATCTGACTTCAGGTCAGTTGTGACTACTAGTGACACCATCAGTTCACCCATCACGTTGGGGAAAACAAAACAAAACAAAATAAGCAGTCAAGCAGAGCTTCTCATCAGCAAACCAATTCAATTATAGACAAAAGCAGAGTCCAGTGTTTTGATAGCCTGTAAGGCCTTGTTGAGGGTAAATGTGTGATTCATTTATGCTTTTCATAATATTGAAATTAGCTCATATTTCTCCATTACTATGCCCAGGAACCCCTAATTGCCTTAGACCCCATGTGTGGAACTGCTGCTCTAATTCACTCTCTGCTAGGTGTTAAGTCCCCAAATAGCTACCCTAACTATTTTCTCAAGCCTTCCATTACTTCTATGTCCCCTCTTTTCATTTGAGATCAGAGCATTCATGTTCATGAAAAGGTATTTTAGCCAATCACCATCATATACCTACTTCAGATCTCAGTCAACTTCTTCTCTTTCTGATGTTTCCCAAACTACTTCCTAGAAGTGACTGTCTTAGAGCTCAAACCCCTTTTAGTCCACAGGGCGAACTCCAGGGATGTTCTTACCTCTTACCTGGAACATCCTGACATGTCTGGATGACGACCACTTCAAGTGAGGCAGGAAGAAAGCAGTGGGACCCCCATCACCCAGCAGTGGTCAGAGCCTCTGTCCCTGTATGTCCACACTTGACTTCCCTCTGTTTTCCAAAGGTCAGGCTGAGGCCCTTTCTCCCACCACAGGTTTGTACCATCTGAGAGACAACAACTCCTTCTGCACTGGAAGTTGAGGAGCAGCAGGCACTGGTCTTAAGCAACAAGCCTCCATCTTTCTCATTTCTCAAATATATAAAAAAGTATGATTTAGAGGGCACAGTCCCTGACCAATCCAGACCAAGTGCACCACATCTTTCCCATCTCTTTTGACAATCCAGCTGTGCTCTGATAAGGAGGCTGAGCCGGGAATCTCAATCCTCGGGTGAAAATGGAGAAGAGTCTGCTCTACTCAAAAGACTTCTCCCCTCCAGGCCTTAGATCTGGTGTTGCTTATTCTCTTTAAGAGAATAAGAGCAGACTGCCTGCCTGTGGTTAATCTTTTACAGCAATGCTCATTCCCAGTTTACTGAACCTTAGAGATGCTATAACCTGCCTACCAAGGACAGCCAGGGTCCATTACAAACAGCCTTGCCCCTTTCACTTCTTCTGACCTTCAGAAATTTTGCTCTTTTATGCATCTTTACAAGTGACAGAAAAGGACAAATTTGGGGAAGTCTAGAAATAAAATACGGTAAGTCTAAATGATATGTAGAGATTGTGTATTTAATTCCATTACTTCCTTATTTTACATAAATTAACCCAGATAAATCATAGTGCATAAGTACCTGCAAAGGCTGAGTTAGTCTTTTCCCAACTGATAATGGGTATCATTATCAGAGACCCAGTTTCCCTCTTAAAAACATATGTGTGCTCAATCGCTCAGTCCTGTCTGACTCTTCGTGACCCCATGAACAATAGCCCTCCAGACTCCTCTGTCCATGGAATTTTCCAGACAAGAATACTGGAGTAGGTTGCCATACAGAAAGTTCCAAATTTACTACTACATCTGTTGCTCTAAAATCTCAGGTTCTCCTAAGGAGGACATGTTACAAATTCCTCCAAGTCTGTAAGTCACAGACACATCCCTTAACTAACTCTTGAGATGATATTAAAAATGGAAGGGTCCTCAAACAAGTGTCCTTGAGTCTGAGGGATAAATCAGAGAAGGGACAGGATTTCTAAATGTATCTTTGGAAGGAAACACACCAATATAAGTAAGAGGATGTAGTTGGTGGGAAATGACTTTTCAGAGGACCTGCCTTTCTCATGCATCAAGCTGACAAGAGATGATGAGATTCACTGAGGACTGAGCATCTGCAGAAACTGGACCCTGGCTCAGATCCCTAATCTCTCACCTTCATCAGGGACCATCATCTGACACACACTCATCAGTCTCAGCCAACTATTTACAAGCCCAGAACGGTTGTAAGGAAGTGGCTGGTCTTAATGCTTAATACTCATATTAATATTTAATATTCCATGTCTCATTTTCACATCTTAGGACATTTACTGTGATAAGCAACTGGCCCTTGCCTCTATCATCTGATTCCCTGGAAAAAGTGGAAAATGCAGACTTACAGTTCACTGATCCTGATTTCCCTATGTTAGAAATGACTCCCCACACCCATTTCCTTCCTAGCCTCCCTTCCTCACATTTGCACTACAAAACACCTCTGTAAACTTCAACTGAAAAAGTGAATCACCGATGTTTATACTCTCTCCTTTGCCTCATAGAGGAATAAATATATGGCTAACATATATGAGAGCACCTCCCACAGTGCTTGGCATATACCAAGTGCTCAAGAAATGTTTTATTCTGAATATGGAATTCATTGCACCAAAGGGGAAATAAGACAGAAAACAAACAGTAGTTCAGAAAAGGCTGGGCTACTTTATCAATAAAAGAAACATGAAGACATGAAGGGAATTGACTCTTAATGTAGGTAAGTTAGCATCAAAAGGGCTAACATCATCATCTCTCTGTCCCCATAGCAACAGAGAAGAACTGGGCCAAATCATCTTTGGTCCGAGCTGGAGTGATGGTTTCTGCTGCAAGGAAATTGTTGAGTAAGAGTTATGGATTGGCACATTCAGGGCTGAATAATGTTTTGATTTATCCTTTACTCCTCTTTAATGTGAAGGCTGTATTTCCACTCACAGTAAAAGGACACAGTAGCATGTTTTATGAAGAGCTCTCTGCATTTGAATACATAATGAAGCCACCCTTTCTGCTTCACAGAATGATTATATACATGTAAGAGACTGTCCCTTCCCACTCACTACTCTAGCAGTTAGAAGGGGCTGGAAGACTCCCACTTCTCTCACAATTCTCTCACAACTGCTAGGTGAGTTCAGATGTCTCTTGACTTTGTAGGCTCCTCTTCCTTCACTAGGGAAAAGTCTACTTTCAGAAGATTCTGTATAAGAACCTTGTTGGGGGAGCATTACTTGCAGGTGGCCAGGAGGGCCAGCCCACACGTGGCAGGAGCTCCCATCACTGGAACCATCTGCTCTTCCATGGCCACGCTGGTGCCTGCCCGCCAGGCCTAGCCCACGTGCTGACGGGACCTTCTAGCCTTCTAAGCAAGAACACTAGTTCTGCCCGCACCTTGTAATGCAGGAATCACACATGCTGGGATGTACAGTTTATAAACCAGGTCTAACCCAAGAGGGAGAAGGTTTAAGAAAAACCCCTTCCAATGGCCCGCACAGGTCACCAGGAAGCAAGTGCTCACATTTCATGACCTTTGGAAAGCACACTGGGGTTTTAGAGACGTGAAGGTAGCCAGGGATGAAGCAGAGCAAATAACCAGCATGTTGGCAAGGCAGCCTTTTTCAGCTCTAGGATATGACCATTCTCTGGAGTTTGCTAGGTTAAAAAAAAAAAAGCATCATTATACTGTATTATTTCTGTACAAATCCAGTTCAGCGTTACATAAGCCACTGAAAGTACTTGGCCACATGGATCAAATCTTCCCGTCCAAAAGCCAGTTTTGTGTTAGCAACTCTAAAGTATCTGTGGACTTTCAGTTGTCAAGATTAGAACGGATATGGCTGCTTTGATGTTTTCAAAGCCGAGAGGGCATATCTAACCTCAGAGCGGTTCTAGGCTGCAGATGGGGTGCACTGAAGCCCATGGGGGTGCCAATTACAGGCAATTTTGTAAGAAGAGGACTGGGTAAGAAGCTGTCTTAGAACTTTACACCATTTACCCAAATGGCACCCAGAAATGTTTCTTTAAATCATCTATTTAATCATATCGACAAAATCTTCTTTCTCCAACCTCAATCCAACACAGAAGTCAAATGCAAGAAATAGCTAGTCTCTTCTGTATGCTTAATGAGGGTACCAACTGTACTGGTAGTCAGCATCAATATCTGATAAACTGCAGCAAAAATCATGAAAATATTAATAACACTATATTCTCAGCGAGAGTGGGCTATCTACTCAAAAGCAGACAAGAGCCTGCGATGGTACCTTTAGAAAGACAGAAACCAGAAGGTTGATTTCTGCATTTTACTGGCCCACAGGAAAATAATGGTCAATCATGATTTTATTTTCTGTTTTCATTTTAAGCCATCTTGTTGTCGGTTGGTCCTTGTAAATCTGGGGAATCTTTTGAGTGCTGCATATATGTAAGGAATGGTAATTACTGTTAGTCTTATTCTACAGCTGATTTATTAAATAACTGTGGCAGTGTTCTGAATTTCACTGTCCTGGAAAAAGTCCTCTCTACTTCGTAATTCATGGCAATAAGTAAAGGAGTCATCAGATAAGTAAGGAAAGTGACTAGTGCATGCTAAGTCACTTCAGTCATGTTCGACTCCGTGCGACCCTATGGACTGTAGCCTGCCAGATTCCTCCATTCTCTGTCCAGGCAACCATATTGGAGTGGGTTGCCACGTCCTTCTTCGGGGGATCTTCCTGACCCAGGGATCAAACTCATGTCTATTATGTCTCCTGCACTGGCAGGCAGCTTCTTTACCAATAGCGCCACCTGGGAAGCCCAAGGTGACTAGAAGAAGCTCAAAATGTAAGGTGTATATGATGATGATGACAATGACAGGGAAAGAAGAGAAGACTGGGGGCACATCTCCTCCAAGTAAACACCTTTCTTAGTCCACCAGCCCTTTACCCCAGCTTACATCCCCTCCCCTGCCACTCTGTCTCTTCTGAGAACTGGAGATTTATCTGCCAAGTGCATCTGAATTCTAAGAAACCTCAGCCCAGTAAGTCAGTTCTAGAATAACTCACAGGTTTATCATTCTTGCCATTTATCATGGCCAGAAAGTACAGTGGCCTTCTCTTGACCTTAACACCACAGAATCTCAGCAAAAATAGAACTGAAGTTCATGTTTCTTTAATGTGTTTTTTGAACCTTAGTAAAAGATTTAAGCTTATATCTATCAAGTGATTTCAATCTATAGAATCTGCAATGCTGAAGCAAGGAAATACACCTGAAATTGTACGTAGAGGAAGACCCAATAAACTCAGGCTCTGAACTGAGAAATGGGTTGGGTTTCTGTCTAACAGGTTCTTTAATGGCCTTGATCCTATAATTTGATCAAGGCAATGCCTTGGACACCAGAATACTGCTACTATGAAGAAAGCTTAGTTTCAAAGTAGGTTTACACTTTCAACATTGACAGGAGATAGTAGACCTTATCATTTCCAATGGACTTTTGGGTTTTTCCTTATGCTCTGTTAGTCCATGAACCACAGGAGCATAGAGAAAAGAGGGCCGAGTTACAACCTCAGTACTATCAGTAACCACCTAGATGACCACATGTGAGTGAATTTACTTTTCCAGGTACTGATTTCCTCTCCATAAACAAAGAGTTTCGGACTACATGAATTCTGAGACTTAGGATTTCTGTATTTTGACTTCTCAACTCAACCCCACACTAACATTTAAAATATAAAAAAGAGCCTCCTTCCCTAAATTTAGGACCTATCTCTCCTCCCTAACTTGAACTTGACCAGGAAAGTACTCATTCTTTAGCACATAACTGACATCATCATGCAAAATCCATGGCAAGCCCTTAAGGACACTTTTGTGCTGTGGCCCCTAACCTGATGGTGGCAGTATTACAGGAGGAAATGATTTCTCCTAACCCAAACCAATTGAGCCGTGATTGCAGGCAGAACAGTTTCAAGGAGCTACCCGTGAAGATAATGGGGAGATTCCTGTGGCTCCTGTTAATCACCAGCACTTCACGCACTGATAAGTACCGTCACACTTAGTCAGGGCAGACAGCCACTTCCACCTGGGGCTGGGAGCATATGACAGGAGCGGGACATCCACTACACAGGAGGGGTCAAGACACACACAGAGGCTTCGCAGGAGGCAAAAGGCCTTGCAAATGAATACTGTCATTACATCCCCGAAGGAGGCAAATGGGAAAGCCGTGTTGCTAGGAAGTGTCACTAACACTCCAGGCGAGGAAAAGACCCTCTTCCAACCCTTTGCTGCTGGCGCTGGTCTGAACAGTGCTGGGATCTCCCCACTACAATCCTGGTGATCCCTCTTAGTCACACGGAATTTGTTTCCTGAAGGTCACCTCACTCCACACCCACAGATCAGCATTTCTGGGATGCCTTTCATCTTCTTTGGTAGCTGGAGAAACTCAGACGCAGAGAGGCTCACATATATTTTATGAATTTCATGTAACAGAGGCAAGTGGCCAAAGCTTGGCCTAGGAAGCAGGAAGCTAGGTTCTTATCTCAGGGGCATTGCTGACTTACTGTGTGACCAGAGGTATTTACTTTCCTGGGCCCTCTCTTTCTCCCACTATAAAATGGAGTCAGGATTAACCATACAAAGATATTAAGAGGAAAAAAGGAAAATCTGTGTCAAAGCGACTTGGACCGTTCAGAGTTAAGGAACTCTTCATACCCCAGTAACAGTTACAGTAGATTTCATTTACAACTAGACCTTGGAGAAATAGGTTACTCCTCAGTCATGCAATTTCCTGATGAAGATAATAAAATGCAGTGGTGAAGGAGGTAAGCTCCAGAGTCAGTTTCTAGGTATAGTTCTAACTTCATCACTTTTTTTGGGGATGAGGTGGTGGTGGTGTGCTACATGTGGGATCTTAGTTCCCCAACCAAGGATCAAACCTGAGCCCCATGCAGCTGGAACTCAGAGTTTGAACCACTGAACCATGAGGGAAGCCTCTGCACCACTTATTATGAGTTACATCCCTTAAGTCTCCATTTTCTCACCCATAAAATGAAGCGCATCATAGGACCTACAGCTTACAGGGCTGCTGAAGGAATAAAGATAATTTAAATGAAGAGTCTAGGACAGTCACAAGCACATAGCAAGTAACCCAAACTGACTGGATATTGTTTATGTGCTTAGTCGCTTAGTCGTGTCCGACTCTTTGCGACCCCATGGACTGATGCCCACCAGGTTCCTCGGTCCATGGGATTTCCCAGGCAAGAATACTGGATGGAGTAGGTTGCCATTTCTTTCTCCAACTGGATATTATTTGACTTAATAATATAAGGATGGATAATATAGAGTAACAGATGAATGGCTGATAGTATATTATCTCCCTACAATATTCTGCTACCTAACTTCTGATGAAGGCCCAACTGAAAAAAATCAGCTCAAGATTAAAGTTCCAAAGACGAGAACCACATTGGCTATATGGGTAACTAAAGGAAGATCCATAGGTATAAATGACCACGGTGCTGGCAGCCAGGTGCAGGGAGGTGATCTACCAGGCAATTTGAGAATCTGACCCATATTATTAACTATAGAAGAGACAATCACATTTCCCACAGTGAACTATAAGGCAAGGATGACCCACACGAGAAGCCCATCATGGGAAATGCCATGAGGACACACTGGGGACATGACATGACGTGAAGAGCAATAACCAAGCCTTAACATAGCAAGGAGCTCATAGAAGGTTTCTCTACACTATGATCAACATAAAGGCTCTGGAGAACACCCAGGTCCACTGGCTTCCAGTCAAGAGACCTCCCCATGTGTGCTCAGTCGCTTTAGTCATGTCTGACTCTTTGCAATCTCATGGACTGTAGCCTGTCAGGCTCCTCTGTCCATGGAATTTTCCAAGCAAGAACACTGGAGTGGGTTGCCAGGCCCTCCTCCAAGGGATCTGCCCGATGCAGGGATTGAACCCGCGTCTCCTGTGGCCCCTGCATTGCAGGAGTTCATTCTTTACCGCTGAGCTAGACAAGAGAGCTCCCTACTGACCCACAACAACCAGAAACAACCCTACCAGACACACTTACCCAGGGTATTTAGTCCTTTCCCCCTCACCTCTTAAGTATTCCTACCATTTGCCAATTAAAACTCCTTCCCAAGCTAACTATTATCTCTCCAAATCAGAAATGCTTTATAAGAGAGGAAATCACCAGATCTGGAGACTACCCAGGGTAAGCTTGCAAAACCTTGCAGACGTGGTCCCACTCCTCCCCAACTCTGTTTCCTTTGCAGAACAATTAATTCACTTTTCTTTCCTGGCGTGGAAACCAGCCCTTCCACCTATAGTTCAGCAGCAATGGGGCTCACAGCCCAGGCTGTCTGTAAACAGTTCCTTCAGCCACGTGGCTACAGGCCAACAAAGGGCCTGAGAACCAGCTCGGAAGAGTTACAGTCTCAGTGGGTGAGGGCAAAAGGGACAGAGAAAATAAGAGAGCCAGAGGTCAGCATTAGCTCGGAGACATGGACAAAACTGGTGTGAGAGGGAACCAGATGACTACTCCTTTGTCACTGGGTAATAAGAACTTCATTCTGTGCTTCTCTTCAAGATCAAAGTTCCAGTGGGCATCGTTCTTAGACTCAGGTTTTGGCAGAAGGACTGGACAATCCCACTGTGTTTGCACTGCTGTACCAGATCAGATGGCAAAGCAAATATAACGATCTCCCTTACCTAGAGTTCCTGCTCAAAATCCTGTTGTTCTATATGTCTCCTGATTCTAGCCAGTCAGTGCCTATCCATGGGACCTTGGGCAAGTCATTTAATCTTTCAATTCACTTATCCCATGAAAATTACCATTTTAACTTCTTCACGTGGGTTTTTGGAAGGATCTAGTAAGATTAAACATTAAAGGACTCTGTAAATTAAAATATGGTATTTGTAACTTTAATATAAAGTCCCAGATCCACACAGTCCGGTCGCTGGAGAAAACTAAGAGTACAGTGGAGCACTCAAAATGAATGACAGGGAATCCTAGTCTTTGTTTCTGTTGAGGAACCCTGCAGACGATCGGGTCTGTAAGTCTCAGGAACACTTTGCATTTCCTTTCCTTCCTTCCGAGATCCATTACACCTCAAAACCACACAAGTACTTTTCCCTCTCTCAACCCCTAAATTCTCATCTCCAGTCCCTCTGGCTTTTCTTTCTGTCCTTCTCCATCTGGTAGGGGAAGCACACTGATTGAAACGGCCCACCCTGGCCAGGCACCGTAGTAACCATTTGCATGAATTGTTTTACGACAGGAGGTCCTGGTAAGGAACACGGAACTAATAAGCCTCCACCAACCAGAAGAGTTCAGGAAAGGTCAAAAGGAGACACCACTTGTCCGACCACCTCCCAGAATCCTTCGCTCTGGCATCCATCTTGGCTGAATAAGGCGTGTACCACCAGGAAGGACTCTGAGTCAGAATGGTTGCCTAAAGACAACCCAGAAACTAATCCCATCACCATAAAACCCCAGACTGCAAGCCTCTTGCAGAGCTGTTCTCCTGGGTTCCCTTACCCTACTGCTCTCCACCCGGGCACCCTTTCCCAGTAAAGTCTCTTGCTTTGTCAGCACATGTGTCTCCTCAGACAATTCATTTCTAAGTGTTAGACAAGAGCCCAGTTTCGAGCCCCGGAAGGGGTCCCCCTTCCTGCAACACTTCCTCCTCTTTCTATCAGTTCTTTCATATCCTACTTTCATTTTTTCCCCTTCTCAACTGTACTATTACCTAAAGGTGTAATCTGGCAACCTGCCCTTTCTTCTGTCTACCTTTCCAGTTCTGGCTCTTTCCCTTCGATTCCACCATTTGCATTAAAAAGCCTGAGAATAGGTGGGTTAAGGGCACACATCTCCTTAAAGGAAGAGGCTGAATCAGCAAAGTATAATTCTCTTTGTGAGCCAGGGTGGGAGATGGGACATACATAATATTACAGTAAATCCCGACCCTATCGTGTTTTATTCTTATTATCCCCACTTGGCACAGTATCCACCGATCTATTAAAGATGTCTTAGGACATAAGACGCATTAAGATGTCACACGGCATCGAAGAAGGGACAAGCAGAAGAGAATTCAGAAGTAGTCCTCATAGAAAGTCAGGGTCACTGATTTGTGTCTAGAGTGGTAAGAATCTTACCATTCCACCTTTACCTGTCAGGGACCTTACAGACACAAATAGTACTTTCCAATTCTCTACTACAGAAAAGTAATTCCTAGGACATTAACACATATACATGGAAAAAATATGATTTCATGGCCAATTCAGTTTGAGAAATGCTAGGTTAAAGCTAAAGGGATTTCTCTAACTTAGGACTTTCTAGCCGGAGAAGGCAATGGCACCCCACTCCAGTACTCCTGCCTGGAAACTCGCATGGATGGAGGAGCCTGGAAGGCTGCAGTCCATGGGGTCGCTGAGGGTCGGACATGACTGAGCGACTTCACTTTCACTTTTCACTTTCATGCATTGGAGAAGGCAATGGCAACCCACTCCAGTGTTCTTGCCTGGAGAATCCCAGGGACGGGGGAGCCTGGTGGGCTGCCGTCTATGGGGTCGCACAGAGTCGGACACGACTGAAGTGACTTAGCAATAGCAATAGCAATAGGACTTTCTAGCACATTTAAATTAAATAGTTTTAATATGTTAAATGTTAACATATTTAATGTTTTGGATGGTAAATGTTTTACAGGATACGTTTTAGGAAATGCTTGTTTTGATGCCCCTCCTTATTTTATAGAGAGGGAAGCTGAGACCCAAGGGGGATACTGACCCTCCTAACATAATTCAGGGGTCCAGGAGAGAAGAGGGGTTACAGCCCATGTTTCCAAACCCCAGTTTTGTGCATTAGACTCCTGGAGGCATGATAGAGAGGAACCCTGTCTCCACAGAACTGCAAAAGTTGCATTTACTCAAGCATCAAGGTTACTGTACCAAAATAACCATCCAGGACAACCAACATCACAAAGTCTAACTAGATCCCACCATGTCATATTTGGAGGTCACTGATCAGAATACAGAATTATGATGCAGGGTGACTTCAGTGAGTGGCAACCTTCTTTCCTACCACACACCAACATGAGCATCACTCCTGGAGCTGTCTGCCTGCTGCGTTTCAGACCACTTTTCCAGTGGCTGAGATCTCTCCAGTTGTTTGCATACAACTAAGTACCAAGTTCAAATGAAACTAAAATTGAAACTAAAAGAGAATTTCATTGTATACAAGCAATGACTGACTACTGAGAGAGGTGCCCTATATCTTGCATTCAAATAGCCACCTCCAAATCTTGCCTCTCCATCAACAGGGAGACAGGTAAATGTTGGGAACACTCTGCTTCCATCAAAGGATGAGATGACCAATGACGGCCCCTTTACCTTCTTCTTGGATTTAAAGACGTTACACCTGAAGATATTGCTGGCACCATCTCGAGCGATATAGCTGAAGATCTTCAAGTCTTGGGAATCATGAGAGACGTAGAAGATCCTACAGGGAGAACAACAGAAAAATGCACTGAAAATGGCTCAGGTTCAAATCTCCAACAAGCAAACCTCTGTTTAAGGACACCCTGCAGACAGAGCTCCAATCAAGTTCTTAGAGAAGGCCTCCTTCTGATGAAAGCCACAATGCAGGAGGTACTTTCCGCAAGCTGTACAAACACTGATGTTCCGTGAGTGACCTCCAGAGGCTGATGGGTGGACACGGGTAGGATGTGGACCCCACGCTAGCACTGGGCAGTACATCTTTCCTGGTAACTTGTAGGTTACAGGAAAAAATCATTTCCATCCTTATCAGAGCAGTAAGTCTGCTTCTAATCCAGGGAAATGTTGGGAGGTTTCCTAATACCTCCAAATGAAAAGACTTAGGGAACCAGCAATGCTAACCACATAGGGAGAGACTAAGGCACTGTTTCATTATCTAGGTCCCTTGGTGACAGCTAATCCACTTTCCATCCCTCTCCATCAGGCCGAGGCATCCATGTATTTATTCCATCAGTCAGCCAATCCCCCAGAGTGCACACTGGGGGCCAGGCACTGTCCCAGCAGCCAGAGGTACAAGTAACAGGACAGAAAAAAGCCCCCGGAATTCATGGAGCTCATAGGCAGGAGATATCAATAAACAAATAGAAAATGAGTGGCATGAAGAAATGAAGAAAAGAAGGGGCAGAGCATGGGGCTGCTATTTCAGAACGGAAGGCCACGCAGAGAGGCAGAGACCTAATGTGAGAGCGTCTGTCACAGCACTACGTGGGCAAAAGCAGGGCAGGAAGAGGGACAACAAGTTTTAAAGCCCACTGGTGTTGATAAGGTGCTCTCAGAGTTCAAGGAGTGGCCCGAAGGTCAGCGTGGCTCAAGTCGAGGGAGTGTGGTCAGTGACAGGGTCAGGGGATCCGTCAAAGGCCAGGGCACAGGAGGCCCTGAAGGTCAGGGGCTGTACTCCAAGTGAGATGAGAAGCCATCCGAGGTTATGGAGCAGCAGACTGCCTGCCTGATGCTTTCGACTCAAGAATCTGTCCAGCTGCCATGGGTGGGAGGCGGGGGCGGGGGCAGAGGCAGAGAAAAGGCTGGCAAAAGGTAGAATCAAAAGCAAGGCCCCAAGTGCTGGCTCTCAGATAGACCTGGGCCGGGGTACCACCAGAAATGCCGAGTCTGAGAGCTGTTAGCATGGGGCAGGGGAGGGGAGTCTCAGGGGTATGTCAGAGGAGCTGATCTAGGGTGACCCAAGGAGAGTGTTGCTCTTTTTTTAAAAAATTTTAACTGGAAGAGAATTGCTTTAAATATTGTGTTGGTTTCTGCCATATATCAGCTTGAATCAGCCATGTTCCAGATCAACCTCCTGGGACCACATCATTTCCAAAAAATATCTTTTTCTCAATGAAAACACAACTTTTCTATCCCAGGATTTCACAGGCCTGGTATGTTTAACTCAGTGCTGTGTAGCAGGAAAAGAATGGAATTTAGAGTCACAGTCACAGCTCTGCCCCTTACTATTTATTATTATAAGGTAAGCAGGGTTTCCCAGGTGGTGCTGGAGGTAAAGAACCCACCTGCTCATGCAGGAGACATAGAGACACAGGTTCGACTCCTGGGTCAGGCAGATCCCCTGGAGAAGGAAATGGCAACCCACTCCAATTCTTGCCTGGAGAATGCCACAGACAGAGGAGTCTGGCAGGCTACAGTTCACAGGGTCACAAAGAATTGGACATGACTGAAGCGACTTAGCATGCACACAAAAGCCATGTAACCTTCAGAGGTTCAGTCTTCTTATCTATAAAATGGGACTTTTTACAGTGACACCTTGCAGTGTTATTGGGAAGATCAAATAACAAGTAAAGTACCTTTTTACTTCTTGCTGATATAGCCTCTAAGTAGTCTTTTTACTGAGATTCCGACAAAGGACCCCAAGAAGTGTGAAGAAAAAATCCAAATTCACCCTGAGAACTTTCTTTGCTGAATTCCACTAAAAGTCACTTCAGTTCATCTCACATGTCTACCAACTTCAAACAACACTGAAATTGAGGTTATTATGTTTATTTAATACGGCTTCTAAGACAGCTAATCTAACGTTAGGGGGCCCACACCACAGAGCACTGATCCTTCTAATGATGCCAAAGTGTCCTCCTAACACCGAAGGGACAAGCCAACAGCTGCATCTCAGCATATCCTATGAGCTCCTGGCCCACCCAGACATGCCCTCCTGATCTTCTCTCAAGCTTCAAATTCATCACACCTCCCCCAACTAATCCTCTCCCCTGCATTCCCCAAGCAAGCATGGCCTTCCTTCCCCCAAGCCCTCTCTTTTTATTATTTGTATGTTATTTAATGTTTGCTTAATCCTTAATGCAAAACCGTCCAAATATTTACAAACTCTTTTAACAACTATAAATAGGCAGTTTTTATGCAGTCAATTGCATTTTTCCAAATGTTTAAGCATAGACTGTAACCATAAGTCTAACACAGCAAATTTTCTTAAGTCTTTTAAAAATGCACTTAAAGTAACACAATGATTACAAAATCTTTTTTATACCCGAATCAGTTTTTAAAAATTAACGTCATGGCTTAAAATGTAGCTTTATCTTTTTACTCTTACACAGAAGATTTGTTACATGCAAACTAAAGAATTTCTCAGCTTTACTCCCTCCCTCATATTCTCTTTTTTAAAACTCTTTTCTACTTATTTCTTGTCTGTGCTGGGTCTCTGTTGCGGTGCACGGGCTCTCTGCTGCTGCATGTGGATTTTCTCCAGCTGTGGCGAGTGGCCGAGCCCCCTCTTGATAAAGGGTGCAATGTCCACTCAAGCCAGAGACCTGGGTAACACCCTCAACTCCTTCCTCCTTTGTTCTCCCATATCTGTCATCATGACCAGGTTCTCTGCAGTCCATCTCCTGACACATCTCTGAAATGTTTTTTTCTTCAGTCTCACAGTATTGCCTTGGTCCACAGGTCCTTACTATTCATCTAGAGTCTTGCAACTCACCTAGGGTCTCTCTGCTTCCCACTTCACCTACTGCCAACCCACTCTCTATTCTGCTTCCTGGTATTTCCCTTTAAAAACTAAAGGCTTCCTACTGCCCTCAGGATAAAGCCCAAACTTCTCAGCATGGAGTACCTACGTTTCTGCTTTCATCCCTCTCCAGAGGCCTGACCTACATAGCTCTTCAGGACTAGTTGCATACAGCTGCCTGCCTCCGCATCTGTGGTGACATCTTTGGCATCCTTGAAGACTTGCTTCAGAGAAGGCTTCCCTGCCCACATTGCCCCCGAATCTGAGCTGCTGACACCCCTGGGCTCACCTTTACCATAGCCCATATCTCACATTATGATGTTTACACTGAAGCTTCTTGAAGGAACCAAGGACCACACCTTGGTACTCAGGTGCCAGCACAGTGACTGGCACAGAGGTTCCTAACATCTGCATAGGAGGGGAGACAGGCATCCTTGCTGTCATTAATAAGCACCCATAATGTACTCTGCTTGGCTATTCATTTTCCCCCCAGAAAACAGGTCCTGTTAGTTCAGATGCGTCACACATAAAGCTCCTCTGATTCTTGAGTTTTTCATTTATTATTACATAACACCCCAATGGAAATGGCAACCCACTCTAGTATTCCTGCCTGAAGAATCCCATGGACAGGGGAGCTTGGCAGGCTACAGTTCATAGGGTCGCACTGAGTCGGAGATGACTGAGCACATGTACAGGAACCTAAGGACTGAGAACTAGAATTAAAATGGACAGAGCAGACAGGAAGGCAGATGCACATGCCAACAAGACGCAGAGACATGGAAGGCACTCAGGTGGTAGCAAGCTAGTATGAACTCTACCTTTGTAGACTAAGCACGTTTTTGGCAAACATGATGACAGCCTGGGCATGAATGAAGCCAAGCTCTTTGAACTAGAGCTCTTTGGAGACAGCTCTGTCATATCTGAGATCAGAAACTTAATGTGTAAGTTATTAAAAGCCTGGAACCTCTAGCTAACCAAAAAGCCAAATAGTTAAGAGCTTGGAAAAATATCCACCAATACAATCAAGAAGCAGGAAGTTTTCCCATGTGACCTCATTCACCCACAAATTAACAGATCAACAAATTAAGGGCTCAGGTCCAAATTTCTAAATCTACAAAATATACTCCAAGAAGCCCTATTTCTTCATACTTTGGTTTTAAGAACTGTGATTGTGCGAGTGTGTGTGTGTATGTGTGTGTTGTGGGTGGGACATGGTTGTTGCTCAGTCACTAGGTCGTATCCAATTCTTTGCAGCCCCATGGACTACAGCACACCAGGCTTCCCTGTCCTTCACCATCACCCAGAGTTTGCTCAAATTCATGTCCATTGAGTTGGTGATGCCATCCAACAATATCATCCTCTGTCGTCCCCTTCTCCTCCTGTCTTCAATCTTTCCCAGCATCAGGGTTCTTTTCCTAATGAGTTGGCGCTTTCCACCAGGTGGCCAAAGTACTGGAGCTTCAGCTCCATCGTCAGTTCTTCCAATGAATATTCAGGGTTGATTTCCTTTAGGATGGACTGGTTGGATCTCCTTGCAGTGCAAGGATTCTCAACAATCTTCTCTAGCAACACAGTTTGAAGATATCAGTTCTTCAGTGCTCAGCTTTTTTTTTTGTCCAGCTCTCACATCCATACATGACTACTGGAAAAACTATAGCTTTGACCATATGGACCTTTGTTGGCAAAGTAAAATCTCTGCTTTTTAATATGCTGTCTAGTTTTACCATAGCTTTTCTTCCAAGGAGCAAGGGTCTTTTGATTTCATGACTGCAATCACCATCTGCAGTGATTTTGCAGCCCAAGAAAATAAAGTCTGTCACTGTTTCCATTGTTTCCCCATCTATTTGCCATGAAGTGATGGGACAGAATGCCATGATCTTTGTTTTTTGAATGTTGAGTTTTAAGCCAGCTTTTTCACATCCCTCTTTCATGAACTTCCTCAAGAGGCTCTTTGATTCCTCTTTGCTTTCCATCATTTGCCATAAGGATGCTGTCAACTGCATATGTGAGGTTATTGATATTTCTCCTCGCAATCTTGACTCCAGCTTGTGCATCATCCAGCCCAGCATGTGCATCATCCAGCCCAGCATGAACTGACTCACTGGAAAAGACCCTGATGCTGGGAAAGATTGAAGGCGGGAGGAGAAGGGGACGAAAGAGGATGAGATGGTTGGATGGCATCAGTGACGCTTTTGACATAAGTTTGAGTAAGCTCCAAGAGTTGGTGACGGACAGGGAAGCCTGGCATGCTGCAGTCCATGGGGTCACCAAGAGTCAGACGCGACTGAGCAATTGAACTCAACTGAACTGAAGATCTTACTGGTTTCCTCGGTAGCTCAGCGGTAAAGAATTTACCTGCAATGCAGGAGACATGGGTTTGATCTCTGAGTTGGGAAGAATCCCAGGAGAAGGAAATGATAACCTACTTCAGTATTCTTGCCTGGGAAATCCCATAGACAGAGGAGCCTGGTGAGCTCCACAGGGTTTCAAAAGAGTAGGATATGACTGAGTGGCTAAACAAAAGCAAAAGATCTTTTTACATTTATTCTGACTTCAAATTTCTTATAATTTCTTGGCATTATTTCAAAATATGCATAGAATTGTAATTTTCACTCAGTAATGAAACTATACTCTTTAAAGCCAAAACAATAGAATTTTCTGCAGATTATGTTCATAAACTTACCATAAATAACTGAAATATAAACAATATCTTGGAGGAATTGGACTTGGGGTTTATCATCATGTTGGAATTCAAGTTGCCAAACTGATAAAAACCACAAGACCCACCACCAACCCCTGCCCCCACTTCCTTGACTATTAATCAATAAGTAAATGTGTTTCTCTTAGGAAAATAGAAAAAAAGTTGGAAAACAGAGTAGAAAGATACCTATGTAATCATCGGATGTGTCCAACCCAGCACCCCTGTCATTCAGCATTTGTCAGTGACGGGCAATTCACTCTTGTTAGAGTATCCATTCCTCCTTTCTGAGGGCTTCTAATTACTTGGGAATTTCCCCTTATACTGATTAGAAATCTACCAACAGGAATGCAGTAGAGAGAAATGGCTGAAAACACTGTCCTTTGTGTAGGACAGACAGGGATTATAGCCTCAGGCTCTGCTACTTATAGCTGTGAGATCCTGGTCATTATCTTGATTTCCTCATGGCTCTTCACTTGAGAAGTGGGGGTAATCATAGTACTATACCTCATCCATGAGGTTTAAAAATTAAATGTGTACAGAAAGATCAGCTTATAGCAAATATTTAGTAAATGGTAACTGCTGTTAATACTGCCATACTAATGCCCTAGTTCTGTCTCAGAGAACAAAGCTAATCCTTCTTCCAAGTGGTGACCATCTGAACATTTGGAAACCATCACCATATTTATATTTATTCTTCTCATTTTTCCTCTTCAAGAGTTCCTCGACCAGTCCATTTTCTAGATTACTTATTGCTCTGGTAATAAAGAGCACAGGCTCTGGGTTGAGAGATTTGGGTTGAAGTCTTAGCTTTGCCACTTCCTAGCTGTTGGCCTTATGCAAACTACTCAGTCAGCATTACTCTTTCATTCCTCATCTGAAATAGGTGAATTAATGATCTCTTCATAGTATTAACTCCCCTCCAATATTTAGCATAATGCCTTAACACATGATGAGTTGTTTGCTTAGTAAATATGATCTCCATCTTCCTTGTTAACCTTTTCTGTATATACACTCCAATTTACCAATGACTCAAAATATAGTTTACAGAACTAAATGCATATTCCTAAAGGGATGAGAACACCACAGAGTGAATCTGGATACTTTCTATGCCCTAGAAATGAATTTTTAGCAAAGCCTCTCTGATCTTTTTTTTTCTTCAGTTATAGCATCTCACTGCTTATTCACATTGTGATCACCTCAACACTGGAAGCTAATTTGCACAACTGCTCTCAAGGCAGATTTCTTAAGCATATCTGGTAATTGGTTTTGAGGACTGGCTCAGAGTGATCACTATTTCTTTTTCCAAGCTCTCACAGATCATCTGCTTAATGATCTCTTCTAGAATTTTGCCCAGGGGCAATGACAAGTTCACTAATCTGTAATTCCTAGACCCAGATTTTCCTTTTTTCTGACAAGTGAAATGTCTTATTCTTGTAATCTCATATCTCATCTATTCCTCATGACTTTGCAAAGGTGACCAAGAATGACTTGTACTCACATCCTTTAGGAGCCCAGGTCCTAAGTGAGCAAGGCCTGGACACATTTAAAGGAGGGAGGGAGGGACACCTGCCTATTTCATCATGGTTTTTGAAATTCTTCCATTTTCAAATCACCTATGTTCTAGCGTTTCTAGTTTGAAGATCCAATAGTTCTCTACTTGAGGGAAAACAATAAAAAGAAGAGACATGGTTAGAACAAAGCAACTTCAGAACTTCTCTTTGTCATGCGCTATTCTCTTTTCTAATTTTTTTAATTGAAAAATAATTGCTTTACAGAATTTTGTTGTTTTCTGTCAAATCTCAACATGAATCAGCCATAGGTATACATATATCATCATCAGCCTTTTCCATGAGCCCAGTGCATTCAGAATTCCTCTGCACTTATACTTGACTTTAAGCTCTGCTTTTGATACTTCTCAAAGGACATTATATGAAAATGTAGGTAGTCACGTGATTCTTCTTCACGGTCTCACCTTTATGGACCCAGTTAGAATCTTAAGTTCTCACTTCTTATTTCCTGAGGTCATAATCTTATTCTGTTATCATTCCTCTCTCTGAAAGTTACACACTCTAAAATGCATGGCCATGTACCACCCCCAGCCCAGCGTTAGTATCCTGCCCCTATCTCCCCTCATCTCCATGGGGACTGCTGGCTGACCTCTCAACCCACTGGCCACAGAGAATGGAAAGGGTTTTGAGTCACCTGGAACATTTCCTGAGTCCACATCCATGCTCCCCTATCTAAGACCCACAGACACAGAGCTCCACAGCGAAGTCTCCAAGCTGCCTTCTGCTCAAAACCTGCCAGGTCTGACCTAGCCAGCTGGGACCTGACATAGCAGAAAGCATGGGACCTCAGAACAGAGGATTGAGACCTGCCTTGGGCCCAGGCAAACTCTTTTCCTTCTCTCAGCCTTCTTCCCTAATCCATAAAGTGAAAGCAATAAAACATCTTTCAGAGTGGCTGTAAACTTCTGGGCTGGACAAATTCTGAAAGTGGATGAGATGGTAGATGGACAGACATTCTATAACTCATTGCACAGATACTTTAAAACTGTGGAAATAACCTTGGAGACAGCAAATAGAAGAACAAAGAGAAATCATCAGTTTCCCCAATATCACCACTCTCTGGGGGTTGTCCAGTTTAAACATGGAGCAGAGATTTTTCTTTTAAGGTCCTGGAAGGCAGGGACATCCTTATCCCACAAGGACACATGGAAACAAACCAGGATTAAAAAGATAAGCTGCCAAGTAACTAGTAGATGGTGAAGACTGAACCCAGCAGAGTCTTAAGGTAAACCTCTGGAGGAAGCAGCAGCATGATGTGAAAATGCAGAGGACGGAGACCAGTGAGTGTGGCACAGCCATGAAGCCACGGTCCTGGGAAAACCCAGCTTGGCTTCTGCCCATGGGAGTAGTGATTCCCTGAACAGTCCAGCCTGTGGCATTTCTGTGGGTCGTCCAAAGGAAGGTGTTACCTTCAGATGGCCTGGGGAGAATGTTAGAAAAGGCAGTGGTCTGGAGGGAGGACTCCAACGCTTTACTAATAGAAACAGACCAAAGAAACCTAGAGCAATGAGCAACCCCTCCCCCTCCCCCCAGCCCGTGCATGCTGTCTGAACACTGGTGTGTTTTTCTCTCTTCCTACCCAGTCCTGGAGCATTCACACAGCTTCACACTTCTGTCCCTAGTCATCATTCCTTTCCCTTTGTCTCTTATTTTAATCTAATCTTTAGATAAAATTGCCTTTCATTTTGATCATTTTTCTTGTTGCTGCTTTGGTCTGATTATCTTTCTCTCCCATTGTATGTCCAGGACCCTTTATCACGTTGGCTGGTTTTCTTTTTTTTATGGCTGGTTTTCTTTTATCAGCAGTTAACTCAATATTCCTCTTCCTCATCCCTCAATTTAGCCATTCTTGATTTCAGTACTGGGCTCCATTAGACTTACCTTTCTCTGGGCTGCTATTTGTCATAAAGGTACGGCGATCGACTCAGGATATGGTGCCACAGTCCCTCATGGAACTGGTCTCCTTACTTCACGGCTGTCTGAGGCGTTGGGGTACATTGTACAAGATCCTCCTGCAGCCATAGCTGCACCATATCTCACCGACCTGCCTCACACAGTGTGATCTGGAAAGAAGCTTGGGATCCTCGGGCTAAGAGAGACCTCATGCTGCTGCTGCTGTTGCTGCTAAGTCGCTTCAGTTGTGTCCGACTCTGTACGACCCCAGAGACGGCAGCCTACCAGGCTCCCCCGTCCCTGGGGTCCTCCAGGCAAGAACACTGGAGTGGGTTGCCATTTCCTTCTCCAATGCATGAAAGTGAAAAATGAAAGTGAAAGTGAAGTCTCGTCCAACTCTTAGCGACCCCATGGACTGCAGCCTACCAGACTTGCCCATCCATGGGATTTTCCAGGCAAGAGTACTGGAGTGGGGTGCCATTGCCTTCTCCGAGAGACCTCATGAGACAGGCCCATCTACACAACTGCAGGTGGAGAAATTCAAGGATCACAGCTGGTTTCTAAGGTTTCTTCAAGACATAACATTATAAACATGTCTAAATTATTATGACAACTCTCTAGTGTGCACCTAGAATAAGAAGTAAGCAATCAATTGAATTTTAAAACCTAGTGAGAGCCAGACAAATACACATTTATCTTTTGAAAGTCTAATTAAGGCACCCTCACGTCCTATCTCAGCATTTAATTTATGTTTTAATTCCACAGCTGTTAGAAGTGCTTTCTTATGCCCCCACAAAATCTCTCCTGGTTTATTTGAATCAACCACAAACCACCATATAGCAATTCTAAATGCCAAGCACTGTGATAAGTTAATTTCTTCTTGCTTGCTACTTGACAAGTAGGCAAAAAACAGGCCAGTGTCCCTCACAAAACCACAACAATCCTTTCATACACTTCAAGGCTTTAACTTCTCTGCAACACTGGTCATTTCTACAAAATAACTGTCACCTGCTGTTGGCTTTCGAAGACCAAATCTGTTTATACAGGCTGCCCATTCTCTCTCCTCTGCTTCTGTGTTATCTAGGTCTGCACATTTGGCATGTTCATGTTCCCTGGGGTCAGCCATCCTTCCTACACTTATGAGGATGCTCAGGCTTCCTGAAGGCTCTTGCTCAGAGACACAGCTTTCCTCCCAGATCCAGGGAGCAGAGAAAACACCAGCCCACACAAATACAAGGGTGATGCTTTGACTGGTATGTGCTTGGGGAGCCTTCCTTAGAAAGCTGTATCCTCCTCTTCTTTCCCCATGAACAATTTGTCCTTTTGCTTCTAAGACAGTGAATACTGCCCTTCTTTTAAGTGGTATGTGGAGAGAAAGGTCAGGCATAAATCTTCCCAATGCAAAAGCAATCATAATCAAAAGTTCACATCCTTCCTGATCCACTCCCCTGTTGTCCTTGAGATCCTTTGGTTTCACGGAATAAAAGAACGGACAAAACAGAGCCGCAAAGCCTCAGTTGAGTTGCCAGCCCTTCTCTGAGCTCTGAGCTTTAGTTCTCTCAACTGCAAAATGGTATGAGAAGAGTCTCACAGGATTGTTATGTGAATCAAATGAAATGATTTATATACAACGCTTGGCACATAGTAGGCAATCAAAAAAATCTTTACTAAACTGAAATAAACAAGAATATTTGCTAATCTCATGTTTCTCTCTTGAGTGCCGGGCACTGCTCAAATCACACTACATGTAAAAACTCACTTGATCCTCACAACCTTATGAGATAGGTACTACTACCAGCCTCCATTCAGCTGATGAGAAAACAGGCAGCTTAGTCAACTTTATCAGGTCACGCAGCTTGTGTATGCACATGGGCTAAGTTGCTTCAGCAACCCTATGGACTGTAGGCTGTCAAGCTCCTCTGTCCATGGACTTTTTCAGGCAAGAATACCAGAGTGAGTTGCCATTTTCTCCTCCAAGGAATCTTCCCGACCCAGGGATTGAACCTGTGTCTCTGACATTTCCTGCCTTGGCAGGCAGATTCTTGACCACTGAGCCCCTGGGGAGGCCCAGAGCTGGGAGGTATCTGTACTAGTTTCTGAGGGCTGCTGTCACAAATCATCACAAAGTGGACGGTTTAAAATAACAGAAATTTAACCTCTCGGCGTTCAGGAAGGCAAAAGACACATATTATGGCAAGGTCATAATGGCAAGTTGGCAAGGTCAGGTCCTTTGACAGCCTCTGCTGGAAAGTCTATTCCTTGCTTCTGTCCCAGCATCCGGGGGTGGCTGGCAGTTCTTGGCATCCTAGGGCTTTTGGTGGCATCGCTTCAACCTGCTGCCTCCATGTCCACAGCCGTCTTCCCTGAATCTCCCCATCATGTTTCTGTCTCCAAATTCCCCTCTTATAGGAACACCAGTTGTGAGACTCAGCACTTGCCGTAATCTACCATGACTTCATCCTGACTTGGTTACATCAGCAAAGTCCTTCTGCCAAATAAAGTCACGTCCATGGACGCCAGGCACTAGGACTTCCATATATCTTTTTGAGGAGCACAATCTGGCCCGCTGCAGTCTCTGAGACAGAATCTGAACCCCGGCCATCTTAAAGTCCTTCACGTCTGAATCATCTGCTTAGTTTATTAATAACTGTCAAACATCATTTGATACTAAACTGTTATTACTACTATTCTTATCTCTATCTCCAGCCAGTGCTGTGGTACATTTTATGCTGCCTAGGAAACGTGAATTTCCTTATTCCAGGTATTTGCCAAGCCCTGGATGTCTTTATAGATTCTTTATGGAAAAGGAATTCATTCTCACATGGGTAAGATTTTCAATGGGCACTTGAGCGAGTGGTGCCTGACTGCTCTGCTGTCCCTGACTGCCCACCTTACATCCGAGTTTCTTCAACTAAACCAACTCAGGAATATGACAAATGTCCTAAGAACATCTTAGTCTGTCCAAAGGTAGGCTGTTCTTAGTCTGTTCAAAGGACCAGGGACTCACTCCGTAACACACCCCTGTCTTCGGCTCTAATCCCTCACCCTCAGGCCACTTGCTAACACATGACAGGAAATGAAAGAAAGCATCTCCCTACCCAGGGCTTGGAGCATGGCAGGCTGGGCCTGGCTGACATCGCCAGGTACTCCTCTTCCCTAGTATTTTTCTTCCGCTGATTGCCCTGACCTGCTTGCCTGATGACGCCAGATGCTACACCAGAGGAGGTCTGAGTCACAGCTCACCTGAAGGCACCTCCTCCCAGGAACTGAGGATAAGAGAACAAGCCAGGGAGCTCAGGGCGGGTGTTCACTCCAGGGGTCAACATCCCTAATTCTCACACACGCCCCCAGGAAAACCGCTGAATCACTGTGATTTATCCTCGGACAACCTCCTCTCCATCAGAATCTAGTTTCTTTCTGTCTTTCTTTTAAACTTTAAAGGACCATGTATCTTTACTTCTAGGTCACTAACATACCTTAAAAAAAATGAACTGACTCATATTTGACCTCATTTCAATTTCCAATCACATTTTAATGGTCTTTTGTTTTTATTTAATAAGTCTGGGAAAGGGGTGAGTTGGGAGGCCTGAGGCAGCGAGGTTTGGTTGGCTTGTCTGCTGTATGCCAGAAGTTCTCTTATTGTCTGTCTTCCTGCCACCCAAAAGCAGATGTTGAGGGCCAGTGCCTTTGGGTGGTTCTGCATAACTTTTATTCTCAGAAGCATACATCTTGCTCTGTATCCAGCTCTTTTCCTGCCCGATATCAGACTCTCTTGGGATATAGAACTGAGCAGTTTCAGAGCCTGTCCTTGAAGAGCTCAGAGTATGCTGATGGGGTGAGACAAGTGCAGGACAGCAGAACACAGCGTTGTGGACACGCTCATGGAGGACAACGCAGCCGCCAGCCTGTAGCCAGGAAAGCTACCCACTGTGGGGCTGCGGGGAGCGGTGAGGAGCTGCTGCCCAAGCGCCTTCTTAAGGAACACGTGGGGGGTGGCAGGGACGGTGGCATGGGGAACACATCAGTCTAGGTCCTGGCAAGAAACAGATACTTTGAGTTATCTGCAGAGAGTCTTGGAGAAGGCAATGGCACCCCACTCCAGTACTTTTGCCTGGAAAATCCCATGGATGGAGGAGCCTGGTAGTCTGCAGTCCAAGAGGTTGCAAAGAGTCGGATGGGACTGAGCGACTTCACTTTCACTTTTCACTTTCATGCACTGGAGAAGGAAACGGCAACCCACTCCAGTGTTCTTGCCTGGAGAATCCCAGGGACGGGGGAGCCTAGTGGGCTGCGGTCTATGGGGTCGCACAGAGTCGGACACGACTGAAGTGACTTAGCAGCAGCAGCAGAGAGTCTATTAGGGAGGATTTACAAAGATGAAGGCAGAGTGCAGGGAACCCCCAGAGGACAATACAGCAGCCCTGGGGGCCCTCAGCACCCCAAGGCCAACAGGGCAGGGCAGTGAGAGGTCCCAAGAACCCAGAGAGAGAAAGAACAGTGTGCCTGGAAGGCAGCAACCCTCCTGACAGTGAAGAAGCCTGCTGATGCAGTCCACACACGCAGGCCTCCCTGGCACCTCACACTGCGGGCAGCAGACCTGGAGGAAGGAGCAAAGAGAAGCTACCATCACAGATCAGAGGAGGGAGAAGGGTCTCTGCGAGGGAAACAACGCAGAGAAAGGCATGGGGTCACGACCACCGCAGTGTGCCCAGGCACCGGGACACAGACATGCTGGAGGGCTGGCAAGAGAGGGGAACACAGGGTCAGGCCAGGGTGTGCTGTGGAGCTGCACCTCCAGGGTTCAGGGCACAGAGGGAGGTCTGAGCAGGGGATGATGTAGTTGGTGGTGTGCAGGGCAGACTGAGGAGTATAGGAGCAGAAGGGAGGCCAATAAAGAGATTACCACAACATGGAATGTCTGTGGGAAGAGGAAGAATCTGCCCCCAGGCTTGCCAGTCAGAACTGGACTCAAAGCCCTGCTCTGCTGCTTACAACTGAGACAATGGGTGAGTCTTTCAATCCTCAGGTTTTAGTTTTGTCATCCACAAACACGGGGGCTGTCACGCAACTGGAGTGTGGCTAAGTCAGGGGCCAAGCACAGGCGAGGGGGACGGGTATAGCCTGCAGTGCACAGGCTGTGCAGCCAGCCTGGTCAACCTGAGTCCAGCCAAGAAAAGCTGCAGGTCTAACTAAGGCAGTGGCAGGGCTTGTTTCTCTGGATGTGAGAAAATGGAGGTGGGGAGAGAAGATTCTGAGTTCTGTAACTTGGGTGACTTGATGGCTGGATTAAACACTAACTGGGGCAAGGGGCTCAGAACAAGGAAAAAGTTGAGGGTACAGGGAAGAAAGAAGCGGAGCGTGGCTCGAAGCTCAACTCTGAGGAGCCACCAAAGAACTCAGACGAACTTGCCTACGAGACAACTGGAAACAAGGGATCAAGGAGACAGGCAAGACTTAGGAGTCTCCGGGACTCAGAGGGTGGCTAAAGCCATGGAAAATGTGAGATCCCCAGAGAAGCCAGAAGAATGAGAGCAAACATCATTGAGAGAATCCTACTTAACAGTATCCATTTAAATGGAAGGCAGAACAGGGGGAATCAGAAAAAGAAAATAGAGCAGGAAAAGGCCAGGAGAGCAGAAGAGGAACAAGAGAAAACCACCATGGAAGCTGGGGGAGGAGAAAGGCTCCAGGAGGAAAAGGTC
Organism: Bos mutus; assembly: GCF_027580195.1. Classification (NCBI taxonomy): domain Eukaryota; kingdom Metazoa; phylum Chordata; class Mammalia; order Artiodactyla; family Bovidae; genus Bos; species Bos mutus. The sequence continues at coordinate 5,682,290 of NC_091619.1, read as the reverse complement.
CGAGGCGCTGGGTGCTCTAGACAGGAGGACAGAAAGGAGCCAGACACTTACAACAGCAACGAAGACATCCCTGGTGACCTGAGCAAGGGCAGCGTTCATAGAGTGCACAGGAAGCCCAATTATAATGAGCTGAAAAATGAGTGGGGTTTGGAAATATATACAGCAAATGCGATCATTCCCAAGAGCCTGGCAGGGAAAGAGCAAGATAGGAAGGCAGGCTGTGGAAGTATCTTTTTTTTCAGATGGTGGAACCTGAGTCTACTTATAGGCTAAAAAAGGAACAAAGCAGAAACAGCCTCCAGATTGAGGGGAAATACAGAAAAAATGATGGCTCAAGAAACAGAGACAGCACAAGATGGGGTCCAACTTGGGGAAGAGACAGCAGTGTCTCCTCTGAGTCAAGAGGGCACCGACTGGGTGCCGCACAGGGTGGTATGGACCCCTGGCTGGGCTCCCTCTCCCCTTCCTGTGTGGCCTTTCTCATGCAGCCAGGCCCTTTCCTGGCAGAGAGTTGAGCCTGACCTGGAAGTAGGAGGAATGAGACTGGCTGAGGCAAGAGATCAGTACAGCTGTTTAGTAGAGTCTTGATTAAAAGCAGAGGCTCTTTCACCTGTTCCAGAAAGTGAACGTGTTAGCCACTCAGTACTGTCTGACTCTTTGCGACCCCATGGACTACAGCCCACCAGGCTCCTCTGTCCATGGAATCCTCCAGGCAAGAATACTGGAGTGGGTAGGTATCCCCTCCTTCAGGGGATCTTCCCAATCCAGGGATCGAAGCCGGGTCTGCCATATTGCTGCTGCTGCTAAGTGGCTTCAGTCGTGTCCGACTCTGTGCGACCCCATAGATGGCAGCCCACCAGGGTCCCTCGTCCCTGGGATTCTCCAGGCAAGAACACTGGAGTGGGCTGCCATTTCCTTCTCCAGTGCATGAAAGTGAAAAGTGAAAGTGAAGTCGCTCAGTTGTGTCCGATTCTTCACAACCCCACGGACTGCAGCCCACCAGGCTCCTCTGTCCATGGGGTTTTCCAGGCAAGAGTACTAGAGTGGGGTGCCATTGCCTTCTTTTTGCAGGCAGATTCTTTACCATCTAAGCAACCTACTCCAGACCCACATTTTACTGTCCATTAACTTACTTTCTTTTCCCCAGGACATGGGTCAACAGGAAAGCATGTGCAGTCAGAAACATTTTGCTGTAATCTTCTTAGGAGATACAAATGAATTCATCCTGGCTCTGACAGACTGAGGAAGGGTTTCATGTAAATACATGGAGGGTGAGGAAGGAGACCTAGCTAGGGACACTAAAAGCTCTCTGGGGACCTGGTTTATGAGCACTTGCAGCTTCACTCATGGAGAAGGCAATGGCACCCCACTCCAGTGCTCTTGCCTGGCAAATCCCATGGACGGAGGAGCCTGGTAGTCTGCAGTCCATGGGGTCGCTAAGAGTCGGACTTGACTGGGTGACTTCACTTTCACTTTTCACTTTCATGCATTGGAGGAGGAAATGGCAACCCACTCCAGTGTTCTTGCCTGGAGAATCCCAGGGACGGGGGAGCCTGGTGGGCTGCCGTCTATGGGGTCGCACAGAGTCAGACTGAAGCGACTTAGTAGCAGCAGCAGCAGCAGTTTCACTCATACATTTAGCTTGTCAATCAAATTCGTCTTTGTCTGCTAAGGAATCTGACCAGCTTCATTGTTTCCTCAGGGTTTTGCCCTTCCTATCAATGAACAAAGGCAGTTGAGAGGGATTTGGCTTTTTTAATATAAAAAAATACTTCTTAACACACGTACACACAGACATTAAAAATAGATGTGTGTGCATGTGTGTGTGTGTGTATATATATATATATATACACATATGAGCATGCGCACACACATATACATATTTTTTCTTTTGTTATCAGTGTTTGGGAGTAGGGATAGGCAGATCCAACCACAGGCTACTCTCCAGATAGCCACTCCAACTTTGGAAGAAAAAGCATCAGCAGCACCTCACCACCTCCAGCAGTTAGTGTCATCCTTAACTACTGATTACATTCTAAGAGGAGACAATGAGGGACAATGAGCTCAAGTGCAGATCATGAGCATCAGAGGTTGCCTTTCTGAGGCTCTTCCCCTCCAAAACAGCTTTTACTGGGACCATCACCAAAAAACAAGATGAACACATTTACTGTTCATTATGGCTTCATTTCTCAAATCAACCCTCTCCTATCACCCACTCACCCTCCAGTTATGAGACAAACTGGACAAGAGTTAAAGTCAAAGACCAAGATAGTCAGAAGAAGACCATGGATCCCTCAAGCAAAGAGCCAACTACACAGAAATAAAAGAGGATGGGCAGCATCCACGGCCAACTTAAGGCGGGGAGTGGGTCCATGTGCAAAGGCAGCCTCGTTTTGTGGTTAATCTCACCACATGGAGAGATGTTGGGCTTTCCAAGAGCGGAGTGAACAGTTCAGTTCAGTCACTCAGTCGTGTCTGACTCTTTGCGACTTCATGGACTGCAGCACGCTAGGCCTGCCTGTCCATCACCAACTCCCAGAGCTTGTTCAAACTCATGTCCACTGAGTCAGTGATGCCATCCAAACATATCGTCTTCTGTTGGCCCCTTCTCCTCCTGCCTTCAATCTTTCCCAGCATCAGAGTCTTTTCCAATGAATCAGTTCTTGGCATCAGGTGGCCAAAGTATTGGAGTTTCAGCTTCAGCATCTGTCCTTCCAGTGAATATTCAGGACTGATCTCCTTTAGGATGGACTGGTTTGATCTCCGGGCTGTCCAAGGGACTCTCAAGAATCTTCTCCAACTCCACAGTTCAAAATCATCAATTATTCGGTGCTCAGCTTTCTTTATGGTCCAACTCTCACATTCATACATGACTACTGGAAAAACCATAGCTTTGACTAGACGAACCTTTGTCAGCAAAGCAATGTCTCTGCTTTTTAATTGCTGTCTAGGTTGGGCATAGCTTTTCTTCCAAGGAGCAAGCGTCTTTTAATTTCATGGCTGCAATCACCATCTGCAGTGATTTTGGAGCCCAAGAAAATAAAGTCTGTCACTGTTTCCATTGTTTCCCCATCTATTTGCCATGAAGTGATGGGACCGCGTGCCATGATCTTAGCTATTTGAATGCTGAGTTTTAAGCCAGCTTTTTCACACTCCTCTTTCACTTTCATCAAGATGCTCTTTAGTTCCTCTTCACTTTCTCCCGTAAGAGTGGTGTCATCTGCATATCTGAGGTTATTGATCTATCTCCCGGCAATCTTGATTTCAGCTTGTGCTTTATCCTGCCTGGCAGTTCGCATGATGTACTCTGTATATAGGTTAAATAAGCAGGGTGACAATATACAGCCTTGATGTACTTCTTTTCCGACTTGGAACCAGTCTGTTGTTCCATGTCCAGTTCTAACTGTTGCTTCTTGACCTACATACAGATTTCTCAGAAGGCAGGTCAAGTGGTCTGGTATTCTCATCTATTTAAGAATTTTCCACAGTTTGTTGTGATCCACACAGTCAAAAGATTTGACATAGTCAATAAAGCTGAAGTACATGTTTTTCTGGAACTCTCTTGCTTTTTTGATGATCCAAAGGATGTTGGCACTTTAATCTCTAGTTCCTCTGCCTTTTCTAAATCCAGCTTAAACATCTGGAAGTTCTCGGTTCACGTACTGTTGAAGCCTCACTTGGAGAATTTTGAGCACTACTTTGCTAGCATGTTAGATGACTGCCATTGCGTGACAGTCTGGACATTCTTTGGCCTTGCCTTTCTTTGGGATTGGAATGAAAACTGATCTTTTCCAGTTCTGTGGCCACTGCTGAGTTTTCCAAATTTCCAAAGCTGAACAAAGCCACTTCATTTCTCAGTGTTCTCAACTGCAGGGATGCCTTTTCAATAGTCATCTGTGTGCAGTTCATTATCTCCTATTAGAACATACATCCTGAAGTTCTAATGTTAACACTTTTTGTCACCTTTCCCAAATACCTTTACATATGAGTCACATTCAGGGCTCAACAAACATCTGCAGGTTGGTTGCTTCATCTGTCTGTCCATTCATCCATCCAATTCTGGATAAAGGTCTATAGAATGAGTGTACCCACTTTCTGGGAATTTTGTAAAGATTTACAAAGAAATCAATTTGATTTAATAAAAATATATGATTATGTACAAGACAATAGTCAAGGAGACATAAAGGTAAATAAGATACAGCTCCTTCTAAAAAATATGACAGGTAAACAACTATAGCACAAGAATGAACTTAAGGATGATGTAGCCTTGGAGTCCTAGGCTCCATAGGAGAAATAGAAATTAGATCCCTACTGTGGGCATGACATATATTTAAAATAAACCTTGAAGGATGACTAGGAATCTGACATGCAGCAATGTTAACCAGAAGCAACAGTTAAAACTGGACATGGAACACAGACTGGTTCCAAATAGGAAAAGGAGTACATCAAGGCTGTATACTGTCACCCTGCTTATTTAACTTACATGCAGACTACATCATGAGAAACGCTGGGCTGCATGAAGCACAAGCTGGAATCAAGATTGCCGGGAGAAATATCAATCACCTCAGATATGCAGATGACACCACCCTATGGCAGAAAGTGAAGAGGAACTCAAAACTCTCTTGATGAAAGTGAAAGTGGAGAGTGAAAAAGTTGGCTTAAAGCTCAACATTCAGAAAACAAAGATCATGGCATCCGGTCCCATTACTTCATGAGAAATAGATGGGGAAACAGTGCAAACAGTGTCAGACTTTATCCTTTTGGGCTCCAAAATCACTGCAGATGGTGACTGCAGCCATGAAATTAAAAGACACTTACTCCTTGGAAGGAAAGTTATGACCAACGTAGATAGCATATTGAAAATCAGAGACATTACTTTGCCAACAAAGGTCCGTCTAGTCAAGGCTATGGTTTTTCCAGTGGTCATGTATGGATGTGAGAGTTGGACTGTGAAGAAAGCTGAGCGCCGAATTGATGCTTTTGAACTGTGGTGTTGGAGAAGACTCTTGAGAGTCCCTTGGACTACAAAGAGATCCAATCAGTCCATTCTGAAGGAGATCAGCCCTGGGATTTCTTTGGAAGGAATGATGCTAAAGCTGAAACTCCAGTACTTTGGCCACCTCATGCGAAGAGCTGATTCATTGGAAAAGACTCTGATGCTGGGAGGGATTGGGGGCAGGAGGAGAAGGGGATGACAGAGGATGAGATGGCTGGATGGCATCACTGACTCGATGGATGTGAGTCTGAGTGAACTCCAGGAGTTGGTGATGGACAGGGAGGCCTGGCATGCTGCGATTCATGGGGTCGTAAAGAATCAGACATGACTGAGCGACTGAACTGAACTGAACTGAATGTTAACCAAACACTGGGAACGCGATTAATCACAGTTTGATTATAACTGCCGCCAGCAAACAGGAAAGGCTGTATAACTCAATAACTGCTTCTCAGAGACTCCTGATAAAGGATGTGGGGACTCACAGACAGTTTAGCTTTTCCCAAGGCAAATTTCCTGAATTCTATGCATTGCCCTCTGGATCCCCTAGTCAGCCTCACCTCCACAGTTTGAGGTCGGTGCTACCAGAAAGGAAGACCAGGCTCACCATGGCTATGCTCTTATACTCACCATGGCTATACATTTAGAGGTGAGACCCCGCCACACTTCCTCCAAACTGCGCCAGGACATGAGGAGGGGCCCATGGGGAGCTTCCTAGGCAGGCTGGAGGACCAGGTGCTGCAATACAGCCTCTAGGTTGGTGTGCAGGCAGCATGTCCAGCTGCCACTGTGGGGTGAGCTGTGATTCTGTCTGCAGCAATCCTAGAGACTATCTATTAATATTAAGGGCTAATCTGACAGGGGCTATAGCTCCGAATCAAGAGTAGTCTCTCTTTACTCATTTTTGGTATTAAGGCTGGTCACACAATAATCCTCACACACTAGAGTGAAACACAGACCCTGCACTAACTTCCCCATATCCATGCAAATACAGGACGCTCAAGCACCACAAGGTCTCCTCCTACACAAATCCTTTCCCTTTACACGATCTGAAACCCACCAACATAAAACTGGTTTGTTCTGAGTAAGACAGCTCCTCTAACAACATGCAAATACCTCCTGGGAAGCTAAAGTAATATCTGTCAATCATTCAAGCATTAAATCATTACGACAGTTAAACTGGTTTGTTTACTTCTGCTCCTACAGGAGGACTACCAGTTATAAACCTTCCTAGCTTAAGATGCAAAATATTCAGAGAGGTTTATAGTGCTTGGTGGCATCAGGGGTCTTACCTTGGAATTCATAAACCTCAGGGCTACGGGGTCCATAAATTGTCAAAAAACAAATCAAAATTTTGCAAGTATGAAGAGGAATTAATTTTTCAAGGCAGAGAATCCAGTCCTCACCATATTGTGAAAGGTATCTGTGTCCCATGAAAGGTCAAGACCATTCAACAGAAAACCAGGCAAGTGCCTACTTGGCAGCAAGGAGAGAAGGCAAGCAGAGAAGGGCTGGTGTTATTTGCACATACTGTCCTATCTGAGACTCTTTAATGCTCTGCACAAATTCTAAACTGGTTCTCTTTATGTATTCAAAGAGAAACACAGGAAGCACATAATAACAGCATTTGAAACCGGGCAGTCGTTTAGTAACAGAACTGGGACCAGGCCTGGTTTCCCTGTTCCCCAGGTTCTTCCTCTGCAGGGAAATTCCCTCCCTGGTAGACAGTGTTTAATTATGTGAAGCTTTCTAAACACGGCCTAATTGAATTTTCCATGATCATTAGTGTAAAAGATACCCTCTAAGGCCTGGCACAGAGAGATTGATCCAGGGCTTTTAACTTTGATTGTGCCGGTGGCTTTCAGTCTTCTGCCGTGCACACCTATTCACTCTCTGCTGCCTCTGCGCCTCACTGAGGCTGTGCTGCTGGCCATTAAGAAGGGCAGTCCACTGGTTAAGACTTCACCTTCCAAGGCAGGGGGTGTGGGTTCCATCCCTGGCCAGGGAGTTAAGATCCCACGTGCCTCGCGGCCAAAATACCAAAATATAACACAGAGACAGTATTGTATCAAATTCAATAAAGACTTTTAAAACGGTCCACATCAAAAAATTTAAAAAAAAAAAAAAAAAAAAAGGGTAGAGAATAGGGCCACCAAGAGGATAAGCAGGCTACACAGCCATTTT